>NC_029780.3:81337629-81338242 GCF_000817695.3 Arachis duranensis | reverse complement strand
TAATTTTCGAAAACCATAACCATTTAATCTGCCTAACTGAGATTTACAAGGTGACCATAGCTTGCTTCATACCAACAATCTCCGTGGGATCGACCCTTACTCACGTAAGGTATTACTTGGATGACCAGTACACTTGCTGGTTAAGTTGAACGGAGTTGTGGAAAGAAAAAGCTTCTCTAACAGTACCTGGAACTCTTGTATCACAATTTCGTCCACCAAGTTTTTGGCGCCGTTGCCGGGGATTGTTCGAGTATGGACAATTGACGGTTCATCTTGTTGCTCAGATTAGGTAATTTTCTTTTCAAAAATCTTTTTCAAAATTTTTCTTTTCTTTTTTGTTTTTCCAAACTTTATTTTCGAAAAAAAATTAATAAAAGTCCAAAAAAATTAATAAAATCATAAAAATAAAAAATATCTTGTGTTTCTTGTTTGAGTCTTGAGTCAACTTTTAAGTTTGGTGTCAATTGCATATTTTTAAAATTTATGCATTAAATTTTCGAAAATTCCATGCATTCATAGTGTTCTTCATGATCTTCAAGTTGTTCTTGGTAGGTCTTCTTGTTTGATCTTGATGATTTCTTGTTTTGTGTCTTTTGTTATTTTTCATGTGCAT
>NC_029780.3:81336454-81337316 GCF_000817695.3 Arachis duranensis | reverse complement strand
GAAAATTTGAGTTGACTTAGTCAAAAATTTTCAAAATTAGTTGTTTCTTACAAGTCAAGTCAAAATTTTCAATTTTAAAAATCTTATCTTTTTAAAATCTTTTTCAAAAATTATATCTTTTTCATTTTTTTCTATTTTTCGAAAATTTCAAAAATATTTTTCAAAATTAATTTCAAAATCTTTTTCTTATCTTTATATCATATTTTCAAAATTACACTAACAATTAATGTGATTGATTCAAAAATTTGAAGTTTGTTACTTTCTTGTTAAGAAAGGTTCAATCTTTAAGTTCTAGAATCTTATCTTGAAGTTTCTTGTTTGTGAAGTAAGTAATTTTAAATTTAAAAATTAAATCTTTTTATCTTTTATCTTATCTTTTTCAAAAAAATTTTATCTTTTTCAAAATTTGATTTCAAAATATCTTATGTAACCTCTTATCTTCTTATCTTTTCAAATTTGATTTTAATATCTTTTTCAACTAACACTTTGACTTTTTGTTTGTTTCTTATCTTTTTCAAAACCACCTAACTACTTTTCCCTCTCTAATTTTCGAAAATATCTCATCTCTTTTTCAAAAATTCTTTTGTTTTAAATTTTAATTTTAATCTTATCTCATCTCTAATTTTCGAAAATTACTAACATTTTTTTTAAATTATTTTCGAAATTTCCTATCTCTTCTCTCTTATTCTATTTAATTATTTAATTACTAACACTTCTCTTCACCTCTCTCCATCTAAATATCCGAACCCACTCTTCTACATTCTTCTCCCCTTTCTTTTTCTACTAACATAAAGGAATCTCTATACTATGACATAGAGGATTCCTCTTTCTTTGCTTGTTTTCTTCTCTTTCATATGAGCAG
>NC_029780.3:81331728-81334478 GCF_000817695.3 Arachis duranensis | reverse complement strand
TAAGTTTGGTGTTAAGATCCCATATCCAAACTCTAAGTTTGGTGTTGGGACTATACAATATTGACTTGATCACCTTGTGGCTCCATGAGAGCCACTGTCAAGCTATTGACATTAAAGAAGCGCTTGTTGGGAGGCAACCCAATTTTATTTATCTAATTTTTATTTTATTTTTATTTTGTGTTTTATTAGGTACATGATCATGAGGAGTCACGAAAAAAATATAAAAATTAAAAACAGAATCAAAAAACAGCAGAAGAAAAATCACACCCTAGAGGAAGCACAGGCTGGCATTCAACGCCAGTAAGGAGCATCTGGCTGGCGTTCAACGCCAGAACAGAGCATCAACCTGGCGCTGAACGCCAGGAATGTGCCTAGAGAAGAAAAGCTGGCGCTGAACGCCAGTAACAAGCATGAAACTGGCGTTTAACGCCATAAACATGCTTTACATGGGCGTTGAACGCCCAGAATGTGTACCACACGGCGTTTAAACGCCAGAATGGTGTGCAAAGGCAATTTACATGCCTATTTGGTGCAGGGATGGAATTCCTTGACACCTCAGGATCTGTGGACCCCACAGGATCACCTCAGGATCTGTGGACCCCACAGGATCCCCACCTACTATATTCCCACCTTACCTCCTAATCCTATTTTGTGATGAGTATTCCCCATGTCACACTTCCCAACACTCTTCACATCAATCCCTCTTCCCAATCACCCCCTTCACCACTCCCATCCATCCACTCTTCCCCATAAATCCCACCTACCTTCAAAAATTCAAAACCATTTTCCCACCCATTCCCACCCTAAATGGCCGAAAATACACTCCCCCCTCTCCCTATATATACCCTTCCATTCTACTTCATTTTCACACAACACAACCCCCTCTTCTATACCTTGGCCAAACCTACACTTCCCCTTCTCCTCCATATTCTCTTCTTGTTCTTCTTATCTTCTTTCTTCTATTGCTCGAGGGCGAGCAATATTTTAAGTTTGGTGTGGTAAAAGCATAAGCTTTTTGTTTTTCCATTACCATCAATGGCACCTAAGGCCGGAGTATCCTCTAGAAAAGGGAAAGGGAAGACAAAAGCTTCCACCTCCGAGTCATGGGAGATGGAAAGATTCATCTCCAAAAGCCATCAAGACCACTTCTATGATGTTGTGGCAAAGAAGAAGGTGATCCCTGAGGTCCCTTTTAATCTCAAGAAAAACAGGTGATCCCTGAGGTCCCTTTCAAGCTCAAGAAAAATGAGTATCCGGAGATCCGACATGAGATCCGAAGAAGAGGTTTGGAAGTCTTAACCAACCCCATGCAACAAGTCGGAATCTTAATGGTTCAAGAGTTCTATGCCAATGCATGGGTCACTAGGAACCATGATCAAAGTATGAACCCGAGTCCAAAGAATTATCTCACAATGGTTCGGGGGAAATACTTAGATTTTAGTCCGGAAAATGTGAGGTTGGAGTTTCACTTGCCCATGATGCAAGGAGATGAACGCCCCTACACTAGAAGGGCCAACTTTAATCAAAGGTTGGACCAAGTCCTAATGGACATATGTATGGAAGGAGCTCAATGGAAGAGAGACTCCAAAGGCAAGCAAGTTCAACTAAGAAGACTGGACCTCAAGCCTGTGGCTAGAGGATGGTTGGAGTTCATTCAACGCTCCATCATTCCCACTAGCAACCGATCTGAAGTTACTCTGGATCGGGCCATCATGATTCATAGCATCATGATTGGAGAGGAAGTAGAAGTTCATGAGGTCATCCCCAATGAATTCTACAAAATAGCCGAAAAGCCCTCCACCATGGCAAGGCTAGCTTTTCCTCACCTTATTTGCCATCTATGTTACTCAGCTGGAGTTATCATAGAAGGAGACATTCCCATTGAAGAGGATAAGCCCATCACCAAGAAGAGGATGGAGCAAGCAAGAGAGACCCTTCACGGTTCTCAAGAGATGCATGAGGAAGCTCATCATCAAGAAATCCCTGAGATGCCTCAAGGGATGCACTTTCCTCCCAACAACTATTGGGAACAACTCAACACTTCTTTAGAAGATTTGAGCCACAATGTTGAACAATTAAGGATGGAACATCATGAGCACTCCATCATTCTCCCTAAAATAAGAGAAAACCAAAGAGCAATGAGGGAGGAGCAACAAAGGCAAGGAAGGGACATAGAAGAGCTTAAGGACATTGTTGGTCCTTCAAGAAGAAGACGCCACTAAGGTGGATTCATTCCTTGTTCTTATTTCTTTCTACTTTTCGGTTTTTATATTATATGTTTATCTATGTTTTGTGTCTCTACTTCATGATCATTAGTAGTTAGTAACTATGTCTTAAAGTTATGAATAATTCCATGAATCCTTCACCTCTCTTAAATGAAAAATGTTTTAATTCAAAAGAACAAGAAGTACATAAATTTTGAAATTATCCTTGAATTTAGTTTAATTATATTGATGTGGTGACAATACTTTTTGTTTTCTGAATGAATGCTTGAATAGTGCATATGTCTTTTGATATTGTTGTTTATGAATGTTAAAACTGTTGGCTCTTGAAAGAATGATGAACAAAGAGAAATGTTATTGATAATCTGAAAAATCATAAAATTGATTCTTGAAGCAAGAAAAAGCAGTGAAAAAATCAAAGGCTTGCGAAAAAAAATTTGGCGATAAAAAAAAAGAAAAAAGCAAGCAGAAAAAGCCAATAGCCCTTAAAACCAAAAGGCAAGGGTAAAAAGGATCCAAGGCTTTGAG
>NC_029780.3:81330679-81331175 GCF_000817695.3 Arachis duranensis | reverse complement strand
ATTTCTGGACTTTACTATGTGTTTGTGTGCTTTTCTGTGATTTCAGGTATTTTCTGGCTGACATTGAGGGACCTGAGCAAAAATTTGATAGGAGGCTGACAAAGGACTGCTGATGCTGTTGGATTCTGACCTCCCTGCACTCGAAATGGATTTTCTGGAGCTACAGAACTCAAAATGGCGCGCTCTCAACGGCTTTGGAAAGTAGACATCCAGAGATTTTCAGCAATATATAATAGTCCATACTTTGTTCGGAAATTGACGACGTAACTTGGCGTTGAACGCCAAGTACATGCTGCTGTCTGGAGTTAAACGCCAGAAACACGTCATGATCCGGAGTTGAACGCCCAAAACACGTTATAACTTGGAGTTCAACTCCAAGAGAAGCCTCAGCTCGTGGATAGATCAAGCTCAGCCCAAAGACACACCAAGTGGGCCCCGGAAGTGGATTTATGCATCAATTACTTACTCCTGTAAACCCTAGTAGCTAGTTTATTAT
>NC_029780.3:81328111-81330630 GCF_000817695.3 Arachis duranensis | reverse complement strand
GATGATCCGTGACACTCATCATCATTCTCACCTATGAACGCGCGTAACTGACAACCACTTCCGTTCTACCTTAGGCCGGGCGCATATCTCTTAAATTCCCCAACAGAATCTTTGTGGTATAAGTTAGATAGATGGCAGCATTCATGAGGATCCGGAAAGTCTAAACCTTGTCTATGGTATTCCGAGTAGAATTCTGGGATTGAATGACTGTGACGAGCTTCAAACTCCTGAAGGCTGGGCGTGATGACAAGCGCAAAAGAATCAAGGGATTCTATTCCAACCTGATTGAGAACCAACAGATGATTAGCCATGCTGTGACAGAGCATAGGACCATTTTCACTGAGAGGATGGGATGTAGCCATTGACAACGGTGATGCCCTACATACAGCTTGCCATGGAAATGAGTAAGAAGGATTGGATGAATGTAATAAAAAAGTAGAGATACGAGAGGAGCACAGCATCTCCATACACCTATCTGAAATTTCCACTATTGATTTACATAAGTATTTCTATCCCTTTTATTTTCTATTTATTATTAATTTTCGAAAACCATAACCATTTAATCTGCCTAACTGAGATTTACAAGGTGACCATAGCTTGCTTCATATCAACAATCTCTGTGGGATCGACCCTTACTCACGTAAGGTATTACTTGGATGACCCAGTACACTTGCTGGTTAAGTTTAATGGAGTTGTGGAAAGAAAAAGCTTCTCTAACAGTACCTGGAACTCTTGTATCACAATTTCGTCCACCAAATTAAAAATAAAAGAAATAAAATAAAATAATATCTAAACCCTAAAAGATTGTGTTATATAAACAAAAATAAAATTAATTATTAACAAAATCTTCATCCAACGAAGCCTTCTTTAAAATCCAAATTCACGGTCTTGGCGCTAAATGCCAGGTTTGGCGTTTACCACCGCTGAGGCCGAGATGAATTGTGGCGTTACTGTCTTCCTGTCGCTAAATGTTAGGCTCGGCATTTAGTGCCACTAGCGCCTGATTGTTGCACGAATTATGAAGCTCCTGGAGGTAAATGCCAGAACAGGGCGTTTAGCGCCAACTAGCTAGAGGCCTTTTATGTATCACGAGATGACTGGCGCCAAACGTCAGGCTCAGCATTTGGCGCCAACTTGGCAGCTTCACTTTTTCTTTTTTTTCTTCTGCATGAACTCTGCCAAACTCGTCTAGATTTTTTCTGAAGCAAATAAAACTACAACGCGCCTCAATGTAGCATCCAAATAGGCTTCAATGACTAAAAGCTCAATAAATTCACATCTAAAATAATAAGAAAATAAAGAAAAGATGCCCACGCATCACAACACCAAACTTGAATGGTTACTTGTCCTCAAGCAACCGAAAATAAAATTAAGCTGAGAAGTGGATTTGCCTAAGAATTGAGCTTTCAATTAAGCTCCAATTTCTTCTCTGAGTGAGGTTAATGACACTGTGATCCTGAACAGTTTTGACATCTCACTATCCTTTGAAACTCAGGAATGTTAATGTCATTTAAAACCAAAACTCGATTAATATTATGAATTTTCTTTCTTTTTAACCCTCGATTAATCCTTGAACACAAGTTTTTCTTTTGTTCTTTTCTTTGGTGCTTTGCACCTTGAGCTTAGTCGTGACTCTAAATATTTTTTCTCAAGCTTTACTTGACACAAAGATACCACAAGCACTTAACTGAGAAACTCTTTGAGTTCTAATTTTTTTTAATTTTTTCTTCAGTCAGTGGTGCTCAAAGCCTTTGACATACTCTTTATTAACACTTTGTCTCGACTCTAAGTGTTTTGTCTCAAGAATTCCTTGAGACATTCACACCACAAGCATATGGCTAGGAGAAATAACTCTTTGAGCCTTTGATCTTACTTAACCTTCCTAGCTATTGATGCTTAGAGCCTTGGACCTTGCTTTTTATTTTCTTTTTCTTTTTGCTGTTTCTTTTTCTTCAAGGATTAATTTCTTGCTTAATTTAGATAATTTATAATACTTCTCTAAATTCTTGTACTTTAGGAATCAACAACCTTAACTCCAATATCAAATATACACTACTACTCATGCAAAGGATTAAAAACAAACAAAGAAAATAGGAAATAATAACTGAAAACAGAAAATATAGGAAATATCAAATAAGAAACTCAACCACCTCAATCCTCCTGGTGGCTGCCTCCTTCCGGGAATTCTCTAGGGGCTTCATAGTCATGCCTCAGCTGCTCTATCTGGCATCTCTGGCTCTGCTTCTCCTCTATAAGCTGCTGAAGAAGAGAAGAGGGGCGTTTATGATATATGCTCAGCTGATAACAGATGATGCTACATGCCTCATGGATGATGTAAGCTGATCCCAATATTCCCATGGGAAAAAATAATGTCCCTGAGGCATCTCAGGCTGTTGTGGCTGAGGTGGGAGAGCCGACTCCTCTCTCGGAGCTCTAGCATACTCCCGAGCGTACTCTATGGTCTTCCTAGAGATGGGCCTCTTAATGGGTATGAGGGTATCATGATCAATTTGCACCCT
>NC_029780.3:81327394-81328023 GCF_000817695.3 Arachis duranensis | reverse complement strand
GTGTGTGGAGGCATTGGAAGCAATGCCATAGAGCTCCTGTGGAAAGACTCGCTCCACTTCCACCTCATTACCGAGCATGATACAGTGAATCATCAGTGTTCGGTCTATGGTCACCTTAGACCGGTTGCTTGTCAGGACGATGGAGCACTGAATAAACTCCAACCATCTCCTAGTGGTGCACGAATTTGTGATTCGCACAACTAACCAGCAAGTGCACTGGGTCGTCCAAGTAATACCTTACGTGAGTAAGGGTCGATCCCACGGAGATTATTGGTTTGAAGCAATCAATGTTATTTTATTACTTAGTTAGGAGGTCAACAAGGTTATTTGGATTTAATTGTAAGAAGTCAAAGTATTTAAGATTGTAAGAAAAATAATAGAGAATAATAGCGTTACTTGTTGTGCAGTAATGGGGAATATGTTGGAGTTTTGGAGATGCTTTGTCCTTTGAACTTCAACTCTTCCTTGAAATCCTTCAACACACGCAAGGCTCCTTCCATGGCAAGCTCTATGTAGGGTGTCACCGTTGTCAGTGGCTACTTCCCATCCTCTCAGTGAAAACGTTCCTATGCTCTATCACAGCACGGCTAATCATCTGTCGGTTCTCAATCAGGTTGGAATAGAATCCA
>NC_029780.3:81323740-81324435 GCF_000817695.3 Arachis duranensis | reverse complement strand
AATTTCTTATCATGCCATCTTTTTGCTTTCTCCTTGTATATTTTTGCATTCTCGAAAGCATTGAGTCTAAATTCCTCTAGCTCATTTAACTGGAGTAAACGTTTTTCTCCAGCTAATTTGGCATCAAGGTTTAGGAATCTGGTTGCCCAGTAGGCCTTATGTTCCAGTTCCACTGGCAAGTGACAGGCTTTTTCATACACAAGCTGGTATGGAAAAGTTCCTATGGGAGTCTTGAATGCTGTTCTGTATGCCCAGAGAGCATCATCCAAGCTTCTTGCCCAATCCCTTCTACGGTTAATTACAGTCCGTTCCAGGATTCTTTTAAGTTCTCTATTTGAGACTTCAGCTTGCCCATTAGTTTGTGGGTGATATGGAGTGGCTACCCTGTGGCTAACTCCATAACGTACCAGAGCAAAGTAAAGTTGTTTATTGCAGAAATGAGTGCCCCCATCACTGATTAATACTCTAGGGATACCAAATCTGCTGAAGATGTGTTTCTGGAGGAATTTTAACACTATTTTAGTGTCATTAGTGGGTGTTGCAATAGCTTCCACCCATTTGGATACATAATCCACTGCCACCAGAATATAAGTGTTTGAGTATGATGGTGGGAAAGGTCCCATAAAGTCAATACCCCATACATCAAACAACTCAATCTCCAAGATCCCTTATTGAGGCATGGCATAACTGTGAGG
>NC_029780.3:81321379-81322808 GCF_000817695.3 Arachis duranensis | reverse complement strand
ACTGCACCAATGGCATGGTCACTGGCATCACACATTAGTTCAAATGGTAATGTCCAGTCTGGTGCAGAGATGATTGGTGTTGTAACCAATTTAGCTTTCAGAGTCTCAAATGCCTGCAGACACTCTTTATCAAAGATAAATGGCGTGTCAGTGGCTAGCAGGTTGCTCAGAGGTTTGGCAATTTTTGAAAAATCCTTTATAAACCTCCTATAGAATCCTGCATGCCCCAAAAAGCTTCTGATTGCGTTAACATTGGCAGGTGGTGGTAATTTTCAATTACTTCTACCTTAGCTTGATCCACCTCTATCCCCTTGTTCGAGATTTTGTGCCCAAGGACGATTCCTTCAGTCACCATAAAGTGACACTTTTCCCAGTTTAAAACCAGGTTAGTCTCTTGGCATCTTTTCAGAACAAGTGCTAAGTGGTTAAGGCAGGAGCTGAATGAGTCTCCAAATACTGAAAAGTCATCCATGAAGACTTCAAGAAATTTTTCCACCATATCAGAGAAAATTGAGAGCATGCACCTCTGAAAGGTTGCAGGTGCATTGCACAGGCCAAATGGCATCCTTCTGTATGCAAATACTCCGGATGGGCAGGTGAATGCCGTTTTCTCCTGATCCTGGGGATCTACTGCAATTTGATTATAACCTGAATATCCATCCAGGAAGCAGTAGTATTCATGACCTGCTAGTCTTTCCAGCATTTGGTCTATGAATGGTAAAGGAAAATGATCCTTTCTGGTGGTCTACGAATGGTAAAGGAAAATGATCCTTTCTGGTGGCTGTATTGAGCCTTCTATAATCAATACACATACGCCACCCTGTAACTGTTCTTGTAGGAACCAGTTCATTTTTTTCATTGTGAACCACTGTCATACCTCCCTTTTTAGGGACGACTTGGACAGGGCTTACCCAGGGGCTGTCAGGAATAGGATAAATAATCCCAGCCTCTAGTAGTTTAGTGACCTCCTTTTGCACCACTTCCTTCATGGCTGGGTTCAGCCGCCTTTGTGGTTGGACCATAGGCTTGGCGTCACCTTCCATTAGGATCTTGTGCATGCATCTGGCTGGACTAATGCCCTTAAGATCACTGATGGACCACCCAAGAGCTGTCTTGTGTGTCCTTAGCACTTGAATTAGTGCTTCATCTTCCTGTGGCTCTAAGGTAGAGCTTATAATTACAGGAAAGGTATCATCTTCTCCCAGAAATGCATATTTCAGGGATGGTGGTAATGGTTTGAGCTCGGGTTTAGGAGGTTTCTCCTCTTCCTGAGGGATTTTCAGAGGTTCTACTATTCTATCTGATTCCTCCAAGTCAGGCTGAACATCTTTAAATATGTCCTCTAGCTCTGATTCGAGACTCTCAGCCATATTGACATCTCTTACCAGAGAGTCAATAATATCAACACTCATGCAGTCATTTGGGGTGT
>NC_029780.3:81320389-81321316 GCF_000817695.3 Arachis duranensis | reverse complement strand
TTGTGCTCCTCCATTTCCAGCACCACAAAGTCAGTAGGAAAGGCAAATGGCCCATCCTTGACAATCATGTCTTCAATCATGCCTGATGGGTATTTAATGGAGCCATCAGCAAGTTGGAGACATATCCGGGTTGGTTTGACTTCTTCAATCAAACCAAGCTTTCTGATAGTAGATGCAGGTATTAGGTTGATACTTGCCCCAAGATCACATAAAGCTTGCTTGGTACAAGCACCCTTTAATGTGCATGGTATCATAAAGCTCCCAGGATCTTTAAGCTTCTCAGGTAAGCTTTTCAGAATGACTGCACTGCATTCTTCAGTGAGGTAAACTTTTTCAGTTTCCCTCCAATCCTTCTTATGACTTAAGATCTCTTTCATGAACTTAGCATAAGCTGGTATTTGCTCAAGTGCTTCTGCAAACGGAATCTTTATTTCAAGAGTCCTGAGATAGTCTGCAAAGCGGGCAAATTGCTTATCCTGTTCCGCTTGGCGGAGTTTTTGAGGATATGGCATTTTGGCTTTGTATTCGTCAACCTTAGTTGCTGCAGGTTTATTACCTACAGAAGTGGGTTGGGAAGCCTTTTTAGAAGGGTTGTCATCAGCACTTGTATGTGACTGATCCCCCACTGGCATTTGAATGCCAGGGGTGGAAGCTGGAGTGGCGTTAGACGCCACCTCCTTGTTTGCTACTGGCATTTGAACGCCAGAACCATGTTCCCCTTGGGCGTTCAACGCCAGATTCATGCTTGTTTCTGGCATTGAACGCCAGAAATGAGCATGGTCTGGGCGTTCAGCGCCAGCTTTATTCCTCTCTGGGCTCTGACTGTCCTCAGAGGGATTTTGAGTAACCAATTGTTCATTTCTTGGTTTCCTGCTGCTTTGAAGTGAGGTATTTAATGTTTTCCCACTTCTTAACTGAATTGCTTGA
>NC_029780.3:81311649-81318052 GCF_000817695.3 Arachis duranensis | reverse complement strand
GTTTAAATAGTAAACTAGTAACCTAGGTTTACAGAAAATGAATAAACTAAGATAATTGGTGCAGAAATCCACTTCTGGGGCCCACTTGGTGTGTGCTGGGGCTGAGACTAAAGCTATCCACGAGTAGAGGCCTTTCTTGGAGTTAAACTCCAAGTTATGACGTGTTTTGGGCGTTCAACTCCGGATCATGACGTTTTTCTGGCGTTTAACTCCAGACAGCAGCATGTACTTGGCGTTCAACGCCAAGTTACGTCGTCTATCTTCGCGCAAAATATGGACTATTATATATTGCTGGAAAGCCCTGGATGTCTACTTTCCAACGCCGTTGAGAGCGCGCCAATTGGACTCTTGTAGCTCCAAAAAATTCATTCCGAGTGCAGGGAGGTCAGGATCCAACAGCATCAGTAGTCCTTTTTCAGCCTATCCTTTTTCAGCCTAAGTCAGATTTTTGCTCAGCTCCCTCAATTTCAGCCAGAAAATACCTGAAATCACAGAAAAATACACACACTCATAGTAAAGTCCAGAAATATGATTTTTGCCTAAAAACTAATAATATTATACTAAAAACTAATTAAAACATATTAAAATCTACATGAATTTACCCCCAAAAAGCGTATAAAATATCCGCTCATCACCTAGCAGCCGGCTTCAGATTGTGCCGGTCCAACTGTCTAGGCTGCCCGTCAGAATTGAGTCTTTACTGGGCTCCTGAAAGGCAGATGTTAGCAAGTATCTGCCTTATCCTCTTATCATTGTTAACCCTCTTAGTATAAAAATAAGGGTCTGCTTCAGTCTCTGGCAAGTGGTGTATCTCTCACACTCTCCACAGGCCAAACTCTAGAATCCGTCCTCGTACCATGGTACGCTAGTTCTTGGGACTAGGGTTTATGCCCTTCACATACTTGTAAGTGACCCAAGCATTAGCGTAGAACTCTTGGTCTATGAATTGGCCCACCTCAGTGACTAGGTTGCACAATGTGCCTTAGCCCCTCTTCTGTATCTCTGCCTGAATCTCTAGGTATTTGTCTGGTTTCAGATCAAACTGAACTTCTGGGATTACTTTCTTCCGCCCGGTGATCTCATGGAATTGGTCCTTATAGACTTTAAAACTGAATCGGTGTGAGTCAAAGGGACCGGTCACTGGGGTTTTCTCCTTCCTCTTCCTAGAGGATGACACTCCAGTCTTGGGTGCCATGGATAATTAATGAAAAAAAAAGAAAAGCAGCGTGACCACACCAAACTTAGAATGTTGCTCGTCCCCGAGTAAAAAAAAAGAGAAAAGAAAACAGAAAATAGAGGGGGAAAGCAAAGGGAAGAAAAGTTGTTGGAGAATGGAGGATAATAGTGGGGATAAAAAACTGAAAATGGAGAATGGATATGGTGAAAAGAAGGAAAATGGGTGTGGGGTTAAGGAGGTTAAAGAAATAGAATAGGGTGAAGGGGAATTTGTTTTGTGTGAAAAGAGAGGGCTAAAAGTATAGGTTTTATAGATGTGGGGGAAAGGGTGCGGTTATGATGGGGAGGGGGTAAAGGAAGAAAAATTTAATGGGGTTAAATAGGGGTTGGTGGGAGTTAAGGTGGGTTAATGGGGAATGAAGGAAATAGAATGGGGAAGGTAAAAATTAAAGGGGAGTGTGGGGTGGGTTAATTATGTGCAACGGTTCGGAAGAAGGAGGAAAAAGGGGAATGGAAACTGATTGGGGGTATAGGGTTCATGGGGTGGGGCCCACTGGAGATGTTATTTTAAATTTGAAAATCCCCCTTCGAATCTGGCGTACAGGCGCTATTGGTGCTAAACGGTAGCCTCAAAGTTTAGCGTTGCAGCACTTTTCCCATTTTTTTAATTCAGAAATGAATAAATAAATTATATATATATATGAATATAAAGGCCTGGGTCTGCGTTTAGCGCCACAAAGACAGTAGCCAACCATTGAGATATGTGTGCCTTAGCGCTAAACTCCCAGCTTGGCATTTAACGTCACCTCTTGAGTGAGCTTCCTTGAAATACAAGCCACTCGGCGCTAAATGCCAGGTCGGGGCTTTTGGTACCAGCCAAACAGAAAACCTTCCTCAAATTGCATGCTCCTTGGTGCTAAACGCCAAGCCTGGCGTTTAGCGCCAAAGCACCCGAACCAACTCTTCTCCCAAGTATTCTATTTTTCCTTCGGATTTTTTCGAGTCCTGTTTTTAACACTTTGCATGAATACAATACATAAAAAAGGAAAACCTTATAAAATCAAAATAAAATAATCAAACTATTGAAATCAAAATAACTATAAAACGGATACTGGTAGTTTGGTTGCCTCCTAACAAGCTCTTCTGTAATGTCATTAGCTTGACGTTCAGCTCTGCTAAGTCAGCAGATGAACGAACCTCTGACGATCAATCTCGCCTCCAAGATAGTGCTTTAGCCTCTGGCTATTGACTGTGAACCTTTTATCTGAATTTTCTTCCTGAAGTTCCACATGACCATATGGCAATACTCTGGTTATCACGAAAGGTCCTGACCACCGATACTTTAGCTTCATGGGAAAGAGCTTGAGCCTCGAATTGAATAGTAGGACTTTCGGCCTAGCTCAAAAGCTCTACTGCTATCTACTTATCATGCCACACCTTGGTCTTTTCTTTATAAAGCTTGGCATTTTTATAGGCTGAATTTCCGAATTCATAAAGCTCATTTAGTTGAAGGAGCCTCTTTTCTCCTGTAGCCTTGGCATCAAAGTTCAGGAACTTTGTTTGCCCAATATATTCTGTGCTCCAACTCCACCGGCAAGTGACAGGCCTTACCATAAACTAATTGGTATGGAGACATCCCAATAGAAGTTTTGAAGGTCATCCAGTATGCCCAGAGAGCATCATTAAGCTTTGTAGGCCAGTCCTTTCTTGAAGTACTCACGGTCTTCTCTAGGATCCTCTTTTGAGTTCCCTGTTGGAGAGCTCAACCTGTCCACTTGTCTGTGGGTGATAAAGGGTTGACACTTTATGACAGACTCCATATCTCTGCAGAAGTGAGTCTAACTGTCTGTTGCAGAAGTGGCTTCCTCCATCACTAATTAGTGTCCTTAGGACACCAAACCGGCTGAAAATATATCTCTGAAGATAGGTTAGCACCACTTTGGCATCATTGGTGGGTAAAGCCACTATTTTCACCTACTTGGACACATAGTCAACTACCACCACCAAGACTTAAGTGTTTGAATATGAGGATGGGAAAGGATCCATGAAATCAATATCCTACACATCACACAACTCAATCTCCAATATCCCATGCTGTGGCATCTCATAGTTGCTGGAAAAATTTCCAGCTCTTTGACATTTGTCACAGTTCTTCACAAAATCCTGAGCATCTCTAAAGTGAGCCGGCCAATAAAAACTGCTTTGGAGGACTTTAGTAGCTGTCCTTTCTCCACCAAAGTGACCTCCGTACTTGGAACCCTTAAAAAGATAAGGTTCTTCCCATAAGAAGTACTTTGCATCATTTAAAAGCTTTTTAACCTGTTGTTTAGTGTACTCTTTGAGAATGAACATCATGGCCTTGTAGTTTACAATGTCTGCAAACTATGGAGCGCTCTGAATCATGAAGAGTTTCTCATCTGGGAAGGTCTCAGTCACAGCAGTGGGTTGTTACATCCCCTCTTCAGGCTCAATCCGGGAAAGATGGTCAGCCATTTAGTTCTCTAACCCCTTTCTGTCTCTAATCTCAATGTCAAACTCCTGAAGTAGGAGCACCCACCTAATCAATCTTGGTTTAGAATCTTACTTGGTTAGAAGGACTTAAGAGCAGCATGGTCAGTATAAACAATAATATTAGAACCAATTAAATAGGTTCTAAACTTATCAAATGCATACACTACGGCTAGTAATTCTTTTTCTGTAGTTGTGTAATTCTTTTGCGCATTATTTAGTACACAGCTAGCATAGTAAATGATGTGTATAAGCTTGTCTTGTCTTTGTCCCAAGACAGCTCCTATAGCATAATCACTAGCATCACACATAATTTCAAATGGTAAATCCTAGTTGGGAGGAGCTATGATAGGAGCAGAGACAAGCCCAGTTTTAAGAGTTTCAAAAGCATGAAAACAATCATTATCAAAATTAAAAGGAATGTCAGCAACTCAGAGGTTGCTCAAAGATTTAGCAATCTTAGAAAATTTTTTTATAAATCTTCTATAAAATCCTGCATGTCCCAAGAAACTCCGAATTGCCTTTGCATTAGTGGGAGGTGGTAATTTTTCAGTTACCTCCACCTTAGCTTTATCAACCTCAATCCCCTTGCTTGAAAACTGGTGCCCAAGAACAATATCTTCAGTTACCATAAAATGACTGATGAGCGGATATTTTATACATTTTTTAGCATTATATTCTTAGTGTTTTTAGTATATTTTGTTAAGTTTTATTATGTTTTAGTAGGGTTTAGTGAAAAAATAACTTTTTGGATGCTACTTTGAGTTTTTGTGGTTTTTCTATGATTTTAGGTGATTTTTGGGTGAATTTGTCATGTTTTGGCAAAGTTTGATTCAAAGGCAACAAAAGGATAGTAGATGTTGTCAGATCCTGACCTCCGTACATTCAAATGAGTATTTCTGGAGCTACAGAGGTCCAATTGATGCATTCTCAATGGCGTTGGAAAGCTAACTTCCAGAGATTTCCAGAAATATATAATAGTTTATACTTTTCTTTGGAGACAACTGCCCAAAACGGGCATTGAACGCCCAAGTTACCCCCTTTCTGGCGTTCAACGTCCAAACAGGAGCAACCTCCCAAGTTGAACGCCCAAACTGGTGTTCAATGCCAGCCAGGGAGCAGGAAACGCCCAGAACTTGATTTTGAACACCAAGCTCATCCCAAACACTCACCAAGTGGGTCGCAAAGTGGATTTTAACACTCCTTAGCTTATTCTATTTCCTTTTTGTAATTTAAAACAATATCTTTTAGGTTTAGTCTTAGAGTTTTTATTATAAATAAGGAAATTTCTTCCTCCTGAGGTCCATGCCTCCCAGGAGGGGAGAAGCACAGACACACTACTTTCTATTTTCTATACAGTATGAGCAACTAAACCTCCTAGGTTAAGGTTAGGAGCTTTGCTGATTCCTATGGATTAATGCAATTACTTTTCTACTTTAATATATGTTTGATTTTATCCTATGACGTATTTTCATTCTTCATCCTTATGAATCTGAGGTGAAACTCACATATGACCCCTTATTTTACATGAGTTCTTGCGAGTCCTTGGTGGGATAGTATTGAGCTGCAGCTTGAGAATGCATCACAGATTCCAATAGAGTATCTGGACTAATTGGGATATGTGACATAAAATCCTGTTAGTCATGGGTAATTGAGGTTTCTGTGGCGTTAAGGCTAGAATCATAGAGCTTCATTCTCCAATTCGGAGTATCTGACCTTGTCTGTAGTATTTTAAGTAGGATCATCAAAGATTGAATTGCGTGAGCTTCACCCTCGTTCAAATCAATTGACCATTGGCGTGGTGTTTGATGTGGATAAGAGGAGATTAATGACCATTGGCCCTGGCTTTAATCACTTATAGCCTTGCCATTGAATGGATCACTCATTGTTAAAGTAGTTAGTAAAGAACATTATTCTAGAAGAACAAGCATCTTCGAGGTCTTAACTGCTTTCTTATCATTCTTTCTACATCAAGTTGGTATTACCTTATTCATTATTCTGTTTTATGAGTTCACAATAACAACTATCTTTTCTATTCGCATGACTAAGTCCAGCAAGATAACCATTGCTTGCTCAATCCGACAATCCTCGTGAGATCGACCCTCAGTCACCTGAGGTATTACTTGGATGACCCGGTGCACTTGCCGGTTCAATTGTGCAAGTTCTAATTTCGTGCACCAATGACATTTTTCCCAATTCAAAACAAGGTTTGATTCTTGGCACCGTTTCAAGACTAAGAATAAATGCTTAAGGCAAGATTCAAAAGAATTACAAAAACAGAAAAATCATCCATAAATACATCAATGAACTTTTCAACCATATATGAGAAGATGAAAAGCATATGTGATGAGCGGATAATTTATACACTTTTTGGCATTGTTTTTAGTATGTTTTTGGTATGATCTAGTTAGTTTTTAGTATATTTTTATTAGTTTTTAGTTAAAATTCACTTTTCTGGACTTTACTATGAGTTTGTGTGTTTTTCTGTGATTTCAGGTATTTTCTGGCTGAAATTGAGGGACCTGAGCAAAAATCTGATTTAGAGACTAAAAAGGACTGCAGATGCTGTTGGATTCTGACCTCCCTGAACTCGAAGCGGATTTTCTGGAGCTACAGAAGCCCAATTGGCGCGTTCTCAACGGCGTTGGAAAGTAGACATCCTGGGCTTTCCAGAAATATATGATAGTCCATACTTTGCCCAAGATTTGATGGCCCAAAC
>NC_029780.3:81310320-81310670 GCF_000817695.3 Arachis duranensis | reverse complement strand
AAGCCATGTCTAATTCCTGGACCGGAGTCTTAGACTAGCATTGCACTGATTCCTGGAATTCTCATTAAGAATTTTGATAACATTTTCCATTTAATTTTCGAAAAACACAAAAAAAAAATTTTAAGAAAATCATAAAATCCAAAAATTTCTTGTTTGAGTCTAGTGTCTCATCTTAAGTTTGGTGTCTTGCATGCATTGTTATTTGATTCTTGTTGCATTTTGATTTGTCCTAATTATTAAAAATCCAAAAATAATTTTAATTTGTGTCTTTTCAAGTCAATAATACAGAAAATTGAAGATTCAGAACATTCAGCAGAGGAATTGCACAGAAAAAGCTGGGCGTTCAAAAC
>NC_029780.3:81308600-81308881 GCF_000817695.3 Arachis duranensis | reverse complement strand
GATGGTCTCTCTGAACTATCCAAGATGTCTTTGGATAGCTCTGCTGGAGGATCTCTTCATCTGAAGAAGACACCTACAGAAGCTCAAGAGTTGATTGAAATGGTTGCAAATAACCAATTCATGTACACTTTTGAAAGGAATCCTGTGAACAATGGGACTAGTCAGAAGAAAGGAGTTCTTGAGATTGACACTCTGAATGCCATACTGGCTCAGAATAAGATATTGACTCAACAAGTCAATATGATTTCTCAAAGTCTGTCTGGAATGCAAAATGCACCAGG
>NC_029780.3:81306901-81308308 GCF_000817695.3 Arachis duranensis | reverse complement strand
TTAGCAACCATGGTCTCTGATCTAATTAAAACCACTCAAAGTTTCATGACTGAGACAAGGTCCTCCATTAGAAACTTGGTGGGACAAGTGGGTCAGCTGAGCAAGAAAATTACTGAACTCCCTCCTAGTACTCTCCCAAGCAATACAGAAGAAAATCCAAAAGGAGAGTGCAAGGCCATCAACATGGCCGAATTCTGGGATGAAGAAGAGGCAGTGAACGCCACTGAGGAAGACCTCACTGGGCGTCCACTGACCTCCAATGAGTTCCCCAATAAGGAACCATGGGAATCCGAGGCTCAAAATGAGACCATAGAGATTCCATTGGACTTACTTCTGCCATTCATGAGTTCTGATGAGTATTCTTCCTCTGAAGAGGATGAGTATGTCACTGAAGAGCAAGTTGCTAAATACCTTGGAGCAATCATGAAGCTAAATGACAAGTTATTTGGAAATGAGACCTGGGAGGATGAACCCCCTTTGCTCACCAAAGAACTGGATGACTTGTTTAGGCAGACACTGCCTCAAAAGAGGCAAGATCCTGGGAAGTTTTCTATACCTTGTACCATAGGCACCATGACCTTCAAGAAGGCCTTGTGTGACTTAGGGTCAAGTGTAAACCTCATGCCTCTCTCTGTAATGGAGAAGCTAGGGATCTTTGAGGTGCAAGCTGCAAAAATCTCACTAGAGATGGCAGACAATTCAAGAAAACAAGCCTATGGACTTGTAGAGGATGTTCTGGTCAAAGTTTAAGACCATTACATCCCTACTGATTTCATAGTCCTAGAGACTGGGAAATGTATGGATGAATCCATCATCCTTGGCAGACCCTTCCTAGCCACAGCAAAAGCTGTGATTGATGTTGATAGAGGAGAGTTGATCATTCAAGTGAATGAAGAATCCTTGGTGTTTAAGGCCCAAGGATATCCCTCTGTCATCATGGAGAGGAAGCATGAAGAGCTTCTCTCAAAACAGAGCCAAACAGAGCTCCCACAGTCAAACTCTAAGTTTAGTGTTGGGAGGCCACAATCAAACTCTAAGTTTGGTGTTGAAACCCCACATTCAAACTCTAAGTTTGGTGTTGGGAGGTTCCAACATGGCTCTGAGTATCTGTGAGGCTCCATGAGAGTCCTCTGTCAAGCTAATGACATTAAAAAAGCGCTTGTTGGGAGGCAACCCAATGTTATATTTTATCTATTTTATTTTGTTATTTTCTCTTTTTTGTAGGTTGATGATCATGAGAAGTCACAAAATCAATGAAAGAAGCAAAAACAGAATGAAAAACAGGAAGAAAAATAGCACACCCTGGAGGACGCACCTACTGGCGTTTAAACGCCAGTGAGGTTAGCAGGTGGGCGTTTAACGCCCAGTCTGGCACCATTATGGGCGTTTAACGCCAGAAAGGGGCAC
>NC_029780.3:81306145-81306724 GCF_000817695.3 Arachis duranensis | reverse complement strand
TTTGGTGCAGGGATGACTTTTCCTTGACACCTCAGGATCTGTGGACCCCACAGGATCTCCACCTACCCTACCACTCTCTCTCCTCTTTACCCATTCACTAATTACCTCAACACCTCTTCCCCAAAAACCCCTCACCTATCAAATCCCTTCTTTCTCTTCACCACTCACATCCATCCTTCATAAAACCCCACCTACCTCACCATTCAAATTCAAACCACTTTCCCACCCAAACTCACCCTCAAATGGCCGAACCCTACCCTTCCCCTCTCCTATATAAACCCTCCTTCACTCCTTCATTTTCACACAACTTAAACACCATTTCTCCCCCCTTTGGCCAAACACAAAGCAATTCCCTTTCTCCTCATTTCTTCTTCTTCTACTCTCTTCTTTCTTCTTTTGCTCGAGGACGAGCAAACATTTTAAGTTTGGTGTGGTAAAAGCATTGCTTTTTGTTTTTCCATAACCATTTATGGCATCCAAGGCCAGAGAAACCTCTAGAAAGAGGAAAGGGAAGGCAAAAGCTTCCACCTCCGAGTCATGGGAGATGGAAAGATTCATCTCAAGGGTGCATCAAGACCA
>NC_029780.3:81305632-81306027 GCF_000817695.3 Arachis duranensis | reverse complement strand
ATGGTTCAAGAGTTCTATGCCAATGCATGGATCACCAAGAACCATGACCAAAGTGTGAACCCGGATCCAAAGAATTATCTTACTATGGGTCGGGGGAAATACTTGGATTTCAGTCCGGAAAGTGTAAGGTTGGCATTCAACTTGCCCGTGATGCAAGGAGATGAACATCCTTACACTAGAAGGGTCAACTTTGATCAAAGGTTGGACCAAGTCCTCACAGTCATAGAGGATGGAGCACACAAGAGATCCCACTCATCATGAGATCCCTGAGATGCCTTAAGGGATGCACTTTCCTCCACAAAACTATTGGGAGCAACTAAACACCTCCCTAGGAGAATTGAGTTCCAACATGGGACAACTAAGGATGGAGCACCAAGAACACTCCATCATCCTCC
>NC_029780.3:81304904-81305625 GCF_000817695.3 Arachis duranensis | reverse complement strand
ATAGACCGGGCTATCATGATTCATAGCATTATGATTGGAGAAGAAATAAAGGTTCATGAGGTTATAGCCCAAGAACTCTATAAGGTGGCGGACAAGTCCTCTACCTTGGCAAGGTTAGCCTTTCCTCATCTCATTTGTCACCTCTGTTATTCAGTTGGAGTTGACATAGAGGGAGACATCCCCATTGATGAGGACAAGCTCATTACTAAGAAGAGGATGGAGCAAACAAGAGACCCCTCTCATCATCAAATCCCTGAGATGCCTCAAGGGATGCACTTTCCTCCACAAAACTATTGGGAGCAACTAAACACTTCCCTAGGAGAATTGAGTTCCAACATGGGACAACTAAGGATGGAGCATCAAGAACACTCCATCATCCTCCATGAAATTAGAGAAGATCAAAGAATCATGAGAGAGGAGCAACAAAGACAAGGAAAAGACATTGAGGAGCTCAAGCACTCCATAGGATCTTCAAGAGGAAGAAAGAGCCGCCATCACTAAGGTAGACCCACCGCCATCACTAAGGTGGACCCGTTCCTTGATTTCCTTGTTCTTTATTCTTCTGTTTTTCGAATTTTTTGTGCTTATGTCTATCCATGTTTGTGTCTTGTGATCATTAGTGTCTTAGTGTCTATGCCTTAAAGTTATGAATGTCCTATGAATCCATCACCTTTCTTGAATAAAAATGTGCTTAATTGAAAAGGAAAGAATTGCATGAATT
>NC_029780.3:81304396-81304716 GCF_000817695.3 Arachis duranensis | reverse complement strand
TGAGGATCTGAAAAATCATTAAAATGATTCTTGAAGCAAGAAAAAGCAATGAATATTCAAAAAAAAAAAACGAAAAAAAAACGAAAAAAAAAGAAAAGAAAGAAAAAAAATAAAGTTGTGATCCAAGGCAAAAAGAGTGTGCTTAAGAACCCTGGACACCTCTAATTGGGGACTCTAGCAAAGCTGAGTCACAATCTGAAAACGTTCACCCAATTATGTGTCTGTGGCATGTATGTATCCGGTGGTAATACTGGAAGACAGAGTGCTTTGGGCCACGGCCAAGACTCAATAAGTAGCTATGTTCAAGAATCATCATATTC
>NC_029780.3:81285261-81302953 GCF_000817695.3 Arachis duranensis | reverse complement strand
TGACAACGGTGAAACCCTACATAAGCTTGCCATGGAAAGGAGTAAGAAGGATTGGATGAAGACAGTAGGAAAGCAGAGAGACGGAAGGGAAGGCATCTTCATGCGCTTATCTGAAGTTCCTACCAATGAATTACATAAGTATCTCTATCTTTATCTTTTATGTTTTTATGCGTTCATCACCATATCCACTTGAGTTTGCCTGACTAAGATTTACAAGATGACCATAGCTTGCTTCATACTAACAATCTCCGTGGGATCGACCCTTACTCGCGTAAGGTTTATTACTTGGACGACCCAGTGCACTTGCTGGTTAGTTGTGCGAAGTTGTGTAATGCCATGGTATTGAACACCAAGTTTTTGGGGTTCATGACCGGGGATTATGAGAGTTGTGAAAAGTATTGTTCACAATTTCGCGCTACCAATATGCCCCTGAAAAGTTTCTGGAGAATTTGATGTCAAGTCATCTTATGCTAGCTTTTCAAGCATTTTTCACTTGTTTCATTAGGTTTTATGCACTTTCTTGCATTGTAAGTAAGTGGTTTGGAGTGGAATCGCATGGTTTTGTTGAATCAATCAACTATCCTTTATTTGACACTAAATCATAAGGTTTAAACTAAAATTAATTAGTTTTTGAATGATTTATAAACCTTGTGAAATTTGTGATACTTTGATTGGTTGTTTTGATTACTTGTAGGTGAAGAAAAGAAAAAAAACAAGAAAGCGTGGCCTATGAAGCGTAGCCTAAGGAAGAGAAAAGCGTGGCACATCAAAAGGGGGAAAGTCATAATGCTCTCTCTAAGAGCTCAATGCTCTCCATGAGAGCCTCACTCAATGCCAAGGAAGCAAGAGGCAAGGAAACTGCGCTCTCTCCCTTAACCGAGCACTATAATGATCCAAAGAAACAAGGAAAGAAGCACAATGCTCAGTTAACACCATTCACTTTATCGGGCTCCATACAAAACAAATGCAAGGAGCAATGTTTGCTAGTGAAGGCCACAAGGATCGAACCCATAACCAAAGGGGAGAAAGGGGCGCTACTCACAAAGGAAAATAAGCCAAAATTGGCTAAAATACACTCAACAAGTTTTGAACCCAAGACATGGAAGTCCCAAAGGAGCGCTACTCTTCAAGGATTTTTTCCAAAATGCACCCAGCAAGTCTCGAACCAGGAACCTCATTCCTCAAGCAAGGAAGCTGCGCTCTTGGGGAGAACCGAGCGCTAGGGAGTGTGTCACAAGGCTTGGTGCGCGCAACAAAAAGCACGGCCAAGGCTTGGAGCGCCTAAATTTGACACACCAACAAGGAAATTTGGATGCGGTACTCTCCCCACTCACCGATCATTGCCCTGATGCGTGCCCAAGGAGTTGTGTCGCACAAAATTGGAAGGTTAGAAAAGGGAATGCAGTGCTCTTGTCACCAATTGAGCACTCTACTGGGAGTGTGGCCCATCATAAAAAATTCAACCAAAATTCCAATGAAATTCAATTCTTCACAAAATTAAAAAGCCCATTCCAAATTCTAAAATCCAAAAATAGGAAGTGTATAAATAGAAGTTAGTTCAATTTAGAGAGGACCTTTTGACATTTTTCCTTTTCACTTTTGATCTTTTGGAGATTTTTCATTTTTTGGGGATTGAGAAGGGAATTGAATTCTCTTGCTCTCTGTTCTTACTTCTGCACTCTCTACTCTTTGTTTTAAATCTTGGATTAAGAATTGAAGGAATTCTGTTTCATTCTTGAATCTGAGATATCTCTTTGTTCACTTTCTACATAATTTCAAAGAATTATGATTTGGATATAAGTTTCCTTTACTGTTTTCTTCTCTACTTCTTCTGCAATTGTTTTCTGTTGGATCAAGGAAGGAATTGAGATCTAGACTTGTTCTCTAGTCTCATTCAACCCCTGAGATCTTCAATTTCTCTTCTAGTTATTGCAATTGAGCTGAATTTACTTTCTGTATTGCTTTTCAAGCAATCCTTCTCTTCTGATTAGATCTACTGCATTTTGATTCATCTTTTACTTCTCTGTTGATTGTCATCTACTTTCTCTTGTTTAATTTCTGCAATCCCAGCTCCCAAAAGCCCTTTATGATTCAAGCACTTTACATTTCTTGCACTCTAAGCTTTAGTTATTTACATTGCTTGCAATCTAAGCTTCTGTCATTTATATTACTTGCACTTTAAGATTCAGCTTCTTTACTTTCTTTGCCTTTTAATTTTGAGTCAATTACCCCTCTCCCTTTAAGTTTCATGCAATTTAACTTCTGTTGGAAACAAATCACTCAAATCAACACTTGTTTGCTTAACTAAAATTGTTCAATCCTTCAATCCCTATAGGATCGACCTCACTCTATGTGAGTAATTACTACTTGATGCAACCCGGTACACTTGCTGGTGAGTTTAATGTTGGATCGTTTTCCACACATCAAGTTTTTGGCACCGTTGCCGGGGATTCATGAGGTTGACAATGATTTAGTAAGGTGGTGGTCTAGATTAAGCATTTTTTTTACTTTTCTTCATTTTTTTTACTAGCACACTAACTGTTTGAATTTTAGCTTAAGCTAACCAAAACCTCACTCTAGCAATAGAGTGAAGTGTTACTGGTTTTTTGGTTTTGTGTGTTTCTTCTGTTTATTTACATGATAGAGGCAAGAAGAGAGGTTCCCAACTCTGGTGATCTTGACGAAAGAACTTTAAGAAGAATAAGAAGAGAAGCCAGAGAAAAAGGAGTCATTAGTGAAGAAGTATCTGAGGAATAATACCACGAAATGGAAGGGAACACTTCCAATGCCAATCAAGAGGGAGTGGCCAACAATAATGGGCAACCACAGAGGAGTTTTGGCTTCTTATACATTTGCAAATCCTAAACATTGTGGGAGTAGCATGCTTACCCCAAATGTCAATGCAAACAACTTTGAATCAAAGCCTCAGCTCATCACCCTGGTACAAAAAAACTGCTCCTATGGAGGAAGTCCACAAGAAGATCCAAATCAACATTTATCTACTTTTTTGAGGATCCGTGACACAGTGAAGTCCAATAGGGTGCATCCAGACAGATGCAAATTATTGATGTTCCCATTTTCATTAAGGGATGAGGCTGCTCAATGGCTTGAAACCTTCCCACAAGGAAGCATCACTAGCTGGGAGTATCTAGTGAGTAAATTCCTAGCCAAGTTCAACCAACCCCAAAAATTCAGCAAGCTAGAGGTAGAAGTGCAACCATTAACACAAAAGAAGGGAGTGATGGAAATTGAAGGAGTAAATGCAATCATGGCCCAAAACAAGCAGATGCACCAACAACTTCAACAACAAAATGGAGCTGATAGTAAGAAAAAATAATGAGCTACAATTTGATGTAGTAAATGCACAAATCCAATCTCAAACCTTACATGGATGGAATCAATCTGAAAAAGTTTCTGGAGCAATTAACTATCAGCAACAAAGTCCTGAGCAAGTACACTCTCTAAAGAATACCTCAAGCTTGTTCTAACACAATTCTCAAGGTGATATGTACAACCCACCCTGGAGGACTCATTCCAACTTGAGGAGGGGTGAGCACCAAAATCAAGGACCAAAGAACTGCAATCATAACTGCTCCAACATCACAAATAATAACAACCACAACCTTACTAATAACACCCATTACATACCACCACAACACACAAACCTTCAACCCCCTTTCACTTCACAATTTTCCCAAAACAGCTTTCATCAACCATCTTAGTTCACACAACCACAACTAATTTAATGCTCTCAAAGAATCTCTAACCTAGAGATAATAATGGAGAAACTCATGAATGAACAAACCTTGGCAAACACACGCCAAGAAGCAGCACTCAGAAGTCTTGAAGGAAAACTGGGGCAAGTGGATAAATACACTTCAGAACTGAGTGAGAAGAAGGCAATTACCCTCCCTAGGGCCATTGAAGACAACCCAAAAGACAAGGAAAAGGCTACAAAGTGGGAGAAGTGGAAAGCAATCATAGAGGAAAGTGAGAAGGCTATGAAAAAAGGAGCCATTATCCAAGAAAAGCACCACAGAGAAGCTCCACAAAAAGAGATAGAGGAAAGGAAGCCCACAGCAAGAGGAGAAAATCTAAGACAACAGGATTTTCAGCTTCCATGATCAAAGAATGGAGGATGTCAAGCTAGTGACAATAAAGAAGCGCTTGTTGGGAGGCAACCCAACCTGAGGTAGTTTTCTTTTCATAGCTATTTCAATAAAAAGGTTGAGTGGTTCTATCCGTATTGCAAGGGGCTAAGTTTGGTGTTTCACACCAAAACAATTTAAGAAAGAGTGAAGGATGCTAAGTTTGGTGTTCCACCAAAAATCTCATTTGAAAACACATTCTCACCTCCTGCATAAAGGGTTGCTAGCTCCAAGCAATCAGATAAACCATTGAACCATTGTCTGTCTTCTAGTTTTTAGTTTTGGAACCTTTAACAGGGAAAAAGGGGCTTCACATATGGTTGACTTAATGCATAAGAAACATTGGCAAGGGACTAATTTTGATGTTCACACACCAAAGTAAGTCCAAAAGCCCACAAATAATTCATGCATGCTAACCATTTTTCAAGGGCTTGGGGAACAAGCAACTTTCAATATAATTGCAGAGGTTTATCCAAGTTTTTGAAGGATTAAGCATCATCAACCAAAGAGATAAAGAGGAATGTGAAGACCAGCAATGATGATGATGAGGAGTAAAGCAAGAAAAATCCAAAAGGTTGTATTGTTAAATGATTATTTTGCATCAAACACTGCTATGACTGAAAGTGATATTGTATCCCTGTCTGTCTGCCTAGTATACTTTCTCTGTAATTCAATAATTAAGATGCTTGATAATTCACAACACTATACTCTCCAAAACTTGCTTGCACTCACTATCTCAAAAAGGCATTATAGGACAGTTCTTTGAAAAGAAGGATTGAGGAATTAAAAAGTTTTGAGGCAAGCAAAAGATTAGGAGAAGTGGTGGTTCTAGTTGTATAATTATGTATTGAGGTTGCATGCTTATGAAAACCTGCATGGGAGCTCATAGGCAGGACATAGAGTTCAAAGAAGTAGTGTGGAGATTCTCAAACATCTATTGATCCAAGAAGCAGCACGCAAAAGAAAATAAAAGAAACACAAAAACAAAAGAATATGGCCTAAGGCTCTGAGCATCAATTACTAGGCAGAAAAGAAGAAAGAAACAAGAACTCAAAGAGTTATAATCCTAGTAAATGCTTATGGTTGAATTGTGTCAAAGAGAGAGGCTTGAGCAAGTAAATCCTCAGGGGTGCTTTAACACCTAATACCTTAAAACCAACTGGTTTAGGAGTATTGATTGAAAGCTTATTTAAAGAGCCGCTTTGAGGCATTACACTTATAATCAAGGCCAAAACACAGAAACTATAAGCTGCTTCAAGGTGATTACCTATAGAGAGATCTCCATGATACCATTTGGATGAAAGTCCTAAGACCTAAGACTTCCAAGATGTGGGGACTAGTAAGCACTGAAGCCCTTGCATGACAATATAACATAGAGTTCACCCCACTGTCACTTAATCACATCACTCACAGGATACTACAAAGTATTCTTCAATCCATTCTAGTTGAAAGAACCTTTGAGCATAACTCTTTTCTTGCTTGGGGACAAGCAAGGTTTAAGTTTGGTGTTGTGATGACAAGTCATCTTATGCTAGCTTTTCAAGCATTTTTCACTTGTTTCATTAGGTTTGATGCACTTTCTTGCATTGTAAGTAAGTGGTTTAGAGTGGAACTACATGGTTTTGTTGAATCAATCAACCATCCTTTATTTGACACTAAATCATGAGGTTTAAGCTAAAATTAATTAGTTTTTGAATGATTTATAAACCTTGTGAAATTGGTGATACTTTGATTGGTTGTTTTGATTACTTGTAGGTGAAGAAAAGAAAAAAACAAGAAAGCATGGCCTATGAAGCGTAGCCTAAGGAAGAGAAAAGCGTGGCACATCAAAAGGGGGAAAGCCATAGCGCTCTCTCTAAGAGCTCAACGCTCTCTATGAGAGCCTCACTCAATGCCAAGGAAGCAAGAGGCAAGGAAGCTGCGCTCTCTCCCTTAACCTAGCGATATAATGATCCAAAGAAACAAGGAAAGAAGCACAATGCTCGGTTAACACCATTCACTTTATCGGGTTCCATACAAAATAAATGCAAGGAGCAATGTTTGCTAGTGAAGGCCACAAGGATCGAACCCATGACCAAAGGGGAGAAAGAGGCGCTACTCACAAAGGAAAATAAGCCAAAATTGGCCAAAATACACTCAACAAGTTTCGAACCCAAGACATGGAAGTCCCAAAGGAGCGCTACTCTTCAAGGATTTTTTCCAAAATGCACCCAGCAAGTCTCGAACAGGGAACCTCATTCCTCAAGCAAGGAAGCTGCGCTCTTTGGGAGAACCGAGCGCTAGGGAGTGTGTCACAAGGCTTGGTGCACGCAACAAAAAGCACGGCCAAGGCATGGAGCGCCCAAATTTGACACACCAACAAGGCAATTTGGATGCGGTGCTCTCCCCACTCACCGAGCGTTGCCCTGATGCGCGCCCAAGGAGTTGTGTCGCACAAAATTGGAAGGCTAGCAAAGGGAATGCGGTGCTCTTGTCACCAATCGAGCACTCTACTGGGAGTGTGGCCCATCATAAAAAATTCAACCAAAATTCTAATTAAATTCAATTCTTCACAAAATTAAAAATTCCATTCCAAGTTCTAAAATCCAAAAATAGGAAATGTATAAATAGAAGTTAGTTCAATTTAGAGAGGACCTTTTGACATTTTTCCTTTTCACTTTTGATCTTTTAGAGATTTTTCATTTTTTGGGGATTGAGAAGGGAATTGAATTCTCTTGCTCTCTGTTCTTACTTCAGTACTCTCTACTCTTTGTTTTGAATCTTGGATTGAGAATTAAAGAAATTCTATTTCATTCTTGAATCTGAGATATCTCTTTGTTCACTTTCTGCATAATTTCAAAGAATTGTGATTTGGATCTAAGTTTTCTTTACGGTTTTCATCTCAACTTCTTCTGCAATTGTTTTCTGTTGGATCAAGGAAAGAATTGAGATCTAGACTTGTTCTCTAGTCTCATTCAACCCCTGATATCTTCAATTTCTCTTCTATTTATTGCAATTGAGCTGAATTTACTTTATGTATTGCTTTTCAAGCAATCCTTCTCTTCTGATTAGATCTGCTGCATTTTGATTCATCTTTTACTTCTCTATTGATTGTCATCTACTTTCTCTTGTTTAATTTCTGTAATCCCAGCTCCCAAAAGCCCTTTATGATTCAAGCACTTTATATTTCTTGCACTCTAAGCTTTAGTTATTTATATTTCTTGCAATCTAAGCTTCTGTCATTTATATTACTTGCACTTTAAGATTCAGCTTCTTTACTTTTTTTGCCCTTTAATTTTGAGTCAATTACCCCTCTCCCTTTAAGTTTCATGCAATTTAACTTCTGTTGGAAACAAATCACTCAAATCAATACTTGTTTGCTTAACTAAATTAACCACCTAACTAAAATTGCTCAATCCTTCAATCCCTGTGGGATCGACCTCACTCTATGTGAGTAATTACTACTTGATGCGACCCGGTACACTTGCTGGTGAGTTTAGTGTTAGATCATTCTCCACATATCAGAATTATAGAGTTTAAACGACATCGTCTAATAAGCAAATACTCCAAAGGGACATGTGAATGCCGTCTTTTTCTGATCTTGAGGGTCTACAGCAATCTGATTATAGCTAGAATATCTATCTAGAAAGAAGTAAAAAGCATGGTCGGCTAACCTCTCAAGAATCTAATCAATGAAAGGCAAGGGAAAGTGATCCTTTTTTGTAGCTGTGTTAAGCCTCCTGTAATTAATACACATTCGCCAGCCAGTGAAGGTCCTTGTGGGAATTAGCTCATTCTTCTCATTCTTGATCACTGTCATCCCTCCTTTCTTAGGAACCACTTGCATATGACTCACCCATGGACTGTCAGAAATTGGGTAAATAATCCTGGCTTCCCAAAGCTTTATTACTTCTTTTTGGACCACTTCTTTCATTGTTGGATTGAGTCGCCTTTGTGGTTGCACAACTGGTTTAGCATCATCCTCAAGCAAGATCTTGTGCATATACTTAGCCAGACTAATCTCCTTCAAATCACTAATGGTCCACCCAAGATATATTTTATGACTCTTGAGTACCTGAAGTAATGCCTCCTCCTTCTCATGCCTCAAAGAGGAGCTAATAATCACTGGATAAGAATCATGCTCGCCTAGGAATGCATACTTCAAAGAGAGAGACAAGGGCTTTAACTCAAGCTTTGGAGGCCCTTCCTCTTTATGAATGGCATGTGGTTCTCCCTCTTGAGGTGGTGAGTCATCAATCTCAAGTAAATCATCCTCTGAAGGGGTTCCAAAACCTCATTAACCTCTTTAGCTTTAAAAACCTCTTGAATAAGTAGCTTAACAAGATCAACTCTTACACACCACTCAGAATCACTAGGGTGTTGCAGAGCATCAAGCACATTAAGAACTACCTCCTTTTCATTGAACCTCAGAGTTAATTCACCCTTTTACACATCAATAATGGCTCTACATGTAGCTAAAAAGGGTCTCCCAAGGATATAATGGAGCTACTTTCACAAGTAAATTTTGAACAACTCCAAGAGAAAATTTAATTGAACGGTCAGCAATTTAAAGAGAGATACGAGTGGGTTTTACCTCATCAATTTGGAGCTTTCTCATAAGGGGAAGTGGCATGAGATTAATGCTAGTTCCAAGATCACATAAAGTTATCTGAATAGTGATGTCTCCAATAGTCCAAGGAATCAAAATGCTCCCTGGATCCCGTATTTTCTCAAGAAGGTCCTGCTAGATAATGGTACTGCATTCCTTTGTTAGCACCGTTGTTTTACTCTCTTTCCAATTCCTCTTGTTACTCAATAATTCCTTCATAAACTTGGCATAAAGAGGAATTTGCTCAAGGGTCTCTACAAAAAGAATATTGATCTAAAACTTCATGAAGACCTCTAAAAATCTAAAAAATTGCTTGTCTTTGGAGGCCTTCTGAAGCCTTTGAGGATATAGCATCTTAGGCTTGTACTTAGGTGCCTTAGGCAATGCCGGATGTGTCTCAAGATCAACTGAAAAAAGGTTATCCAGGTGTCTAGGGTGGCGTGATCCACCTTATTCTTGTCCTTCTCTGGAGCTTCTTTTTCAAATGGCTTCTCACAAACCTTTGCCTCAGAACCTGCTACTTTACCACTTCTTAAATCAATGGTCTTGCACTCTTCCCTTAGATTAGGCACTGTATCACCAGGAAAGGTATTGGGAGGCTTTTCAGGAACTTGCTTGCTGATGAGCAGATTATTGATGATCTAGAATTTCACAAATGAAATCTCGTTGCAAGTATAATTTCTAAACCAACAAATAATCCTTTCATGCAAAAAATAATTTGTCACAAGTACAAACCCTAATAAAAATAATCGAAGTATTCAAACCTAGGGTTGTCTCTCAAAGGAATTACAGGAAAGTGTTCTTGTTATTGGTTATGAGATGTATATTTTAGGGTTTTGGATAAAGGACAAGGAAAGTAAATTGCAAGAATAAAGCTAATAGCTAAGAAAGCTCTTAGCAAGGAATGAGAATTAGAAGTCCTATCATCATTATCATCATCAATTGTGATGTAAATTGTTCATTGCTCCACAACAATCTCTGTGGGATCGACCCTTACTCGCGTAAAGTTTATTACTTGGACGACCCAGTACACTTGCTGGTTAGTTGTGCGAAGTTGTGTTTATGCTGCCATGGTATTGAACACCAAGTTTTTGGATTCATTACCGGGGATTATTTGATTTGTGAAAAGTATTGATCACAATTTCGCGGGAAAGACTAGCTTTAGTGACATGCAAATTAACTAGCAACTTCCAATTGTCAATCAACAAATGAGTTTGATAACTCAAGAGTCTCCAATTACTCAACCAAAGCCAAGAGGAGAAAAATCTACTCTAACATCCTTCCAAGTATTTTATCAAACACTTGGAAGGCATAAAAGGAAAGCAAGATGGAATTGCATAGAAATATAAAATATAACACTACTTGATACAAGCAATCAACAACAACAGTCAAAGAAAGCACAATTAATATGAATTCCTCAAATTGCATTAAAAGAAAATAGAAGGAACAAGAGTGTATCAATAACAAAGTATACAAAAAAATGAGATGAATACAAAAGAATGAAGGAACAAGATGTAGGAACTAGAAATTGGAAGGGAAAAGTAGATGAAAAAAAGAATTAAAGCCTAGATCTAAGAAGAAATTAAACCTAATCCTAATCATAATTCTAGAGAGAAGAGAGAGCTTCTCTCTCTAGAAACTACCTCTAAATTAGATTAAAGTGTATCAATCCCCCTCTCCCTTTCAATCCTTGGTCCTTTTAGTCTTTTCCTGCTAAAATTCAGCTCAAAACTGGGCCAGGAGCACTGCTGAATTTGCCAGGCACGATTTCACTAAAGGAGTCGCGTGCGAGCATCTACGCGTACGCGTCGCTTGGCATTTTTGCTATCCACGCGTACGCATCATGTACGCGTATGCGTCGCCTTGCAACTTCAAATTCACGCATGTGCATCTGTTGCGCGTGCGCATTGATGAGTGCATCCCAAATCCTTGATTTTCCATGATTTCTCCACTTTGCATACTTTTCTCTTCACTCCTTTGATCCATTCCTAGCCTTTTCATCCTAAAATCACTAACAAACACATCAAGGCATCTAGTGGAGTCAAAGGTGAATCAAAATTAGCAATTTAAGGGCCTAAAAAGTATGTTTTTACACTTAAGTACAATTTAGGAGAAAATTATAAAACCATGCTATTTCATTAAATAAATGTGGAAAAAGTGGATAAAATCCACCTAAATTAAGCACAAAATGTACCATGAAATAGTGGCGCATCAAATCTCCCCACACTTAAACCAAGCATGTCCTCATGCTCAACCAAGATAGAGGCAAAGGGTGCTATCATTTATTCAATGCAAATAAACTATATGCAATCTACCTAAATGCAACTATCTACATGCAACTATCTATATGAATTCAATTACTTGGTAAAAACAATTCAACTTCCAATGAAACATGTATAAGCATAAGGGCTAACGTAATAACAATCAAATCAATCCACAATTGAATTGAGTTACTAAAAATTTTTACAAACTTGCATGAAAAAGTGACGATTCTAGGTGAAAGCATGTAGTTGAGCATCAAACCCTCACCGGATGTGTATCCGCTCTAGTCGCTCAAGTGTATAGGGTTGATTACTCAATTCCCCCCTAATCATGCTTTTCAAGATTTGTTTTCCATCTAACAATCAACAATTATTCAATGCATGCATAAAAATATCATGAGTTCCTTTCTTAGATTGTAATGGGGCTAGGGTTAAGGTAAGGATACATATGGTCAAGTGAGCTTGAGATTTGAATCTTTGATCAACTTAAACTTCCCACCTAATCTATGACAACCTATACAGTTTCAAAGCTAACCTAACTACCCGTTCTTCACTTATTCACACACTCATGCATTCTTTTCTTAATCCCAACTCATATGCATTGATTATTATTGAGCTTCACTTTGGGGCATTTTGTCCCCTTTTTATTACTTTTCCTTTTTTTCATATATATATTTTTTTCTTTTTATTTTCTCAATTTTTTTTTCTTTTTGCAACAAAGTATATACAAAAGTATCAATGCATATGGTTTTACATTTAATCAATACATGAGTATGTACCCAATTCCCAATATCTCAACAAAAATACAACACACACCTTTCCTCAACCAATGTCCCAAGTTTTCCCACACTTGAATGATATATACTCTCACTAGGTTAAGCTAATCAAAGATCCAAATAAAGGACATTTATTATTTTTCGCTTTAAGGCTTGTAATGTGCTAAATTAAGAACAAAGAGGATTTAAAATAAGCTCAAAATTGGCTAACAAAGGTTGATGAAAGGTAGGCTATTGGGCAAGTGAGCTACATGAAACTATGGCCTCAATCATATATATGCATGTATATAAGGAATAATGGACATAAAGAATCAAACAAATCAAGGATCACAATCATATAAAGAGAATAATACACACAAGAACGAAATAAAGTGGTTATAAGATGTAACCACACCATTAGGCTCAAAACTCACAAGCTTGTGTTCTTAGCTCAAAACATGTTCCACAAGATATAATTCAAGCAAGTTCAATGGAATCAAAATTTTTCACTCAAATCAATTGGACCCTATAAGTAAATCTCAATATTTTCACAAAGTTTATTACCTAAATGCAATGTTGTGATTAAGAAAGATAAGAAATCTTTAGTTTAATCCCTTTTTTGGCCAAAACAAATCTCATAAGCAAAAGGAGTAAACTAAGCTTAATATTAATCTATGTTTTTCCAATCACAAGTAATAGACTAGAATAGCTAAAATAACTACACATATGTGCTATCAACTAAGAATGCGACTTAACTAAAAATATATATACAAACCAAAGATGTCAAGTGCAACAAGCTAAACAAAAGTATTCAAAATACCAATACAATAATCCAAAGTGCAGTAAATGAAAGTGCAACTACTATGATAATACAAAATAAAGCAACTAAGCTGAAGTCTGAAATTTTTACCCAAAATATAAACTCCGCCGACGACGTCGACCTCCCCACACTTAGAAGTAAGCATCGTCCCCGATGCTAAAAGTAAGCCTAGGTGAAAGGGTTGACATCTGCATCTGGCTGGGGCTCTGGCTGCGGCTGTGGCTGTGGCTGTGTAGAAGCGTGAATCTCTGGAGGTGCCTCTGCCTACCTAGCCTCCTCCTCGTGATCCACCTCCTCCTCAGAATGATCGAAAGTGTTAGAATCAGGGGGTATGACGGCTCCCAACGATGCCAACATCTGAAACACGCACCGAAAGTGTTGCTCGTTGTGACGGTTGCTCCGATCCATGTGCTCGATAAGATCCTGAACTAGTCTGTAGGTCGGCTGAGGAGCTGATAATGGCAGTGGTGGTGGCTGACTGGCCGCTGCGGATGGTGTAGTGGGTCCGGCTGCTGCTGAAGAGGATGATGGTCCAGATGCTGCAGCTGTTGAAGAGGATGATGGCCCAGATGCTACTGCTGTTGAGCGGGCTCTGGATCTATGCGGGTGATGATCGGACTTTCTATCGGTAAAGAAATTCACAAATATAATCGCGTTGTAAGTATAGTTTCTAAACCAACAGAAAATTCTTTCGTATAAAAGTTTTGTTTGTCACTTAAGCAAACCCAATAAAATTTATAACCGAAGTCTTCAAACCTCGGGTCGTCTTCTCAAGGAATTGCAGGGAAGTATGATTTATTATTGGTTATGGAAAAAGATATATTTTTTGATTTTTGAAATAAGAAACAAGTAATTTAATTGACAAGAAAAATAAATTAATAATTAAGAAAACTTTTGGCAAGGGATGAGAACTAGAATTCCTATCCTAGTTATCCTTATCAGGTGTGATGAAATTGGGTTTTAATCCCGCTTAGTTATCCCTTATTAAATAAAGGAAAGTCAAGTGGACTAATTAAATTGATCCTCAAGTCCTATTCAACTTTAGAGCGATCCAAATCAATCAGCAATTGCCAATTTCAACCACTGCTGAGTTTGATAACTCAAGTGTTACCAATTAATTAACCAAAGCCAAAAGGGAAAATAAATCATAAATAGAGCAAAACAATCATGAGTGTGAAATACCTCAAATTATATTAATTAAGAAAATCCTAACATGAAAAGTTCATAAGCCAAATTGAAAAGATAAATATCAATTAAAGTAATAAAATAAAAGTAGAAATAAATTAAAGGAACATTGAACCTGTGATGAAGAAGAAATAATCCTAAATCCTAAAACCTAAGAAAGAGGAGAGAACCTCTCTCTCTCTAAAGACTACATCTAAATTATGAAAAGTGAATTATGAATGTTGCATGATATGTCCTGGTGAATGGATGGATTCCCCACTTTATAGCCTCTACTCTGTGCTTCTGGACTTGGATCTGGGCCAAAAGATGGTTCAGAAATCGCTAGGAGCGTTTTCTACAATTTCGCATCATCTGGAGTTTTGCGCTAAGACGCGTCTGCGTCAATCACTCGTCCGCGTCAATTGCGTTCTGCTCAAGTCATGCGTCCGCGTCATCCATGCATTTGCGTCATTGCTTTTTGCACTAAGCACGCGTCCGCGTCGCTGCTTTTCCTTCAAAACTCCATTTTTGTGCTTTCCTTCCAGCTTTGTCTGTCGCCTTTTTGTCCTCTAAGTCATTCCTGCCTATGAAATCTGAAAATACTTAACACACAAATCACGGCATCGAATGGTATTAAAGGATAATTAAATTAAATATTTTTAAAGCATAGGAAACATGTTTTCACATATATCATAAAATGAGGAAGAAATAGTAAAACCATGCAATTTACATGAATAAGTAAGTGGGTGAAGATTTGATAAAATTACTCAATTCAAGCACAAGATGACTCATAAAATAGGGGTTTATCAGCGGGGCTGGTCTATCGTCCACCCAAGTCCCCTATGGAATCACTCTCTCCTTTCTGTGGATCGAGGGTGGCAACTCATCATCTGCTCTTCATAGAACACCAGCCCGCTGAGACATCGTAGTGACCAAGGTAGAGAATGGAAGTGTGCAATGGACATGTGCTCACCACATATACTTCCTGATCAGTCGGGGAAAGTACAACTCTTTCTCCTCCATAACACATCCAATCAAAACGAGCATGTCCATCGGAATCTCAGTAAAATGCGTGGTCGGCATGACATAGTGGTCAAGGATCTGCTACCACGTCCTATCCTCCTGCGTAAAGTAATCAAACAACATCCCCTTCGGGTTTGTTTTATTGGCATCCATCACCCAAAGGGCGTTCGGCTGTGCTATCACACTCCTCAGTAAATCATAATCATAAGTAAGCCAGTGCATCTCCTCCTCCGCCATCTGAAAAGCATCTATCTCACTAACTTTGGGCTGACAGCAGAGTGCCTGCTCAATGTCAACCTCTGTCATCAAGATCTGTCCTCCTCTCAAATGAACTGACTCAAGGGTCGGTTTGAAGAAATTACAATAAAATTCCCGGACCCATGACTCGTTCACCCTACCCAGCTCCCTATCTACAAAATCTAAGCCCACTTCCTCAATACGAGTCTCAATAGAATGCCTTATATCGGCGGGGATAGCCAGTTTCTTTTCTATGTTGAGATGTCTCTAATGAAAGTTCGGATGGTGGAGCTCACAGTATAGATTAGGGAACCTGTTTGCGTCGGTAGGGGGCAGTAACTGATCTGCTTTCTCCTTATCTGAAAGAGGGTTCTTGTCATAATTGGACAAGGGATAGGCAACGGAAGATTGAGATTTCTTCCTCTTTTGAGAGGTAACCTTCGCTTTTCCTCTGTCAGTCATCCTGAAGAAAATAGAAATCACAGGATAGAAATAGTTAAGCAAAGCAGAGGATTGTAAAGCAAGGAATTAATCATAGACAGAAAACAGTCAACAAGAGGGTTGACATATTCATGAAGTGAGTCAAAGAAGAAATGCAAGAAAATAGAGATCAAACACCAAATAGGATACAAACCAAGAATTCAAGCAATGCTAGCAAAGTGCTTATTTGTTAAGCCACAACAATTATCATGCCTCAAAACAATGTGTAAGGCTTAAAGTTAAAACTAAAAAGTGGAGTTAAGAGTTAATTAAGTCAAAAGTTAGAGAAATGGTAAGAAATTAGTGGCATGACCATTATGGAGCTTAACTAAGAGAAGTTCACAACACATAGGAAACAAGCACACTCACATTCATGAGGATGATGCGAGTCATTGATGATGATCTATAGATTTACATGAATGCATAGAATGGAAAAGCAAGTCATCATCAATATCCATGGTCACTAAGTTTGTAAAAATTGGTGTTGAAAGATTGAAAATATACTTATGTAACCTAAGGCAAATTAGACAATGAAAATGGTTACATAAGCAAGATTTCACCAACAATTACAACTTGAAAGAACCTCAATTGGAATGCACAAGATTAGGCCACTTGAAAGTTTATGAAAAGAGCTTCAATGGTCAATGAAGAATAGTACGAATGAAACCAACCATGAAGGATGAAAATTGGACATAACTTGCATGATTTAAAACATTTAAGAAGTTCAACATGATTTGGTTAGTCAAGGTCCTAATTGCCTCAGAATTCGAAAAATTAATCCCTTTGATTCCGTCAATGCACATGAAAAGGAAACCAAGATACAATACAGGAATGCTGGCCAAATCAACTTAAGAATTGAACTTGGTATGAGGCAAATGAGTTTTAGTTCGAAGAATGCCAATTTCAGTTCCTAAGCTGCAGTTAATAATAGGAAAGTTTCCAAAAATTTTGGCAGCATTTCGGCAGTAAATCGGATGTTCTCGGATTGCAAACAGCAGCAAAAATAGTGTCATACGAATCCAAAATACATCAAACATGTCTACAAGCAAGGATTGCATATGTTCAGGCAGCAGTAATCAAAACAAAATGACTTAAAATCAATATGGCAACACAAACAGTGTATGTAAATCCCAAACAACCAATTACAGCAGCTTGTGAAGCATAGAACACAAACATCATCATCACTCAATCCAAGTAGTGTTCAATGATCCATTTCAGACAGCAACAATAATAAAAAATTCAGACCTAAATCTTCTAACCACATCCTAACTACCTAACCACATGCAATTCTATCTAACCTAATCAATAGCTAATAGCATGAAAAATTAACTAAAAGAAAATTAAAACAGAACAGTAAGCAGTAAACAGGGGAAGACAGGGAACCTGGAATGAAAGGCAGAAATGGAAATGGAAAAGAAAGGGGAAAGCGATTGGAAGAGAACTGAGGCGCTACTGGCCTAGTGGTGGCAGTGCCATAGTCATTCTGCAGCGACAGTGGGTGACGCGGTGATAGTGGTGATGGTGAGAATGGAGTTCGCCGGCGGCGAGGATGTAACCGCGGCAGTGCTGGGTGGTTGGAAGGTGATCGGTCGAGAAGGGTAGGAGGATAAAAGGGGAGAAGAACAAAAGAGAGAAAAGACAAGAAAGGAGAGAGAGAGATGCGGCTGGTTTGGTTGCCAGACTGGTGGCGGTTGTGGTGGTTGCAGAGCTTGAGAAGGTGGCAATGGTGGTTTTGGAAGGAGAAGGTGAAGAAGAAATGAAACGTTGAAAGGAAGGGGTGAGAGGATGCGATGGCTAGGGATTGCACGTCCCTGGGTACTAGCGAACTCGAATCCACACGTGCGCGTGGGTGGAAAGAAAGGAAAAGCACGCGGAAGCACTATGCATGCGCATGTGCAGATGTAAAGAATGCGCACCGACGCGTACGCGTGAAGTGCGCGTACGCGTGGAATGAAACTTGCGCTAGAAGCACAATCCTCGCGCGAAGTTAGCACAACTCTCAGGAACAATATATGGGATCTTGGTTGACACATCGACGCGTACGCGTTATTAATGCTTGCGCATGGATGGGGAGAGTGGAAATCGACGCATACGCGTAAAGTATGCGTACGCATGGGTTGCAGTTGTGCCGAAGGCACAAAATAGGCATAAAATGGGCACAACTCTCTGGGAAATGTGTGGGGGCATGTTCGCGCAGCGATGCGTACGCGTGCCTG
>NC_029780.3:81272945-81285231 GCF_000817695.3 Arachis duranensis | reverse complement strand
TCCAGAAACACTAAAACAAAGCTTAAAATCCTCCTAACACTCTATACAACTTAAAACCAACCAAAATAAAAACTAATAATAAATCTTTTAGTTTTTCAAAAATTTTTCAAGTACAAAACTAACAAACCTTATAATACAAGCAACATGCAAGTCAAGGACAAAGTGCAATTTAACCAAACTAACAACTAGGGCATTAAAACAAGGATATTCAAAGAAGAGAAACTACCTACAATGGCAACTCAAATCACTCATTGATTATATGTACAAGAGAATGGAAAGAAGTTACTATAGTGGGGTATTTCCCACCTAGCACTTTAATTTTATGTCCTTAAGTTGGACAATTGGGATGCTCTTTGTCATGGTGGCTTATGCTTGTATTCATCCTTGAATCTCCAAGGATGCATGCTCCTCAAACGGTTGTCAGAATTTCCAACCGTTTTCACCAAGCTTGGGTGAAGTTCTACCCATGATATGAGCTCCTGAAATTGGCCTTCATGTTGTGATCCGGAATCCCATATCTTGTTTTCACACCCATCTTCTAGTTGATCGTCATGGTCCCAATTGGGTGGTAGGCACATAGAATTCTCCTTAGGGCACCTAAACAGCTTCCTTGACCCAAACGATCTAACTCTACACCAATCCTTGCTATTAAACCTTGAACATGTAATCATCATGAACATTGATTTACAATACCAACCACTAACCATCTCCCTTTTGCTCTTAAAGCCACAAAGAGCTCTAAGTTGCCCATCCATCTCAAGCAAACCATATTCAAGTAGGATAATGAAGCTTAGATATAAGAGGTTTACCCACTTGAATGAAATAATGGATGGTGATGGCTTGGGGAGAAATATTTCCAACGGCTTTACAAGCTCCATTCCCTTATGTTCTTCTTTGATGACTTCCACCTATTGACAACTTCTTTCAACTTCTCCTTGCTTGTTAACTTCTTCCAAATCCTCCTCATCATCAATTAAATCAAACCTTAGAGGTTGTGTGAAGTCTACTTCAACATCAACTTCACATTCATTAGAGGAGTCTTCAACAAGATTACCAATGTTACTTGGTGTAGAGTTGTCTTCAATGACTTCAATTTCACACCCAATGGGAGAGGATTCCATTATAGATAGGAATTCGTTGATGATTGAACCTATCTCTTGATCAACCTCTTCAAAGTCTTCAGCCTTGATATGGCTTGGAGGTTGTTGAGACTCCCATGGTGGTTCCGCATCTCCTAAATCTTCAACCACTTATTCCTCTTCTTCAACAATCATGGCTTCCTTCAATTGTTCTAATACAAAATCTAACTCTTAATTCTCCACCGGAGCTTCTAATCTCTCCTTCATGCTACAATCTTCATTTGCTTCTTCACAATTGGCAATGGGATTCCTTTGAGTGCAAGAGTATCATGAGATTGAAGCGTCCACTACCTTGGTCAAGGTAGCCACAAATTCTAGTACCTCCCTTTTCATGTCTTCTTGCCTTTGAAGGAATAGAGTGAGAGAGTTATCCATTGGGGCTTGGGGTGGATAGAAAGGTTCATTATTTTGGAGAAAGGGTTCATAATAGGAAGACAGTTCTTCTTGATGGAGATATGGAGATGATGTGTATTGAGGTGGTTCTTGAGGGTAATTACGTTGGAATGTGGGTGGTTCGAAGTATTTTCTTACATAATGGTCACAAGGATGAGGTATGGGTGATGGATTATATGGATGAGGATCGTGGAAGGTATTTGGTGAGAAGGGGCTTGTGAGTATGGTTGAGGGCTATGTTGAGGGTAAGGTTCATAGGCATATGGTGGGGCTTTTTGGTAACTACAAGGAGGTTTACCATAGCCATTAGATTGATATGCACTAGGAGTGGGATTATACCTATAAGAAAACGGTGGGGGTTGTTGCCAAGAAGGTTGTCCATAAGCTTGAGGCTCCTCCCACCTTTGATTGTTCCATCCTTGATGCATATCTTCATTGTAATTTTCACTTCCTACAATAAATTTGTGACCAAACTCATAGCCAAAGGGGTGAGAATTCATAGTGAGAGTAGAGAATAAAAACAAGAACTAATAAGAAACAAGAAAATCAAATCCTACAACTAGCAAAAACTAGCAAACAAACCAAGAATCAAGCTATTCACAATATGAACATATGTACAATAACCAATAACAAGACACACAATTGCAATTCCCCAGCAACGGCCCCATTTTGATGAGCGGATTATTGATGGTCTAGAATTTCACAAACAAAATCTCGTTGCAAGTATAGTTTCTAAACTAACAAATAATCCTTTCATGCAAAAAATTGTTTGTCACAAGTACAAACCCCAATAAAAATAACCGAAGTATTCAAACCTCGGGTTGTCTCTGATAAACCCATATTTTGTGAGTTATTTTGTGCTTAATTTGAGTGATTTATATAATCCTTCACCTACTTATTCACATTAATTGCATGGTTTTACTTTCCCTTCCTTATTATGTCGTATTGTGAAAAACTTGTTTCCTAAGCTTTAAAAATTAATTATTTTAATTACCTTTATTTCCATTCGATGCCGTGATTAGTATGTTGAGTAGTTTCAGATTTTCTAAGGCAGAATGACTTAGAGGATGGAAAAGGAAACATACAAAAATGGAAGGAGAAGCAAAACGGAGCTTTAAGGAAACTGGTGTTCACGCGATCGCATGGACAACGCGATCGCGTGCCAGAAGCGAAGATTCAGCGACGCGGCCGCATGACTGACGCGACCGTGCGCCTTAAGCAGAACGCACATGATGCGGTCGCATGACTGACGTGACCGCGTGGCAAGGAAAAGCTCCGAATGACGCGCTCCGAATGACGCGACCGCGTGACCCACGCGGACGCGTGACAGAGGCCACGCACCAGAAAATTACAGAACACGCCCCAGTGAGTTCTAAAACCCTTTTTGGCCCAAATCCAAGTCCAAAAAGCATAGACCAGAGGTTATAAAGTGGGGGAATGCATCCATTCATAAGGAAGCTTTTAATAATTCACTTTTTATGTTTTAGATGTAGTTTTAGAGAGAGAGAACCTCTCTCTCCCTTAGGATTAGGATTTAGGATTTGGGATTTCTTCTTGTTTTAAGAGTAACTCTGGATCCCAGGTTCAATGTTCTTTTACTTTATATTTATTTCCTATTTTCAGATACTTCATTGCTTGTATTAGATATATTGCCTATTTGGCCTATGCCACTTTCATGATGATTTTCTTATTTAATGATATTTGAGGTATTTTAGTTTATGATTGTCCCTTTTATTATTCCCAATCTGAGGATATTGTTATTCTAGTAGATTTAGTTTTTCCCCTTTTGGCTTTGGTTAAATAATTGGTGACTCTAGAGTTGTTAAACTCTTTGTTGAATGAAAATTGGAATTCATCCACTTAACTTACCTTCATAGTTAGAGGTTAACAAAGTGGGAGAAAAAAATCCAATTCTCATCACAATTGATAAGGATAACTAGGAAAGGACCTCCAGTCTTTATACCTTGCCAAGAGTTTATTTTACAGTTATTTATTTATTTTTATTGCTTTAAAAATATATCTGTGCCCACTGCCCAACTAACCTTTTACCTTAATCCAAAATCCCAAACACACTTTTTCATAACTAATAATAAGAACATACCTCCCTGCAATTCCTTGAGAAGACGACCCGAGGTTTAAATACTCGGTTATCAATTTTAAAAGGGGTTTGTTACTTGTGACAACCAAAACGTTTGTACGAAGGGATTTATGTCGGTATAGAGACTATATCTACAGCGCGACTATTTTTATGACATTCTTTACTGGCAAAAATCTTAACGTCAAAATGGCGGTCGATACCGATCTCCATGGGTTAGTTACTTCTTGACTCAACACCAATATTTTATTTTATTTGTTTGTTCATTATTGCATTTGCATGTTTAATTACATATTTGTTTGATTTTATGCATTTAGCTACTACTTGGTTAAAATAATAAATTTCTTTTAAGACCCTATTTTTGAAAAAAATAATTTCACTTATTTAAATTGAAAATTTTTATGTTAAAAATTTGTTTGGAACATGGTTTTTGAGCCAAAGAACACACAACCTGTGAGATTTGAGCTTAATTACATGGTTACATTATTTAACCATAAATTTTTATTCTTGTATGTTCACTTCTCTATGATTGTAATCTTTATTTTGTTCCATTCTATATATCCAATATTTAATATATTTACATGCTTGCATATGATTGAGGCCATTGTTTGATTCTAGCTCACTTATCCCAAAATTAACCTACCTTTTACATCATCCTTGTTAGCCCCCTTGAGATTTTAAATCCCCTCTTGTTTTATAACCATATTACTAGCCTTAAGCAGAAAAACAAAATAAAAATCCCAAGTTGAATCCTTGGTTAGCTTAAGATAGATATTGTGTATAATTTAAGTGTGGGGAATTTTATGGGAACATGGGATGATATGAAAAAAGTAGAGAATTAAATTGAATAAGTTATTTGAAAATTTGGGAAGCATGCTCATGTGAAATCAAAATAATTAAATTACCATGTGCATTGAAACAAAAAAAAATTATCCCAAAATGCAAAATAAAAAGAATCAATGCACATGGGACAAAATTCAACAAAATAAGTTTGATACATGAGCATGTAATACAAAAAGTGGGAAAATTTGGGTAAATAGGTAAAGCATTTTAAATTTTATAAAGTATGTATGTGTTAGGTGAGATCTTGGACTAATCAAGGATTCACTTTACTAGCTCACTTAGCCTTATATATACCCCTACCTTTACCTTGGCCCCATTACAACCTTAACAAAAGACCTCATGATGTTTGCATTGGTATGCTAAATAATTGTTGATTGGTTAGATGAAGAACAAGGTTTAGAAAGTATGATTAGAGAAGAGTAGAGTGATTAACCCTATACACTTGAGAGATTAGAGTGCATATACACTTCCTGTGAGGGTTCAATGCTTAATTCTATGTTCCCTGCTTTCATGAGCTATCTTCTTCTTGCAAGTTATTTGTATTGTATTTTGTGATTTGAATTAGTGAAATCCAGTTCATATTTGTCTTGAAGAACTTATTTATTTTTAACCAAGTAGGTAAAAACAATTTGCATTTAGTTGCATTTAATTTAGGTTGCATTGCATTCCATCACTTTAACCTTAATTATTTACCTTGGATTTAGCATGAGGACATGCTAGTGTTTAAGTGTGGGGAGGTTGATAAACCCATATTTTGTGAGTTCTTTTGTGCTTAATTTGAGTGATTTATATAATCCTTCACCTACTTATTCACATTAATTGCATGGTTTTACTTTCCCTTCCTTATTATGTCGTATTGTGAAAAACTTGTTTCCTAAGCTTTAAAAATTAATTATTTTAATTACCTTTATTTCCATTCGATGCCGTGATTAGTATGTTGAGTAGTTTCAGATTTTCTAAGGTAGAATGACTTAGAGGATGGAAAAGGAAACATACAAAAATGGAAGGAGAAAGCAAAACGGAGCTTTAAGGAAACTAGTGTTCACGCGATCGCATGGACGACGTGATCGCGTGCCAGAAGCGAAGATTCAGTGACGCGGCCGCATGATTGACGCGACCGCGCGCCTTAAGCAGAACGCACATGACGCGGTCGCATGACTGACACGACCGCGTGGTAAGGAAAAGCTCCGAATGATGCGACCGCGTGACCCACGTGGACGCATGACAGAGGCCACGCACCAGAAAATTACAGAACACGCCCCAGTGAGTTCTAAAACCCTTTTTGGCCCAAATCCAAGTCCATAAAGCATAGACCAGAGGTTATAAAGTGGGGGAATGCATCCATTCATAAGGAAGCTTTTAATAATTTACTTTTTATGTTTTAGATGTAGTTTTAGAGAGAGAGGTTCTCTCCTCTCTCTCTCTCTCTTAGGATTAGGATTTAGGATTTAGGATTTCTTCTTGTTTTAAGAGTAACTCTGGATCTCAGGTTCAATGTTCTTTTACTTTATATTTATTTCCTATTTTCAGATACTTCATTGCTTGTATTAGATATACTGCCTATTTGGCCTATGCCACTTTCATGATGATTTTCTTATTTAATGATATTTGAGGTATTTTAGTTTATGATTGTCCCTTTTTATTATTCCCAATCTGAGGATATTGTTATTCTAGTAGATTTAGTTTTTTCCCTTTTGGCTTTGGTTAAATAATTGGTGACTCTAGAGTTATTAAACTCTTTGTTGAATAAAAATTGGAATTCATCCACTTAACTTACCTTCATAGTTAGAGGTTAACAAAGTGGGAGAAAAAAATCCAATTCTCATCACAATTGATAAGGATAACTAGGAAAGGACCTCCAGTCTTTATACCTTGCCAAGAGTTTATTTTACAGTTATTTATTTATTTTTATTGCTTTGAAAATATGCTTGTGCCCATTGCCCAAATTCTCAAAATCCCCAATTTACAATCTCCATAGCCAATAATAAGAACATACCTCCCTGCAATTTTTTGAGAAGACGACCCGAGGTTTAAATACTCGGTTATCAATTTTAAAGGGGTTTGTTACTTGTGACAACCAAAACGTTTGTATGAAAAGACTTTTGAAGGTTTAGAAACTATACTTGCAACGAGGATTTATCCGCAAATTTCTAGACCACGCAAAAGTTCTCTCATCATTCTCTCAAAGGAATTGCAGGGAAGTGTTCTTGTTATTGGTTATGAGATGTATATTTTGGGGTTTTGGATAAAGGACAAGGAAAGTAAATTGCAAGAATAAAGCTAATAGCTAAGAAAGCTCTTGGCAAGGAATGAGAATTAGAAGTCCTATCCTCATTATCATCATCAATTGTGATGTGAATTGTTCATTGCTCCACTTAGTTAACCTCTAACTATGAAGGAAAGTCAAGTGAAGATAATCAAATTGGATTCACAAGTCCTAGTCAACTCCAAGGGAAAGACTAGCTTTAGTGACATACAAATTAACTAGCAACTTCCAATTGTCAATCAACAAATGAGTTTGATAAATCAAGAGTCTCCAATTATTCAACCAAAGCCAAGAGGAGAAAAATCTACTCTAACATCCTTCCAAGCATTTTATCAAAACACTTGGAAGGCATAAAAGTAAAGCAAGATGAAATTGCATAGAAATATAAAATCTAACACTACTTGATACAAGCAATCAACTACAACAATCAAAGAAAGCACAATTAACATGAATTTACCTCAAATTGCATTAACAGAAAATAGAAGGAACAAGAGTGTATCAATAACAAAGTATACAAACAAAGGAGATGAATACAAAAGAATGAAGGAACAAGATGTAGGAACTAGAAATTGGAAGGAAAAAGTAGATGAGAAGAAGAATTAAAGCCTAGATCTAAGAAGAAATCAAACTTATCCTAATCCTAATTCTAGAGAGAATAGAGAGCTTCTATCCCTAGAAACTACCTCTAAACTAGACTAAAGTGTATCAATCCTCCTCTCCCATTCAATCCTTGGTCCTTTTAGTCTTTTCCCGCAAAAAATCAGCTCAAAGCTGGGCCAGGAGCACTTCTGAATTTGCCAAGCACAATTTCACTAAAGGAGTCACGTGCGAGCATCGACGCGTACGCGTGAGTCACGTGTACGCGTCGCTTGGCATTTTCGCTATCCACGCATGGGCGTCATGTACGCGTGCGCGTCTGTTGCGTGTGCACGTCGATGAATGCATCCCAAATCCTTGATTTTCCATGATTTCTCCACTTTGCATGCTTTTCTTTTCTCTCCTTTGATCCATTCCTAGCCTTTTCATCCTGAAATCACTAACAAACACATCAAGGCATCTAGTGGAATCAAAAGTGAATCAAAATTAGCAATTTAAGGGCCTAAAAAGCATGTTTTTACACTTAAGCACAATTTAGGAGAAAATTATGAAATCATGATATTTCATTGAATAAATGTGGGAAAATTTGATAAAATCCACCTAAATGGAGCACAAAATGTACCACGAAATAGTGGCGCATCACTTGCTCAACTGACCCACTTTAATCTCCAAGTTTTTGAGTGAAACTCTGGTTTCCTACATAAAACTATGAGTACTCTTAGAGTGTTCTGCAACTATAGATTCCAAGTCAGATGATTTCTGAGGGTGAGACGGTTGTTGTTGTGGTTGAGAGGGTTGGAACTGACGGTTGTTAAAATTATTCTGATTAAAACTGGCCTGAAAATTCTTGAAATTCTGTTGTCTCTGAGGTTGATCCCTCTACCCAAAGTTTGAGTGATTACTCCACCCCTGATTGAAAGTCTTGGAATAGGGATCATTATTAGGATTTCTAGAGAAATTTCCCATGTAATTAACCTATTCGGGAGGAAATTGAGCATAATCATAATTCTCACCTTGAGGAAAGCCACCACTCATGTCATAAGAAGTATCTTGAGTATTAACAGCTGGGACTCGCATTCCACACAAGTATTGATAATAGCATTAATTTGCTGAGACATGGCCTTATTCTGAGCAAGAATAGCATCCAAAATATCCAATTCTATGACTTCTTTCTTTACCCTCTCAGAGGAATACAAATATTGGTTGTTAGCAACTGATGATGAGAACTATTGCCGATTTGGAATCGATCAAAAACAAGCATCAATTCGTTGGTAGCATAGTCCAAACCAACAACAACTCTCGCAATCAAATGTGAATTCAAAACAATGTCACAATTCAAAACCAATTCAAAACCGAGAGTGTTAAATTCTTGGGTCGTCTCCCAAGGACACTTGAGATCAATGAGTGCATAATTCCAGTTGTAGTGATCAAGGGGTTTTCAATAAAGAAATGAACATATAAAGCAATAAAAGAACATGCGAAATTGTAATGATTGAACTAATGAAGAAATTAAAGAATCGACTATGCACTATAAACAAGTAAAGTATAAAAGAGATCAGCGTATATATGTATGAAGAATTGAAAACATAAAAAGAGTCTTGGCTTGGAGTGAGCTAAGGGTCCTTTCCTTGTTAGAACCACAACTATGACAATTATAATGAATTAGTCTCACTTGATCAACCCTCACATTCGAAAGTAAGTTAAATGAGCATAAGTGTTCTTAACCCACAAATCCTAAATTGCTTGCTAATTGCCTTGGCAACAAATTAGCGTTAGTGGGAACAAGAACAATTAACAATCCAAGAATTGACACTAAATGTTAGACATTCCAACTCTAGGAACCCAATTGCTCACTTTTCCCAAGCCAAGAGCCAAAAATTTAGCCTAAAATCATGGTTGACATTTTATCAAACACTTGGTGGGCAAAAACCTTTAAAATGAGGAAAATGAGAAAAGGCTTGAAACTAAAATTAACAATTGATCTCTGGTGCACGAAATTGTGATCTCAATGGCACCAGCAACTTCGTACGCACAATTGTAATTGGTGGACGAAATTGTGATCTTCAAAATTGGTCTCTTTGTATTTGCATGAAATCAAAAATACCCCAAAGAGATCATAGTATGATGAATTGGGATCTTAATAATCCCTGGTAATGGCACCAATAGCTTAGTGTTGTTGTTGGACCAAAAGAGTTACAGGCACTGTTAGAGAAGCTCACAACTCCGTTCAACTTAACCAGCAAGTGTACTGGGTTATCCAAGTAATACCTTACGTGAGTAAGGGTCGATCTCACAGAGATTGTTGGTACCTTACGTGAGTAAGGGTCGATCCCACAGAGATTGTTGGTATGAAGCAAGCTATGGTCACCTTGTAAATCTCAGTTAGGCAGATTAAATGATTATGGATTTCGAAAATTAATAATAAAAAGAAAATAAAATAGGATAGAAATACTTATGTAAATCAATAGTGGGAATTTCAGATAGGCGTATGGAGATGCTGTGCTCCCCTCGAATTTCTACTTTCTTATTACATTCATCCAATCCTTCCTACTCTTTTCCATGGCAAGCTGTATGTAGGGCATCACCATCGTCAATGGCTACTTTTCATCCTCTCAGGAAAATGGTCCTATGCGCTGTCACTGCATGGCTAATCGTCTGGAGGCATCACCCTTGACAATGGCTAGATCCCATCCTCTCAGTGAAAATGGTCCAAATGCAGTGGCTACCTCCCATCCTCTCAGTGGAAATGTTCAACGCACCCTGTCACGGCACGGCTATCCATCTGTCGGTTCTCAATCAGGCTGGAATAGAATCCATTGATTCTTTTGCGTCTGTCACTAACGCCCAGCCTTCAGGAGTTTGAAGCTTGTCACAGTCATTCAATATCGGAATCTTACTCGGAATACCACAGACAATGTTAGACTTTTCAGATTCCCGGAATCCTACTTGGAATACCACAGACAAGGTTAGACTTTCTGGATTCTCATGAATGCCGCCATCTATCTAGCTTATACCACGAAGATTCTGTTGGGGAATCTAAGAGATATGCGCCCGGCCTAAGGTAGAACGGAAGTGGTTGTCAGTCACGCGCGTTCATAGGTGAGAATGATGATGAGTGTCACGGATCATCATTCATCAAGTTGAAGTGCAACGTATATCTTGGAATAAGAATAAAAGAGAATTGAATAGAAAATAATAGTAATTGTATTGAAACTTGAGGTACAGCAGAGCTCCACACCCTTAATCTATGGTGTGTAGAAACTCCACCGTTGAAAATACATAAGTGAAAGGTTCAGGCATGGCCGAATGGCCAGCCCCCATGATCTGAGAACTAATCGTCCCAAGATGATCCTAAGATCTAAAGTGATCAAAAAGATTGTCTAATACAACACCAAACTTAAATTGTTGCTTGTCCCCAAGCAACTGAAAATCAAATAGGATAAAAAGAAGAGAATGTACTATAAATTCCAAAATATCAATGAATATTAATTCTAATTAGATGAGCGGGACTTGTGGCTTTTTGCTTCTGAACAGTTTTGGCATCTCACTTTTTCCTTTGAAGTTTAGAATGATTGGCATCTCTAGGAACTTAGAATTTCAGATAGTGTTATTGATTCTCCTAGTTAAGTATGTTGATTCTTGAACACAGCTACTTTTATGAGTCTTGGCTGTGGCCCTAAGCACTTTGTTTTCCAGTATTACCACCGGATGCATAAATGCCACAGACACATGACTGGGTGAACCTTTTCAGATTGTGACTCAGCTTTGCTAGAGTCCCCAGTTAGAGGTGTCCAGAGCTCTTAAGCACACTCTTTTTGCTTTGGATCATGACTTTAACCACTCAGTCTCAAGCTTTTCACTTGGACCTCCATGCCACAAGCACATGGTTAGGGACAGCTTGATTTAGCCGCTTAGGCCTGGATTTTAATTCCTTGGGCCCTCCTATCCACTGATGCTCAAAGCCTAGGATCCTTTTTATTTTTACCCTTGCCTTTTGGTTTTAAGGGCTATTGGCTTTTTCTGCTTGCTTTTTCTTTTTCTATTATTATTTTTTTCGCCAATTATATTCTTTTTTTTTCGCAAGCCTTTGCTTTTTCACTGCTTTTTCTTGCTTCAAGAATCAATTTTATGATTTTTCAGATCATCAATAACATTTTTCTTTGTTCATCATTCTTTCAAGAGCCAACAGTTTTAACATTCATAAACAACAAGATCAAAAATATGCAATGTTCAAGCATTCATTCAGAAAACAAAAAGTATTGTCACCACATCAATATAATTAAACTAAATTCAAGGATAAATTCGAAATTCATGTACTTCTTGTTCTTTTGAATTAAAACATTTTTCATTTAAGAGAGGTGAAGGATTAATGGAATTTATTCATAGCTTTAAGACATAGTTACTAACTACTAATGATCATGAAGTAGAGACACAAAACATACCAGCTGAGTAACATAGATGGCAAATAAGGTGAGGAAAAGCTAGCCTTGCCATGGTGGAGGGCTTTTCGGCTATTTTATAGATTTCATTGGAGATGACTTCATGAACTTCTACTTCCTCTTCAATCATGATGCTATGAATCATGATGGCCCGATCCACAGTAACTTCAGATCGGTTGCTAGTGGGAATGATGGAGCGTTGAATGAACTCCAACCATCCTCTAGCCACAGGCTTGAGGTCCAGTCTTCTTAGTTGAACTGGCTTGCCTTTGGAGTTTCTTTTCCATTGAGCTCCTTCCACACATATGTCCATTAGGACTTGGTCCAACCTTTGATTAAAGTTGACCCTTCTAGTGTAGGGGCGTACATCTCCTTGCATTATAGGCAAGTGGAACGCCAACCTCACATTTTCCAGACTAAAATCTAAGTATTTCCCCCGAACCATTGTAAGATAGTTCGTTGGATTCGGGTTCATACTTTGATTATGGTTCCTAGTGATCCATGCATTGGCATA
>NC_029780.3:81270992-81272516 GCF_000817695.3 Arachis duranensis | reverse complement strand
TCATTTTTCTTGAGCTTGAAAGGGACCTCAGGGATCACCTTCTTCTTTGCCACAACATCATAGAAGTGGTCTTGATGGCTTCTAGAGATGAATCTTTCCATCTCCCATGACTCGGAGGTGGAAGCTTTTGTCTTCCCTTTTCCTTTTCTAGAGGATTCTCCGGCCTTAGGTGCCATTGATGGTAATGGAAAACAAAAAAGATTATGCTTTGACCACACCAAACTTAAAATATTGCTCGCCCTCGAGCAAGAGAAGAAAGAAGAGAAGAAGGAGAAGAAGAAAATATGGATGAGAGTGAGGGATGGTGTTTCGGCCAAGGTGTAGAAGAGGGGGTTTGTGTTGTGTGAAAATGAAGTAGAATGGAAGGGTATATATAGGAAAATGGGAGAGGGTAGGTTCGGCCATTAGAGTGGGTTTGGGTGGGAAAGTGTTTTTGAATTTTGAAGGTAGGTGGGGTTTTTGGGGAAGAGTGGATGGATGTGAGTGGTGAAGGGGGTAATTGGGAAGAGAGATTGAAGTTGATGGGAAGTGTGACATGGGGAAGAGTGAAATAGGATTAGGAGGTAAGGTGGGAATATATTAGGTGGGGATCCTGTGGGGTCCACAGATCCTGAGGTGATCCTGTGGGGTCCACAGATCCTGAGATGATCCTGTGGGGTCCACAGATCCTGCGGTGTCAAGGAATTACATCCCTGCACCAAATAGGCATGTAAAATGCCTTTGCATACCATTCTGGCATTTAAACGCCGAGGTGATGCACGTTCTGGGCGTTCAACACCCATGTGAAGCATGTTCTGGGCGTTCAACGCCCATGTGTAGCATGTTTATGGCGTTGAACGCCAGTTTCATGCTTGTTACTGGCGTTCAGTGCCAGCTTTTCTCAAGGCACATTCCTGGCATTCAAACGCCATAATGTTGCTTATTTCTGGCGTTCAGCGCCAGTTTCATGCTCTGTTCTGGCGTTGAACGCCAGCCAGATGCTCCTTACTAGCGTTGAACGCCAGTCTGTCCTTCCTCCAAGGTGCGAATTTTTTTCTGCTATTTTTGATTCTGTTTTTATTTTATATAATTTTTTTTGTGACTCCTCATGATCATGTACCTAATAAAACACAAAATAACAATAAAATAAAATAAAATAAAAATTAGATAAATAAAATTGGGTTGCCTCCCAACAAGCGCTTCTTTAATGTCAATAGTTTGACATTGTGCTCTCATGGAGCCACAAAGATGATCAGGTCAATGTTGTATAGTCCCAACACCAAACTTAGAGTTTGGATATAGGGTCTTAACACCAAACTTATTGTTTGGTTGTGGCCTCCCAACACCAAACTTAGAGTTTGACTGTGGGGGCTCTTCTTGACTCTGAACTGAGAGAAGCTCTTCATGCTTACTCTCCTTTATCACAGAGGGATGGCCATGTGCCTTAAACACAAGGTAGTCCCCATTCAATTGAAGGACTAATTCACCTCTGTTAACATCTACCACAGCTCCTGCTGTGGCTAGGAAAGGTCTTCCAAGGATGAT
>NC_029780.3:81269853-81270145 GCF_000817695.3 Arachis duranensis | reverse complement strand
TTCAGAAGCTGCCTCTTTAGTACTGTTGGATGCATTTTGCCATCCATTCAGACTTTGAGAGATCATGTTGACTTACTGAGTTAACACTTTGTTTTGGGCTAATATGGCATTCAGAACATCAATTTCAAGAACTTCTTTCTTCTAAGGTATCCCATTATTCACGGAATTCCTCTCAGAAGTGTACATGAATTGGTTATTTGCAACCATGTCAATTAGTTCTTGAGCTTCTGCAGGTGTTTTCTTTAGGTGAATGGATCCACCTGCAGAATGGTCCAATGACATTTTTGAAAAC
>NC_029780.3:81269187-81269693 GCF_000817695.3 Arachis duranensis | reverse complement strand
TTTGAAGGTTTGAACATCCACTCTAAGCTTGCTCAGCTTTTGAGGAGGAAAGAATTTATCCAAGAAAGCCGTGACCAGCTTCTCCCAGGAGTCCAGGCTATCCTTAGGTTGTGAATCCAACCATATTCTAGCTCTGTCTCTTACAGCAAAAGGGAAAAGCATGAGCCTATAGACTTCAGGATCTACTCCATTCGTCTTAACAGTCTCACAGATCTGCAAGAATTTAGTTAAAAACTGATAAGGATCTTCAGATGAAAGTCCATAGAACTTGCAGTTTTGTTGCATTAAGGCAACTAATTGAGGCTTAAGCTCAAAATTATTAGCTCCAATGGCAGGAATGGAGATGCTTCTTCCATCAAATTTGGACGTTGGTTTTGTAAAGTCACCAAGCATTCTCCTTGCATTATTGTTGTTGGGTTCGGCTTCCATCTCCTTCTCTTGTTCTAATATTTCTAAAAGGTTACCTTTAGATTGTTGTAATTTAGCTTCTCTTAGTTTCCTCTTCA
>NC_029780.3:81268833-81269077 GCF_000817695.3 Arachis duranensis | reverse complement strand
GAAAACAAGAAAAGAAGAGGAATCCTCTATGTCACAGTATAGAGATTCATTTATGTTAGTAGAAGAAGAAAGGGGAGAAGAGTGAAGAAGAACAGGTTCGGATTTTTAGATGAAGAGAGGTGAAGAGAAGTGTTAGTAAATAAATAATTAAATAGAATAAGAGAGAAGAGATAGAAAATTCGAAAATAATTTTAAAAAGGGGTTAGTAATTTTCAAAAATTAGAGATAAGATAAGATTAAAATA
>NC_029780.3:81267030-81268674 GCF_000817695.3 Arachis duranensis | reverse complement strand
AAGTTAGTTAGTTGATTGAAAAAGATTTGAAATCAAATTTTGAAAAAGATAAGAAGATAAGAAGTTAGATAAGATATTTTGAAATCAAATTTTGAAAAAGATAAAATTTTGAAAAAGATAAGATAAAAAGATAAGATTTTTAAGAAAAAGGCATTTTAAAAAAGATTTAATTTTTAAAATGACTTAACTAACAAGAAACTACAGGATAAGATTCTAGAACTTAAAGATTAAACTTTTCTTAACAAGAAAGTAACAAACTTCAAAATTTTTTTTGAACCAATCACATTAATTGTTAGCTAATTTTCGAAAATTAGATATAAAGATAAGAAAAAGATTTTGAAAAATAATTTTTTTTTAAATTTTCGGAAATAAGGAAAAAATGAAAAAGATATGATTTTTGAAAAAGATTTTGAAAAGATAAGATTTTTAAAATTGAAAATTTGACTTGACTCATAAGAAACAACTAATTTTAAAAATTTTTGACTTGGTCAACTCAAATTTTCGAAATTTTGGAGAAAAGTAAGGAAAAGATATTTTTTTGATTTTTGAATTTTTAATGATGAGAGAGAAAAACAACAAAAATACTCAATGCATGAAATTTTTTAGATCAAAACAATGAATGCATGCAAGAATGCTATGAATGTCAAGATGAACACCAAGAACACTTTGAAGATCATGATGAACATCAAGAACATAATTTTGAAAAATTTTTTATGCAAAGAAGACATGCAAGACACCAAACTTATAAATCCTTAATGCATGGACTCTAACAAACAAAAAATGCACATGAAAAACAACAAACAAAACAAAACAAGAAAACATCAAGATCAAATAAGAAGACTTGTCAAGAACAACTTGAAGATCATGAAGAACACCATGAATGCATGAAATTTTCGAAAAATGCAAGAAAAAAATTTTTAAAGCATGCAATTGACACCAAACTTAAAAATTGACTCAAGACTCAAACAAGAAACACAAAATATTTTTGGTTTTTATGATTTTATGATTTTTTTGTATTTTCTTTAATTTTTTTCGAAAAACATTATTAGAAAAACGAAAAAGAAAAGAAAAATTTTGAAAACTTTTTGAAAACTTTTTGTAAAGAAAATTACCTAATCTGAGCAACAAGATGAACCGTCAGTTGTCCATACTCGAACAATCCCCGGCAACGGCGCCAAAAACTTGGTGGACGAAATTGTGATCTTCAAAATTGGTCTCTTTGTATTTGCATGAAATCAAAAATACCCCAAAGAGATCATAGTATGATGAATTGGGATCTTAATAATCCCTGGTAATGGCACACCCTTGACAATGGCTACATCCCATCCTCTCAGTGAAAATGGTCCAAATGCTCTGTCACAGCACGACTAATCATCTGTCGGTTCCTCAATCAGGCTGGAATAGAATCCATTGATTCTTTTGCGTCTGTCACTAACGCCCAGCCTTCAGGAGTTTGAAGCTCGTCATAGTCATTCAATACCGGAATCTTACTCGGAATACCACAGACAATGTTAGACTTTCCAGATTCCCGGAATCCTACTCGGAATACCACAGACAAGGTTAGACTTTCCGGATTCCCATGAATGCCGCCATCTATCTAGCTTATACCACGAAGATTCTGTTGGAGAATCTAAGAGATATGCT
>NC_029780.3:81253045-81266885 GCF_000817695.3 Arachis duranensis | reverse complement strand
GTATATCTTGGAATAAGAATAAAAGAGAATTGAATAGAAGATAATAGTAATTGTATTGAAACTTGAGGTACAGCAGAGCTCCACACCCTTAATCTATGGTGTGTAGAAACTCCACCGTTGAAAATACATAAGTGAAAGGTTCAGGCATGGCCGAATGGCCAGCCCCCATCATCTGAGAACTAATTGTCCCAAGATAATCCTAAGATCTAAAGTGATCAAAAAGATTGTCTAATACAATAGTAAATTAACCTATTTATACTAGACTAGCTACTAGGGTTTACATGAGTAAGTAATTGATGCATAAATCCTCTTCCGGGGCCCACTTGGTGTATGTTTGGGCTGAGCTTGATCTATCCACGAGCTGAGGCTTTTATTGGAGTTGAACGCCAAGTTATGACGTGTTTTGGGCGTTCAACTCCGGGTTGTGACGTGTTTTTGGCATTTAACTCCAGACAACAGCATGTACTTGGCGTTGAGCGCCACTTTGTGTCGACAATTCTCGAATAAAGTATAGACTATTATATATTGATGGAAAGCTCTGGATGTCTACTTTCCAACGCCGTTGAGAGCGCGCCATTTGGAGTTCTGTAGCTCCAGAAAATCCATTTCGAGTGCAGGGAGGTCAGATTCCAACAGCATCAGCAGTCCTTTGTCAACCTCCTTTTCAGAGTTTTGCTCAAGTCCCTCAATTTCAGCCAGAAATTACCTGAAATCACAGAAAAACACACAAACTCATAGTAAAGTCCAGAAATGTGAATTTAACATAAAAACTAATGAAAACATCCCTGAAAGTAGCTTAAACTTACTAAAAACTACCTAAAAACAATGCCAAAAAGCGTATAAATTATCCGCTCATCAGTAATCTCAACTCTTTTTCACAACTTCGCACAACTAACCAGCAAGTGCACTGGGTCGTCCAAATAATAAACCTTACATGAGTAAGGGTCGATCCCATGGAGATTGTCGGCTTGAAGCAAGCTATGGTCACCTTGTAAATCTCAGTCAGGCGGATTCAATTGGTTATCGAGTTTTAATAATTTAAAAAGATAAATAAGCATAAAATAAAGATAGAGATACTTATGTAATTCATTAGTGGGAATTTCAGATAAGCGTATGGAGATGCTTTGTTCCTTCTGAATCTCTGCTTTCCTACTGCCTTCATCCAATCCTTCATACCCCTTTCTATGGCAAGCTGTATGTTGGGTGTCACCATTGTCAATGGCTACTTTCTGTCCTCTCAGTAAAAATGGTCCTCTACGGTTTTTGTACGGCTAGTCAACTGTCGGATTGCTCGTTTCGGATGAAAAATACCATGCACATATATTGTATGGCTAATCAGATGTTGGTTCTCGATCGTGTAGGAATAGGATTTACTATCCTTTTGCGTCTGTCACCACGCCCTACAGTCGCGAGTTTGAAGCTCGTCACAGTCATCCCATCCCAGATCCTACTCGGAATACCACAGACAAAGTTTATACTTTTCGGATTTCAAGAATGTTTCCAATGGATTCTAGCCTATACCACGAAGACTCTAATCTCGGATTCGGATGCCCTATTGTCAAAGGGGAGTCGATGTGAATTGTTGATTAGAAACCCAAGAGATATACATTCAAGCTTCTTTTCATGTAGAACGGAAGTGGTTGTCAATCACGCGTTCATAAGTGAGAATGGTGATGAGTGTCACAAAATCATCACATTCATCATGTTCTTATGTGCGAATAAATATCTTAGAATAAGAATAAGCATGAATTGAATAGAAGAACAATAGTACTTTGCATTAATACTCGAGGAACAGTAGAGCTCCACACCTTAATCTATGGTGTGTTGAAACTCTACCGTTGAAAATACATAAGTGATAATGGTGTTCATTGGCTTCGGCCCCAGAGGGGAACCAGAATAACCAAGACGTCTACTACAATGAGAAAAAGTTCTATTTATACTAAACTAGTTACTAGGGTTACAGAAACAAGTAAATGATGCAGAAATCCACTTCCAGGGCCCACTTGGTGTGTGCTTGGGCTCAGCATTGAAGCTTTCATGTGTAGAGGTCTTCCTTGGAGTTAAACGCCAGTTTGTAACTTGTTTCTGGCGTTTAACTCTGCTTTGCAACTTGTTTCTAGCGTTTAACGCCAGAATTGGGCAGAAAGCTAGCGTTAAACGCTAGTTTGCGTCGTCTAAACTCGGGAAAAGTATGGACTATTATATATTGCTGGAAAGCCCTGGATGTCTACTTTCCAACGCCATTTGGACTTCTATAGCTCCAAAAATTCCATTTCGAGTGCAGGGAGGTCAGAATCTAGCAGCATCTGCAGTCCTTTGTCAGCCTCTGAATCCGATTTTTGCTCAAGTCCCTCAATTTCAGCCAGAAAATACTTGAAATCACAAAAAAACACATAAACTCATAGTAAAGTCCAAAAATGTGAATTTTGCTTAAAAACTAATAAAAATATACTAAAAAGTAGCTAAATCATACTAAAAACTATGTAAAAACAATGCCAAAAAGCGTATAAATTATCCGCTCATCAATCCCAATCAACAAGAATAACACAAAAAAGCATGAACCAAACATCAAACATCAAATTCATCAACAAGAAATTGAAATTGCAAAAGAGAGGTAAAGTTGAACTATAAGTTGAATTATAAGAAAGAGTAAGAATAATGTAACTACAAAGAGTAAGAACAAAGAGATACTTACAATTGAAGCTAGCAAACTCCAAGATCAAAAATGGAAATGGCACTTGAATGTAAAACCCTAATATAAACCCTAATGGAGAAGATGAAAAACTTAGAGAAAAACTAAACTAAAAGTTTCCTACTACTACTCCTAAACTATACTAATGATATGCTATGTTATGAAAGTTAAACCCCAAAGTGGTCCTTGAGATTCACGGTTTGCACCAATTTAGTCCCTGACTTACCAATTGCACCATTTATGTCCCCGACTTTGTAAAAATTGCACCAAGGTCATCCCTAGCCACATCTCCGGGCAAATTAATGAACACCGGCAGTGACCTGGCACTGAGAAGCCATGCTGGCGTAGATAACGGCAAGCTGAGGTGGCAATTGAAACTTTTTGACCCAATGTGGTCCTTATACCTAGTTTTAATCCCAATTTCTAGCATGGCATCGTCACTTTCGTGTGATTGTGTATATGATCATTTATGTTCAACAACTACATAGATACGCAATATCATCAATTCACTTGCTAACTCTGTATGCACTTAAAATATAACACCAAACAAGGAATGAAATCTAAAATTTCAGCTCAATTTGGTGTTAAGCAAGAACATTCACCAAGTGCATAACCAAAATTCAATCTCAATCATCATAAAAACTTATAGAAAACTGCACAATATGAGTTACAATGCCTAATGAAAACAAAATTTGAAGCCTATGATGATCAGACATAAGATTTAACTTTCAGGCAATTTATCGAACAGGTTGTATGCAGGATTCATAAACAGCAATTTCAGTTTAATGTAAGCATCAATCAACCCAAAAATTTCAACCAGCCAATACACATTCAGTCCAGAAACACAAATAATCAACTATCCTAAGTCTAACAAGATCAGTAAAAGCAGAATCAAAAGGCACTGAAATAAAAAAAATAATTAGAAAAAAAAAGAAACAGACACAGAGGAGGGAATGGAACCTGCGTTGAGGAGTGAAAAAAGAAGATAGCGTAAGGAGTGGAGGTAGTGTCGTAGCGGCACAGAGTTTCGCTGCCGTTGGTGGTTTTCACCGGAACTGGAAGGTGCAGACAGAGGTGGCGCCACGAACAGGGGTGTTGCATACAGGAGGAAAGAAATGGAGAAATAAGGAAGAAAGAAAAGGAAGAAGGGAGGAGGGAGGGTTAGCGACGGTGGTCGCCGGCGGTAGGGACGGACGGACTGATGGAAGGTTGGTGTGGAGGTCTGCAGGCTGGGATGGGTTTCAGAGAAGAAGAGAAGAAAGAAAGAAGGTTGGGCAGGCGTGGCTTCTCAGTGCCAGGTCACTGCTGGCGCTTATTAATTTGTCCGGAGATGTGGCTAGGGATGACTTTGGTGCAATTTTTACAAAGTTGGGGACATAAATGGTGCAATTGGTAAGTCAGGGACTAAATTGGTGCAAACCGTGAATCTCATGGACCACTTTGGGGTTTAACTCTATGTTATGGTCTTCATTTCCCCTTCAATATGAGTTAAACGGCTTCAGAAATGGTCCTCCAAGCCCCCAAAATCGTGAGTCACGTGCCATTATAATGAAGGCATGTGCGGACACCTGTGCATACGCACAGACTTATGCATCCGCACACTATGCGAAAATCTCTTACCGTGTATACGCACAAGTAGCTGTGCGCATGCACACTAGGCGATACTCTGACTGACCGCGCGACGCGCTCGAAGCAATCCACGCACTCTGATTGGGCGGCTGTGCGTACGCACGCATGTCTGTGCGTACGCATACGTCTCTGAGCTCATCTCCTTTGATTCTTCATGCTTCCTCTACTTGCATGCTCTTCTTCCATTTCCTCCAAGCCATTCCTCTCCTATACACCTGAAATCACTCACAAACAACATCAAGGCATCGAATGAAAGGAAAATGGAATAAAATAGACTAAATTAGGCACAAAAGAGCATATTTTCATAATTAAGCACAACTTGGGAGGAAAGTTCAAAAGCATAGGGAATAAGTGCAAGTTTATATGATAAAATCCATTCAATTCTAACCAAAAATCATCATCAAATATGGATTCATCAGCAACCATCTCAATCAACTCATTAGCCTCTTTAGGAGTCTTCTTCATGTGAAGGGATCCGCCTGTAAAATTATTTAGAGATATTTTGGCAGTCTCAGAGACTCCATCATAGAAAATCTATAACTAAATCCAGTTTGAGATGTCCGAAAGATATTTCCTGATCATCAACTTGTACCTCTTCCAGGCTTCATAGAGGGATTCACTATTTCTCTTCCTGAAAGTATGAACATCAGTCCTCAACTTAGTCAGCTTCTAAGGTGGAAAAAACTTAGTCAAGAATCTATTGACCATCTTATCCCAAGTATCTAAGCTCTTCTTGGGCTGTGTATCAAGTCACTGCTTAGTTTTGTCTCGTACAGCAAATGGGAAGAGAAGCAACTTGTAGACATCAGAATGGAATCCATTAGTCTTCATAGTGTCACAGATCTATAGAAAATTTGAGATAAAAAAGTTTGTGTCTTTCTACGGGAGTCCATGAAACTGGCAGTTTTGTTGCACCAGAGTGATCAACTGAGGCTTTAACTCAAAGTTGTTAACATCCACAAGGGGTACAACAATGCTATTCCTGTAGAAGTCAGGGCTAGGAGCAGTGTGTGAACCAAGTGTTCTTCTAGGTTGTCTAGGCACATTAGAAGGATTAACAACATTGGGATTAACCACATTGTTATTGTTAGGCTCCATAGTGATTTCTTCAGCTTCCTTCTCAAAATCGTCCTTGAGATTTTCAATAGATTTATAGGCCCTAACCTGCTGTAAACGCCTTCTTAAGGTTCTCTCAATCTCAGGATCAAAGTTAAGAAGAGGTTTTTTGTTCTTGTTCCTGCTCAAAAACAAACAGAAAAAAGTGAGAATTTCTACGTCAGAGTGAAGAGAATTCCCAGTGAAATAACCTGAATAAAGAAAATAAGTGAAATAAAATAAATAAAGGTCACTAGAATTTTTGAAAATCACTAAAGGAATTAACCCTACAAATTCAAAAATAATAGAAAAAAAATAAGCAAAAAAAAATTGAAAATAATGGAGGAAAAATAGCTAGGGAAAAATAAAATAGAACAACTAAGGGGACACCAAACGTAATTTCAAAAATTAGGGGTAGAATTTTAAATAAATGAAAGTTAAAATTCAAAAATCAAAGAACAAAATTAAATAAAATTTAAAGCAAAAACGTCTAATCTAAACAATCAAATAACGAGTAGTTGTCAATCATAGTCAATCCCCGGCAACGGCGCCAAAAACTTGGTGCAGAATTAGAATACCACAAACTAACTGACAAATGCACCGGGTCGTACCAAGTAATACCTCAGGTGAGTGAGGGTCAATACCATGAGGATTGATGGACCAAGAAACAATGGATGGTTGAATGATTCAATCAGTCAGACAAGTAGAAAATAGTACTTTGGGTGTTAATTTGCATCAAACAGTAAGTCAGGAATTGATAAAGCAATTAGTAAATTTGGTGTGAAAACTATGTGAGAGAATAGTTAAAGTTTTAGAGATGTTTATTTTTCTGGATTTATATTATTTTCCAACTACTTTAATCATGCAAAGATTCAATTCATGGCAAACTGCAATTGACTAAATCCTAATTCCTTAGTAATTTAGTCTCCTCTAACCTAATCAACCACCAATTCCTTGGTCACTTAATTTAGATTAAAGGGTTAGGTCCAATCCTAGTTTATTAGCCATAAAAATCCTAATTACCTAAATATAAGATGATTATATGTCACATATCACGTTAAGCCCAGGCAATTAGCGATTTAGGAGGAATTACTTTCAAGCTGTTATTCAAGTGAGTTATCTTTTCCAAAAATCAACAAGAATTCAGGTAGAAAAAGAGTTATATTCCAATACACTTAAATTCATAACATGAAGAGTGAAAGCAATCCTTGAATTTAAATCAATACATTAATTAAAATAAAGTGGCAATAGTATTAATCCATAGAATAAATAGAACTCTTAACCTTAATAGGGGAGGTTTAGTTGCTCATGGATCGGAGAGAAAACTAGGGTTCAAACTGTAACACCCTAATTTGCCAAAGCCTTACCTCGCGTCGTAAGGCAAAGGTTAATCAAAGATTATGACAATTTTAATCTTATACATATATTATATATAGAAGGAATTGATAATATCTACAAGCCCGATGAAGAATATAGCTCAAAACAGGATTTGAAAAGCGCAAAACGTACTAGCAAAGCTATTAACTTAAAGCACATGAAACTGACGTGATATAACAAAATATAGTAGTATAATATCATAAGAATCTAGCCACGGCTAGCGGAGTTTAAGTCGGCTAGCCATATACAGACCATATGTGAAACCAGACAGTAACAACAGCTTATACAAGTTTAATTCTCTTAATACAAGCCTCTAGGCAAAAGCAAAATACAAAAGTGAGAGACATATATATACTAAATAAACAAAAGGACTTCAAAGGTATCCAGATCCTCCGCTCCTGTCACCAATATAACAACTCACCGGGGTGGGTTGCGACCTGCATATGAAAAACACAACAGAAGTATGGTATGAGAACCGGAGGTTCTCAGTATGGTAACAGTGCTCAGTGATGTAGGATATAAGACCCCCGGACGTTAAAGGAAATCCTAGACTCCATATCCATCACAAGATTCAAGCTTAAAGCATTTCTAAAACAAATACGCATAATATGTAAAACCTCAACAAAACTTAAGCCATAGCACCACCAAAGGGTAATCTATCTTAGGGGATTTCTACTCTAATCAAATATTGCTGTCCCATAGCCTTCACCAACCGATCCGCCTTGCGATCCCATCGCCACCGGCTTCTGAACCTCCTCAACTCCAATAAAAGCACAAGTATATACAATACAAGTAAAACACAAGTAGAAACATATATAGCAATTAATACAAGTATCAATTAGACATGTGATACAGATAGGGAAGACAATATCAAGTCGGCAAAGCATACAAACAGGTAGAAAATGTATATGATGAATGCTTGCCCTATTGGCTGTGATATCACATTATCCGTTCAACTGCCAATCCGACACATCTCCATGGAGATGTTGCCCTTCGGAATCTTGGTGTGGGAACCCCCGAGATATAGTGCTCGGATCACTATCCAGGGTTTTGCACCTGTACGCTCTGATGATCCGAAGGGATGTGAGCGGGATCTATTGCCACCGACCTCACATCTAAGCGCAAGCAAGATGAACCACCGCCCTTACGCCGCCGCCGCTACCTCGACAGGCGGGATCCAACCTCGGCCTCTGCCGGGCGCATAGCGTCTCATAATCTCAATGAAAAGTAGTGTAGTGGTTTTTCAAAAACATTTTCAGTACAAGATGGATCCATCACTTCATTCAGAGTCCTCGACTCTATTCAACCACTATTCATTCACATTTCAGTTCCTTGATTTTCGCATCTCATTCATCAACCATTCATCACACATCATCAACCCTTCCCCAATACAACAGAAACCTAGTACGCTGTTTGCTAACTTTTTCCAAATAATAACGTCTAAAACCCTTAATTCTTTTCCCATGTTTGAGTATCCAAAAATATGCCCAAAATGTCTTAAAAAGGTGTCATGGAAGCTTACAACCTCGTCGGGAAGGTGAAATAGTTGAAAACAAAGCAAGATTTGAGAAACAAGGCGTGTGCATCCGCACAGGGGTGTGCGTTCGCACGGCAGGGAAAATTTTTAAAAGTGTGCATACGTACAGGGGTGTGCATATGCACAGGTGTCAAAACTCAAAATGGTCTGTTCACTCGCACAACCTGTGCCAGCGCCCCCAACAAACTGGTCTTCCCAACGTGTACGTGTGCATAGGTCTGTGCGTACGCACAGGTTGCAATTTTTCATTGGTGTGTGCGCGTACAAGCTGTGCCAGTGCTGCAAGCAGAATGCCTGCCTCTGCGTGTGCGGGCGCATAGGTCTGTGTGTACGCACAGGTCACAATTTTCACAGAGTGTGCTTGCGTACAAGGCTGTGTGTGCGCACATACCAGAAAACTCAGAATTCTGAAACTTTGCAGAATTTTCAAATTTTCAACACCAACTTTGAATGATCATAACTTCCTCCATAAAATTCCAAATTTCGCAAACTTATATCAATTTAAAGGGTTTTCAAATATCTTTAATTCTAAGCTAATTTCAATCAAGTTTGAAAATCGAGGCAAAAGTTATGATCGGACAAAATTCACCAAAATTTAACTTTTTCCCAAAATCACAATTTCCACAATTCCTTTATAAGACATAACCAAAACCAAACCAAACCATTCCAAAATTCACTTTTCCTCAAAATCAACCCTCTATGTCATACTACCCCAAAATTACCACATTTTTCCTTCACCTTTCCTCATCCACACATCAACATCAATATATCTCATATATCAAACTTCATTAACAATTTTTCAATTACATTACCAATCGATCAACACCAATATCACATTTATCAACATAATCCACTACTCAACTTCACAAGTCATTCATCCTCATCATATCACTATTAATCATCAATATCAACTCAAAAATCATCATTTCATCAAACATCATCATACAATAACATCCAACAACTCATCAACCATTCAAATCCAATCCTATCCTTTGGGTCACTAGTCTAAGTGTCCATGAATATTATATAATACATAGAGGAAACCGAAACCATACCATGGCCAATTCTCTTTATGAACCAAATGAGCTTTCAACCAAAATTCAACCACCAATGTAGTTCCAACAAGCACCAACAAGCTCCAAACTCACAATAATCAAGCTATATACATATGAATCAACCTAGGGCTCATCATAAATTAAAATTTGACAAGAGATCAAAGCCTCTTACCTTTCACAACAGATTTGGATATCAAAACCCAAAGCTAAGCAAGGATTAAAGTGAACCTAAACACCAAGAATCACAAAAACTCATTTAACCCAAAGCCCTAATAAACCCGAAATTTTCAAGAGAGAAGCTGAAAAGATTTCAAAATTTTCTTACCATTTTCTTACATGGGTTTTGTAGAGCTCTTTGCAAGGAACGCGTAGCCGCTGACGACACGCAAATCGAAGCACCGTAGCTCAAGATATGAGCTTGCGAAGGAGATGATAAATAGTGTTCTAGGGTTTCTCTTCTTCTTCTCTTCCCAGCTGTGTGAGTGTGTTTATGTGAGTGTTATGAGTGTTTGGGTTCATTAATGAACCCTTATATATGTTGGACTTGGGCCCAACTTGGGCCCGGTTCAACCCGTTAGCATTTTTAGCCCGTTTGGCCCAACTTCGGGCCAAACCTTCAAAATTAATGTCTGGTTTTTCATTTCTAATATTTTTCTAAGATTTTTGACTGTTTCAACTTTTTCCTGCGCAGCACCGGGCAGACTTGGATTGGTTTAATCGGTTCAACTGTCGGTTCGTGATTTTTCACGATTTTTCGTAGAAAACACATTTTCTGACTCGGAAAGACCCACTGAGTCCAAAAATGATGTTTAAAACCTCAAATTCTCACTACAACTTTTTGGAATCAAATTTGGGTAATATAACCACTTAATTAACCGGTTCGATTAATTGTGGTCCTTACACAAAGTGTGTAGAGTGCAGAATGAGGAAGAGAAGAGAAGAAGAGGCCCGAAAGGCTAATTCTTTTCCTTTTTATATCTAACCTAATTGATTTTGAATTAAAAATAAAAGAAATAAAATAAAATAATATATAAATCCTAAAAGATTATGTTTGGTTATAAAAATAAAAAAATTAATTATTAACAAAATCTTCATCCAACGAAGTCTTCTTTAAAATCCAAATTCACGGTCTTGGCGCTAAATGCCAGGTTTGGCATTTAGTGCTGCTGAGGCAAAGATGAATTGTGGCGTTACTGTCTTCCTGGCGCTAAACACTAAACTCGCGTTTAGCGCCCTTAGCGCCTGATTGTTGCACGAATTACGAAGCTCCTGGCGCTAAACGCTAGAACGGGGCGTTTAGCGCCAACCAAGCAAAGGCCTTGCACGCATCACGAGATGCCTGGCGCCAAACGCCAGGCTTAGCATTTGGCGCCAACTTGGCAGCTTCACTTTTTCTTTTTTTCTTCTGCACAAACGCTGCCAAACTCGCCCGGATTTTCTCTGAAACAAATACAACCACAATGCGCCTTAAAGTAGCTTCCAAACAGGCTTCAATCACTAAAAACTCAATAAATTCACGTCTAAAATAATAAGAAATAAAGAAAAGATGCTCACGTATCAATCATTCACGTGGTTAATGTGAAAAGAAATTATTTTTGCTGATGTGACGTTATATGATTTGATGCATGTGTAAAACTAATTTACACTTACAATACATCAAAATTAAATTCATAATAAATTAAAGAATTTGATTTTAATGTACTGACAATGTAATAAAATTTTATGCATGCATCTAATTACGTATTACTACCTTAACTAAAATAACTACTTTCAACAATCAATACGTGAATGATAATCTAAAAGAACAAAAATAATTGAATGACGGGGTAAAATAGTTTACACTATCAGTGCATCAAAATTAAACTCTAAATTAAAAGACACCTTTTGCCTTTTTGGTCCAACCAAATCTAGTTATAACAAAGAAGCCGAATACATAGTAAGTAAGAAAATCAATATGGGTTTATCTAGAAGAAAAGGTTAAGAACCCATTTCACTAAGTTTTTGTTTTGGTCTTTCTGCTTGGGCCCTCTCTGTGCACAAGAGAAAAGACGATCGTGCGTGTTATATGACCAAAAAGAATGTTGCAACTCTAAAATGTCTACCCCAGGATTGTAGTTCAATTACAATGTTGAAAAATTGTGAAGCTTAGATAAACTCAAATCGTAAACTTGTAAATTGGGACCTAAACATTTAAACGTATAAATTTAATTCGAGAATTTGATCATCTTAAAACTACAAAAGCTACAGTAGCACATCAACTAGAGGCAGCTGGAAAGAAATTCTATCTTTTCCATTTCTATGTTCTATAAGGAGCTAAAGATACACCTTATATAAGAACACATAATGGTGGTTCAACAAAGTGCACCATTCTGATTTCGTTCCTTTAGAAAGCATGCAAAATTTCCAACTATTCATAAAACAGCAAATAACTTTGAACTCTTGGGGTAAGTGGTGCTGCGATAATTCAAAACTCAAACTCTATATACATAATCCCTTTGAATCTACTAGTCTACTAGGCTGTACAAAAGTGTAGGACCTATTCAACAAAATCCAACCATATTCACAAATAAGATCAACTAGAGGAAACACCACATTTTCCCTGTAACCAAGGCAATCTCCTGTCACCCTTGAGAGAGACGAAGATCTCACGGGCAGTGGCATTGTTCTCAAACAAGTCCAAGGCGAGGAAGTAGACTCGATCATCAACACCCTGCAACTCATCCAACACCTTGATGCACCTGCTGATGGAGAACCTGTCCTCGTTCTTCAGGATCACACTTGCCCTCATCTTTGAAGCAGCAGCTATCTCGAGCATGGCGTCAACAATGGCATCTCCGGTAGCCTTTCGGCTTCGCTTACGGCTACCTGAACCAGATGGCACAGCAACAGGGTGACGCTTATGCCCATCCAACATGTTCGCATCATCTCCAGATCCAGAAGAACCATCCTCATCCATGTAAGTCATTACCACTGTAAATACCACTAACTAATGAACAATATTACTAGGGCTAATAAAAACATAAGAGAGTTTTTTTGGAATACTTATATCAGGAATTGACCTGATCTATAAGTCAATATGGGTGTGTTATGCGATAACATAAATTCTTAAGACATGATAAACAAATCAAATCAAATCAATCCTAGAATACACTCATGGGTTTGAGCAAATTAAAATTCTTTTCTTATCCTTAGAACATCGAAACTTAAGACTTGATTAACAAATCAAATCAATCCTTAATCGAACTCCTAGTAATACGCTAGGTGAGGTGATTGACTAAATTAAAACAAGACCAATGTCTAATTCATTTCTAACAGCTTGTGCTGTAACACTAACAGCATTCAATGGACACGCTCAATTGCCTAAAATCCTCAATGCACGTAAAACACTAACCAACAATGAATATAAACATTCCCAGAGTGAAAAGATAGTATTTTTAACGCCAAATTGATGTGAAATGCGACTAGGGCAAATGGGAAGGAAAATCGTACCGTGTCGCAGGTTCCTGTCGGATTTCGATAGTTAGGGTAACAAAAAGTTAGGAGAATGGAGGTGTTGTTCGAAATTGGGTTGTTGAAAACGCGCTATTTGAATCTCATTGGGTGGGTGAATGTCACTGATGGAAGAAAATGTAGGAGATCAGCAACTCTGAAAACCCTAACAATAGAACGATTGACGAAGAAGACAGTAGCTGAAGTGTAAACGCACCGTTTTCAACTTCTGCATCTCCGCTTCTGTTCTGTTTCTGTTCAGAAAATTACAAAGAGGTCATCTTAATTCCTGACCTTCTCAAAATTAGAATATTTGGTAGGGTCGAATTTGTTTGGATTTAAAGTGAAATCAGAATCGAACTAATTGAATTATAATTGATTCGGTTTGAATTTATATTTTTTTGTGTATATATCTGAATCAAATTAAACGATTAAGAACAATTTGATTTAATTTAGATAATTGAATACTCAATAAGACAGGATTCATAAAAAAATAAAAAAAAAATTGGAGGCACCGACAACGGAGTCTCTATGGCTGCGGCTTCTAAAAACGATGGTGGAGAAGACGATACTGACGATACACGGACGACCATACTAATGGTTCTATGGAAGACGATGCTGATAGAGACGCCAATGGAGACGCCGACGGAGGTTACATGAGTAACGGTGAGGTGGTGGGGTTTGAGGAAGCTCTACTAGAAAAGTATAGGAAGCCAATAAAATATTGTACAATGGAGGTCTAGCGAATATTAGACATATAATCATTAGTGCTATTTTTCTCTATCAGTGTAAGCTTCTGGGATGAGTGGTATCATGACATAGCATTAGAGTTTTATATTCGAAAGTTCAAGAGTTCGATCCTTAATGAACCCAAAATCAGCTTGAGTGGTTTTATGACATGAGATATTTATTATTCTTGGTACCCGGATATATTCCATTGGCTCCGACTCCATCGAGTGAGAGAAG
>NC_029780.3:81251249-81252270 GCF_000817695.3 Arachis duranensis | reverse complement strand
ATATATATATATGGGAAGTTCTATGGTGACATGGTGCTTAACAATGGCCAAGAGTTGACTAGTCTATAGTAAGAGGACAAGTGGTGATACGACAGTAGTTAGTGACTTAGTGTTCTATGACACTCCAGTTCTCTGTAAGTCTACCGTGCTCCATATATTCTAGCACTGCCAAGTATCAAACTTGTCATATTTGAAAAATTTTTCAAAATGCTTTAAAAAAGGTTTGAATTCTTACCCCCAAGGATACAAGGAAGATGATCATACCACTATGCTAGGATACTTCTTACTATTAAATAGACAAATTATAATATACTAGCTGCTCAACAGGCACGATTCAGCCGCTTTTCTATTGTTTTGAAGAGATTAATTTTTATAATTTTATTTTTTGTTTATAAATTGTTAAATAATTAAAAAGTTAAGAATATAAAAATTTAAAAATAAATATAAAAATTTTTATAGATTATTTAACTTTTAGAATGTATAAAATTTATAATGTGATAAAAAGTAATAGTATTATGAGAGAAGTCATTTTTTTTAACTTCTCTATAAGTTCCTAAATAGCTTCTTAGAAAGCTGCAATTTGGTTTTAAAAATTTCACCACACATTAATACTACTATTTTTGATAAGTCAAAAGCTCAAAAAAGTTACTTCTGACACTTTCCAAACGGGCCCTAAAAGTCATATATATTTTTTAAGTTTTATTTTTTATTTAATTAATATATGGTTGGGTCTACGGGTTGGTTCGGATTACGCACCCTTAGAATCGTTACATGGACCTCTTACTAAAGAGAAACATTAGTTTAGTTCAAATCTGACCCGATTATCCGTTAGTTCCAAAACCAATTTAATTGGTTCGGATTCGGATGAATAATCGGGTACCCGCTACCCATGCTCACCCCTAATATTTGAATCTCTTTGTCTAATTAAGATTGTGAAATGTAATAATGATGTCTTACATAGATGTTATTTTACTAACGTGACTATAACGATATCCCATGTGAATGTGACATAAGCGTCTAA
>NC_029780.3:81249076-81249670 GCF_000817695.3 Arachis duranensis | reverse complement strand
TATCTTCATACATATTTTTAATGAATAAAAAAATTATTTTTTAATTTTATATTTAATTTCTTAAAATATCTTTAATTTTATTATTTTTTAATTATTAATTTATATTTTTATTATATTCTCTTACTGTGCTACATATTATTCTTTTTTCTTACTATTATTCTTTATAAACATATCTAATATTATCCCATCGCCACTATTATATTACCTTATTCTCTTCTCATTTTTTGTTTTCTTCTTTTTCTTCTGCTTCAACATTATTAATTATCACCCAATACTATTATTATAACTCTTAATTTTATCTATCATTTGATCTATAACCATTTATTGTGATAATTTTTATGTGTTGTTAAAATTTTGATAAAATAATTTTTTTGTCTCTCTTAAATATCTAAATGTATAAAAATTGTAGTTATTTTCTTAATTTTCCTGATAAGTCATCTTATTAATTTATTAAAAATAAATTTATGACATAAATCATTTAAAATTTTTGCTCAACTGATCAAAATTTATTATCAATAATCCTAAAAATTAATATCAAAATATTTATTTTTAATTAATATAATAAATAATAATACAACATTTTAAGTTTTGTAA
>NC_029780.3:81236063-81249021 GCF_000817695.3 Arachis duranensis | reverse complement strand
TTTGTAACTAACAATTATAAATTTTAGTTGCATTTTAATATAGTACATCATTGCTTTTTATATTGGATTACCACTATATAAGTTTCATATTTATTTTATTGTGCATATTAATTAAATTATATTTTATTACTTTATTTTATATGTTTTAAAATAATGTAATTATACTATAATAAGAATGACATTCGTTTTCTTAATCTAATATGAATCTTTTTACTATTTTATTTGTCATATGAATACTTTTTAAAAAAAAATAGTTATTTAAGGTGAAACACTACTTTAATTAAGAGAAATAGAAAAATTTTAGATTCATCATCTTGTTTTACTTCTTAATCCCCACTTGATATTACTCAAATTTAATAAGTTGATAGTGGTGATTCTTTGTGATTAATTAAAAAAATTCAATTTTTTTTCTCATTCTTTTTTTTTACAATTTTAAACAAACTCAATTTTGTTATTAAATAGTTTTTATAGGTCATAATATTTTTAACTTTTTTATAATTGTATTTTTTTTCTACAATAAGTACTTTTAAATTATCTAATGCTTAAAAATTCATATTTTTTTATTTTTTTGGAAAGGTTAAAATTAAAGTTAAATAATATTAGTTATTTTTTTAACAAAATTATATATTTACTTTTTGTTATTTATTTTACTTTTTTATGGTCTAAATTAATCTATATATTATCTAATTATTTCTTTTATTTATGCAACATTTTTTTCTAGTAATTATTTATTAATAAATGTTGAATTAACGGTTCTGTTTATTGTATTTCAATATGTTTATTTTAGTTACATTCAATAAATTGCTCAAATTCAAACCTATTTTCAAAATCTACTGTTTGATCAAATGATTAAAATTATTTAAACCGAGATTTTTAGACCCTAAAATTTTTAAAGTAAAAAAAATATAATAAAATAAATTAAAAAAACTAATAAAATAAAATAATTTTATTTTATTGGGTTATCAAATTAGTTAAAAAATCAATTCAACAAATGTTCTTATCTTGCCACATCTTCAATTCAACAAAAGTTGGACATCAAATTGTAGTACTGCCTTTATATACTGTTTCAAACGTTAAATGTAAAAATGGAATAAGATAAAAAATACTTATATTAGTACTCAAAAATAAAATAAACAGTTAATATAAAATACCAACCACTTATATCTATACCAATATATAATGGAGATACATAGGTTTAGTATCTAATTCTTTCTTCCTCTTTTGTCCCTGTTTCTTTTGTTTTATTAAAAATGGGTTTATCCACGACAAAATTTAAAAGCTGAACCATTTCTAATAAAGAAAACTAACACTACGTACTCAGGATACATGATATTTTGAAATTAAATTTATTAATTATATTTTTATCTTTAATTTTTCATGATATTTTTTAAAAGTTATTAAAATATAAATAATTAATATAAATAACATTATACTATAATGATAATAATGATATAAATAAAATTACGTCAACAAAATATTAATTATTTATTTTTATGAGTATTTTTCATACATAATAGCCCATAATGCAATAGTATATAAGGTAGTGTTTGGTTGATGTCCATGTCTCATTGAATTTTATTTATTTGAATTTTAATTAATCTTTGATAAATTTCAGACTTTGATTTTCTATTTTTTTCAAAAAATTATATATTTAATATTTAAATGATAATTTGAGATGATATTAGAAGAAAAAAAATACGGGAAGAAATAAAAATTTAATGGTTATGACATGTAGCCTTTGAGGTGATGGATGTGTAGCGGTGTTGGTAAAATTTGTGGTTGAATGAAGGGCAATTCAGACTTTTTCAAATATTTGTGTCTTGTTCATTATTTTTACCAAACATAATACATAAACGCAAATATTTTATGTTTATGTCTTTAGTGTCTGTATCTTTGTGTCTATGTCTCATCCTATACATCAACCAAATAGAGCCTAAGTGATCAATATATCATTATAGTACAATAACTAATAGTATATAAAATATAATTATTTTATTAATAGTTATTTCAATGGAACAATAGTATTTAAATTATAAAGAAAAATAAATCATTATTAACTAAAGTCATCGGAATAATTAAATCTACAACACATGGTTTACATAATTTTGATGTTCAATATTTATTTTTTTTAAAAAATTATATATAAAAGTGTACTCATTAATCAAATCTATACCAATATTGTAACATCTTACTATACTTAATCTTATGCTTAAGTCATAAGACTGAGATAGTATGGTATTACGACTTCTAAAAGTAAAAAATATATATAATAATAAGGAAAAACATACTCAACTAGAAGCCTTGAAAAAACGGGTAAAACAAAATTCACAAAATGAAAAGCGCAATGCTCGAGGAATCGAATTACCTGCGTGTTAAGAAACCTAAAAGGAAGTGATAAAGATAAATAAGAGAGAAAGAAAAACCAAGGAAACAACATAACTAGCTCCTGACTCACCCTACGAAACAACATGGAAATGGCATTTTTGCGCAAACACGTGCATGCAGCATCAACATGGAAATGGCATTTTTGCAATCCACGCGTACGCGTAAAGCGTTCGTTGCATGAATGCTACGTTCGTTTAGTGAACGCTGCAAGGGATGCGTACGCGTGGGTGACGCGTACGCGTCGATGGGCCAAAAAGCAAGGGACGCACAAGCACAGAAGACGCATACGCATGGGTGCCTGAGTGCTCCACTCTCCTAACGAACGCTACGTTCTCCTGGGAAGGTCCCCACTGCACCAACTGAAGACCCACTCTCAACTAGCTTCAACCAAGGCCAAAAGCCCACATCCGAGTACACTGATTTTTGGGGATGAAAAGAAGAGTATAAATAGAAGAATGTTTGATAGATGTTGAAGGAGGGTAGGCACGGAAGGCTGGAAGATTAGAGACTCCATAACTCTCTTGGAGGATTAGAGACTCTAGAGAGTGTAGTATAGATCTTTAGTTTGATACACTTATGCTTTTTTCTGCACTTTTACATTTTAATTGTATGGAATTCAGTTTACTTTTATGCAATTCATTTTCCTGCACTTCTGCTCTTCTGAAATTTTGAGTTTACTTTGAGCTGAATCTATTTTCATGCAATTTAAATTCTCCGCACTTGTTCTCAGAGCAATGATCCAGTAACCCCATTTCATTAGGGGGAGGAGCTCTGGTGCACGAAATTGTAATCACACTTGCAATTTCGTACAACTAACTAGCAAGTGCATTGGGTCGTCCAAGTAATACCTTACGTGAGTAAGGGTCGATCCCACGGAGATTGTTGGCTTGAAGCAAGCTATGGTTACCTTGTAACTCTTAGTCAGGAGATTAATAATGAAAAGGGTTTTTGTTTGCGACGTAATAAAAGAGCATGAAATAAAAGGTACTTGTGGTTCAGTAATGGAGAATAGGTTGGAGTTTCGGAGATGCTCTGTCATCTGAATCTCTGCTTTCCTACTGTCTTCTTCTTCACACACGCAAGGCTCCTTCCATGGCAAGCTGTATGTTGGCGGATCACCATTGTCAATGGCTACCATCCGTCCTCTCAGTGAAAATGGTCCATGTACATGGCTAATCATCTGTCGGTTCTCACTTATGTTGGAATAAGATCCACTGATCCTTTTGCGTCTGTCACACGCCCAACATTCATGAGTTTGAAGCTCGTCACAGTCATCCCTTCCCAGATCCTACTCGGAATACCACAGACAAGGTTTAGACTTTCCGGATCTCAGGAATGCTGCCAAATGATTCTAGCTTATACCACGAAGACTTTGGTTGCACGGATTCAAGCACTCTATTGACAGGAGAGATACTCAAATTCGTGAACCAGGAACCCAAGAGATGCACATTCAATCTAAGGTAGAACGGGAGTGGTTGTCAGGCACGCGTTCATAGGTTAAGAATGGTGATGAGTGTCATGGATCATCGCATTCATAATGTTGAAATGCGAATGAGTATCTTAGAATGGAAACAAGCGTGTTTGAATAGAAAATGGAAGTAATTGCATTAATCCATCGAGACACAGCAGAGCTCCTCACCCCCAACAATGGAGTTTAGAGCGCGTTAATCTAGTTTGGGCGTTTAACTCCAACTTTTATGCTAGTTCTGGCGTTTTGACGGCAGAAAATGGCAAAGAGCTGGCTTTTTGATGTCATTTTATATCGTCAAAACTCACGCAAAGTATGGACTATTATATATTGCTGGAAAGCCTTGGTTGTCTACTTTCCAACGCAATTGAGAGCGCGCCATTTGGTGTTCTGTAGCTCCCGAAAATCCACTTCGAGTGCAGGGAGGTCAGAATCCAACAGCATCTGCAATCCTTTTTCAGCCTCTGAATAAGATTTTTGCTTAGGTCCCTCAATTTCAGCCAAAAAATATCTGAAATCACAGAAAAACACACAAACTCATAGTAAAATCCAGAAATATGATTTTTGCACAAAAACTAATAAAAAATATACTAAAAAGTGGCTAAATCCTACTAAAAACTATATGAAAATACTCCCAAAAAGCATATAAAATATCCGCTCATCACAATACCAAACTTAAACCATTGCTTATCCTCAAGAAACTAGATGAATGGAATAGGAAAAAAAAGAAAATCAAGAGGCAATAGCATCTCAGAGTTTACATGAAGCTCAAAATCTAATTAGATGAGCGAGACTAGTAGCTTTTTGCTTCTGAATAGTTTTGGCATCTCCATTTATCCTTTGAAGTTCTGAATGACTGGCATCTATAGGAACTCAGAATTCAAATAGTGTTATTGATTCTCCTAGTTTAGCATGTTGATTCTTGAACACAGCTACTTTATGAGTATTGGCCGTGGCCCTAAGCATTATGTTTTCCAGTACTACCACCGGATACATAAATGCCACAGACACATAACTGAGTGAACCTTTTCAGATTATGACCCAGCTTTGCTAAAGTCCCCAGTTAGAGGTGTCTAGAGTTCTTAAGCTCACTCTTTTTGCGTTGGATCACGACTTTAACCACTCAGTCTCAAGTTTTTCACTTGGACCTACATGTCACAAGCACATGGTTAGGGACAGCTTGATTCAGCCGCTTAGGCTAGGATTTTATGCCTGTAGGCCCTCTTATCCATTGATGCTCAAAGCCTTAGATCCTCTTCACCCTTGCCTTTTGGTTTAAAGGGCTATTGGCTTTTTCTGCTTACTTTCTTCTTCTTCTTTCTTTTATTTTTCGTTTTTTTTCAAGCTTTGTTCTTCATTGCTTTCTCTTGCTTCAATAATCAATTCTATAATTTTTCAGATTATCAGCAACATTTCTCTTTTTTCATCATTCTTTCAAGAGTCAAAAATTTTAACATTCATAAACTTCACTATCAAAATTTATGACTGTTCAAGCATTCATTCAGAGAACAAAAAGTATTGTCACCACATATAAATAATTTGAATTTTTCTTATTAAGAACTCGAAAATAAAATTGCTTCCTTATTCTAAAAATATGCTATTTCATTCATGTTTAATGATGATGAGAAAAATAAATTATAGCTTACTTGGGGATAAAATTAAAAAATGAAAAATAAAGATACTAATTACTACTATTCATATGACTCTTAAAATGGATTTCTAATAGCAGAGTTATCACTAAGTTAAGATTAGGACTCAACAACCTTTATTTTGGAAGGTGGATGCTCCTTCAATCTGTGGGGTGTCTGGCCCTTCAAGAGATAGCTTATGGCGTTTCAGCTCCTACAGTTCATGCCCTTGCTTCTCCTGTTCCTTAAGCAGCTTGCAGAGCATGCTATTTTGATTTTGCTGTTCTTCTTTCATTTGATCCATGGCTTTTTACAGCTTGGTGATAGATGCTTCTAAGCGGTTCCAGTAGTCAATATGTGGGATTTCTGGGAGGAACTCCTGCCCCATCCTTTTGATGGGAATGTCTTGCACTTGTTGCCCTTCCATTGACTTTTTTGTGATTAGGAGATCAACTGAGATATACTCATCTACTCCCATCTTTACTCCAGCATCTTTAAATAGCAGAGAAATCAAGCTTGGGTAGACCAATTTGGCTTCAGTGGAATTCTTGTTTGCAATTGTATAAAGGACACAAGCAATCAGATGATGAACTTCCACTTCATTTCCCATCATGATGCAATGTATCATCACTGCTCTTTTAACAGTGACCTCAGAGCAATTACTGGTGGGTAGTATGGAACGTCGAATAAAATCCAGCCAGCCTCTAGCAACTGGTTTGAGATCCCCTCTCTTGAGTTGAATTGGGACATTCTTTGTGTTGGTTACCCACTTGGCTCCAGGGATGCATATGTCCTTTAGAAATTGGTCCAAGCGTTTATCTTGACTCACAATTCTCCTGTTAAAGGATTCTGGGTCATCTTGTAGTTGAGGCAGCTTGAAGATCTCTCTTATACTATCAAGGTGGAAGTAGATAATCCTCCCTCTGAACATAGTTTGAAAGGTATAGAAGGCGGTTCCAAACATTCTCTATTTATTCGTTTGCCACAGATTTGAGTAGAATTCATGAACCATGTTTCTTCCCACCTTTGTCTCAGGATTAGCTAGGATTTCCCAGCCTCTGTTTTGAATCTGCTCTTGGATCTCTGGATATTCATCTTCTTTCAGATCAAATTTAACTTCTGGGATCACTGACCTCAGACCCATTATTTTATAAAAATGGTCTGCATGTTCTTTGGTTAAGAACCTCTCTTGATTCCAAAGTGATTTTAGAGTATTCTCTTTTTTGCCTCTTAAGGTGGTTTGTTTTCCCTTAGGAACCATGATCTTGGTGAGTCTTGGCTCAGTGATCACGAAAAGCACACCAAACTTAGAGGTTTGCTTGTCCTCAAGCAAAAGAAAGGAAAGGAGAGGAAGAGAAGGAGAGACAATTTCGAATGGTGGAGGAGAGGGGATGGCCAAATGTAAATTTAAAAGGGAGAGGGGTGAGTTCAAAAATTTTGAAAAAGATATGATAGAAGATATGATTTGTAAAAAGATAGTTATGATATGCAAAAGATGTGTTGTTAAAATTGAAAAGATAAGAGAAAGATTTGAAACGGATAAATCTAATTTTGAAAAGATAATGTGATGGGTTGAAAAAGATTTGAAAAGAAATAAAAAAAGATATATGAGTTTTGGAAAAGATTTGAAAAGAAATTAAAAAGATATATGAGTTTTGACAAAGATTTTGAAAGAAATAGAACAAGATTTTTTTTTGGATTAAGAAATTTTTGAAATTGAAATTGAAAGATGAGGATTTGTAACATGTTCATGCAAGAAATGTGGGTGGAAATATGAAAATTAAAAAAAAAATCTGAGTTGGGAACAAGAACCTCCTCCCCTCCATGTTCCTGGCGTTAAACGCCCAGGAGTAGCATGTTTTGGGCGTTTAATGCCCAATTCTAGCATGTTTTGGGCGTTTAAAAATGCCAGATTTCCTTTGTCACTGGGCATTTTTCTAAATACCTAGGATGCTGCAAGTTTGGCGTTAAACGCCCAGAATGATACCCATTCTGGCGTTTAACGCCCAAAAACGCTCCTTACTGGCGTTTTTCTGCTAGTGAGCTCATTTTCTCTGTTTTCTACTCTGAATCCTTCTGTAACTCTGTGAACTTCTGTAATTGAAGATAACTTTTATATCAAACTCCTAAAATTATTATTTAAATATAAATATACTTAACCAATGGCTGGGTTGCCTCCCAGCAAACGCTTCTTTATTGTCTTTAGCTGGACCTTACTGAGCATTATTCTAGTCTCAGTACTGAGCATTCTTGCTCAATATTGCTTTCAAGATAGTGTTTGACTCTTTGTCCATTAACAATGAATCTTTTATCAGAGTCAGTATCCTGAAGCTCCACATATCCATATGGTGACACACTTGTAATCACATATGGTCCCCTCCACCGGGATTTTAATTTCCCAGAGAATAATATGAGTCTAAAATTGAATAGCGGGACCTCTTTTCCTGGTTCAAAGACTCTGGATGACAATTTCTTGTCATGCCACCTTTTTGCTTTCTCCTTGTAAATTTTTGCATTCTCAAAAGCATTGAGTTTGAACTTCTCTAGCTCATTCAATTGGAGCAATCTTTTCTCTACAGCTAATTTAGCATCAAGGTTTAGGAATCTGGTTGTCCAGTAGGCCTTGTGTTCCAATTCCATGGGCAGATGACAGGCCTTGCCATACACAAGTTGGTATGGAGAAGTTCCTATTGGAGTCTTGAATGCTGTTCTGTATGCCCACAGAGCATCTTCCAAGCTTTTTTGCCCAATCCTTTCTACGGGCCATTACAGTCTGTTCCAGGATTCTTTTTAGTTCTCTATTAGAGACCTCAGCTTGCCTATTTATCTGTGGATGATATGGAGTTGCCACCTTGTGGCTAATTCCATACCGGACCATAACAGAGTAAAGCTGTTTATTACAGAAATGAGTGCCTCCATCACTGATTAATACTCTAGGGACACCAAATCTACTAAAGATGTGTTTCTGGAGGAACTTTATCACTGTTTTAGTATCATTAGTGGGTGTTGCAATTGCCTCTACCCATTTAGATACATAATCTACTGCCACCAGAATATAAGTATTTGAGTATGAAGGTGGGAACGGTCCCATGAAGTCAATACCCCATACATCAAATAATTCAATCTCTAAGATCCCTTGCTGAGGCATGGTGTAACCATGAGGCAGATTACCAGCTCTCTGGCAATTGTTACAGTTCCGTACAAACTCTCGGGAGTCTTTATAGAGAGTAGGCCAGTAGAAGCCACATTGGAGGACTTTTGTGACTGTTCGCTCACTTCTGAAATGTTCTCCATACTGTGATCCATGGCAATGCCAAAGGATCCTCTACGCTTCTTCTCTAGGCACACATCTACGTTCTGTCTGTGCATCTCTTAAAGAGATATGGTTCATCCCACAAGTAGTACTTTGCATCAGAAATTAATTTTTTTGTTTGCTGCCTGCTGTACTCCTTGGGTATGAACCTTACAGCCTTATAGTTTGCAATGTCTGCAAACCATGATACTTCCTGTATGGCAAAGAGTTGCTCATCAGGAAAGGTTTCAGAGATCTCAGTAATGGGGAGGGACGCCCCTTCTACTGGTTCTATCCGGGACAGGTGATTTGCTACTTGGTTTTCTGTCTCTTTTCTATCTCTTATTTCTATATCAAACTCTTATAGAAGCAATACCCACCTTATGAGCCTGGGTTTTGAATCCTGCTTTGTGAGTAGATATTTAAGAGCAGCATGGTCAGTGTACACAATCACCTTTGATCCTACTAAATAGGATCTGAACTTGTCAATAGCATAAACCACTACAAGCAATTCCTTTTCTGTGGTTGTGTAATTCTTCTGTGCATTATTTAGATCACAGCTGGCATAGTAGATAACATGTAGAAGTTTGTCATGCCTCTGTCCCAACACTGCACCAATGGCATAGTCACTGACATCATACATCAATTCGAATAGTAATGTCCAGTTTGGTGCAGAAATGACTGGTGCTATAACCAGCTTGGCTTTTAGGGTCTCAAACGCCTGCAGACACTCTGTGTCAAAAATAAATGGCGTGTCAGCAGCTAGCAGATTACTTAGAGGTTTTGTGATTTTTAAAAAATCCTTTATAAACCTCCTATAGAATCCTGCATGCCCCAGAAAGCTTCTGATTGCCTTAACATTGGCAGGTGGTGGTAATTTTTCAATTACCTCTACCTTAGCTTGATCCAAATCTATTCCTTTGTTTGAAATCTTATGCCCAAGGACGATCACTTCAGTCACCATAAAGTGACATTTTTCCCAGTTTAAAACCAGGTTAGTCTCTTGGCACCTTTTCAGAACAAGTGTCAGGTGATCAAGACAGGAGCTGAATGAGTCTCCATATACTGAAAAGTCATCCATGAAGACTTCCAGAAATTTTTCCACCATATCAGAGAAAATAGAGAGCATGCATCTCTGAAAAGTTGTAGGTGCATTACACAGCCCAAATGGCATCCTTCTGTAGGCAAATACTCTAGATGGACATGTGAATACTGTTTTCTCTTGATCTTGGGGATCTACTACAATTTGGTTGTAGCCTAAATAGCCATCCAAAAAGCAGTAATAATCATGACCTGCTAGTCTTTCTAGCATCTGGTCTATGAATGGTAAAGGAAAATGATCATTTCTGGTGGCTGTATTGAGTCTTCTATAGTCAATACACATGCACCACCCTGTAACTGTTCTTGTAAGAACCAGTTCATTTTTCTCATTATGAACTACTGTCATGCCTCCCTTTTTGGGGACGACTTGGACAGGGCTCACCCAGGGGCTATCAGAAATTGGATAAATAATCTCAATCTCTAGTAATTTAGTGACCTCTTTCTGCACCACTTCCTTCATGGATGGATTCAGCCGCCTTTGTGGTTGAACCATTGGCTTAGCATTATCCTCCAAGAGAATCTTGTGCATGCATCTGGCTAGGCTAATGCCCTTGAGATCACTTATGGACCACCCAAGAGCTGTCTTGTGTGTCCTTAGCACTTAAATCAGCGCTTCCTCTTCCTGTGGCTTTAAGGTAGAGCTTATGATCACAGGAAAAGTGTTGTCTTCTCCCAGAAATGTATATTTCAGAGATGGTGGTAGTGGTTTGAGCTCTGGTTTGGGGGGGCTTTTCCTCTAATTGAGAAGTTTTTAAAGGTTCTTCTATTTCCTCTGGCTCCTCCAGATCAGACTGAACATCTTTAAATATATTCTCCAACTCTGATTTGAGACTTTCAGTCATATTGACTTCTTCTACCAGAGAATCAATAAGATCAACTTTCATGCAGTCTTTTGGTGTGTCTAGATGCTGCATAGCTTTGACAGCATTCAGTTTAAACTCATCCTCATTGACTCTCAGGGTCACTTCCCCTTTTGAACATCAATGAGAGTTCGACCAGTTGCTAGAAAAGGTCTTCCTAGAATGAGAGTTGCACTCTTGTGCTCCTCCATTTCTAGCACTACAAAGTCAGTGGGAAAGGCAAATGGCCTAACCTTGACAATTATGTCTTCAATTATGCCTGATGGGTATTTAATGGAGCTATCAGCAAGTTAAAGATATATCCGAGTTGGTTTGATATCTTCTGTCAAACCAAGCTTTCTGATAGTGGATGTAGGGATTAGGTTAATACTTGCCCCAAGATCACAAAGAGCTGTCTTAATACAAATTCCCTCTAATGTGCATGGTATCATAAAGCTTTCGGGGTCCTTAAGCTTTTCTACTAAGCTCTTTAGAATGACTGCACTGCATTCCTCAGTGAGAAAAACTTTTTCAGTTTCTCTCCAATCCTTCTTATGGCTTAAGATCTCTTTCATAAACTTAGCATAGGAAGGTATTTGCTCAAGTGCTTCTGTAAACAGAATCTTTATTTCAAGAGTCCTGAGATAGTCTGCAAAGAGGGCAAATTGCTTATCCTGTTTCGCTTGGCGGAGTTTCTGAGGATAAGGTATTTTGGCTTTATATTCTTCAACCTTGGTTGGTGTAGGTTTATTTCCTATAGAAGCAGGCTGAAACACCTTCTTGAGGGAGTTATTATTAGCACTTGCAGTTGTCTGATCCCTTACTGGCGTTTGAAAGCCAGGATTGGGTGCTAGATTGGCGTTTAACGCCAGATTCCTACCCTATTCTGGCGTTTGAACGCCAGAATTGAACATGGATTTGGCATTTGACGCCAACTTTTCACCATTTTCACCCTTTTCATTATCCTCTTATTTAAAGCCTTGGATGTCCAACCTTAGCTGTGTCATCCTCTTAGGAGAGAAATATTGATTCAGAAATTTTTTTGACAACTGTTTCCATGTCCTTATGCTGGCCTTAGGTTGGTTATTTAACAACCTCTTAGCTTGGTCTTTTACAACAAATGGAAATAGTAATAATATGTAGACATCCTGGTCTACTTCCTTATCATGTACTATGTCAGCAATTTGTAAGAACTGTGCCAGAAACTCAGTAGGTTCCTCCTGTGGTAGACTGGAATACTGGAAAGCCCTGGATGTCTAATTTTCAACGCAATTGAGAGCGCGCCATTTGGAGTTCTGTAGCTCCAGAAAATCCACTTCGAGTGCAGGGATGTCAGAATCCAACAACATTTGCAGTCCTTTTTCAGCCTCTGAATATGATTTTTGCTCAGGTCCCTCAATTTCAGCCAGAAAATACCTAAAATCACAGAAAAACACACAAACTCATAGTAAAGTCCATAAATATGATTTTTGCACAAAAATAATAAAAAAATATACTAAAAAGTGGCTAAATCCTACTAAAAACTATATGAAAATACCCCCCCCAAAGAGCGTATAAAATATCCGCTCATCAAGCTCTGTTATAATTCTAATGGATTGATGAACATCTTCTTCTTCTCAATCCGCTTGAGTAGCTAAGAGATAACTTCTGTGTTGATTAGATCCATTCACTTTGGAAGGGGGTTTGGATCTATTGAATTTCCATGTGAGCCTCGAAAGGGGAATCATGGAAATTAGAACTGAAGCTCTATCTCTCACTACTCTCTTGATCAACATCATTCGGGAGGAATTGAAATCTTGAAAGATTGTGTGGCTTGTGGATGAGAGATATTGGTGCACGAAATTGTGATCAATACTTTTCACAACTCAAATAATCCCCGGTGATGAACCCAAAAGCTTGGTGTTCAATACCATGGCATAAACACAACTTCGCACAACTAACCAGCAAGTGTACTGGGTCGTCCAAGTAATAAACCTTACGCGAGTAAGGGTCTATCCCACAGAGATTGTTGGTATGAAGCAAGCTATGGTCACCTTGTAAATCTTAGTCAGGCAAACTCAAATGGATATGGGTGATATACGAATAAAACATAAAGATAAAGATAGAGATACTTATGTAATTCATTGGTGGGAATTTCAGATAAGCGTATGAAGATGCTTGGTCTCTTCCGTCTCTCTGCTTTCCTACTGTCTTCATCCAATCCTTCTTACTCCTTTCCATGGCAAGCTTATGCAAGGGTTTTCAC
>NC_029780.3:81235142-81235722 GCF_000817695.3 Arachis duranensis | reverse complement strand
AGCAGAGCTCCACACCTTAATCTATGGTGTGTAGAAACTCCACCGTTGAAAATACACAAGAACAAGGTCTAGGCATGGCCGAATGGCCAGCCTCCCAATGATCTAAGATAGCATCAGAACAAAGATAACTACCTCGATATATCAATACAATAGTAAAAGGTCCTACTTATAGAGAACTAGTAGCCTAGGGTTTACAGAGATGAGTAAATGACGTAAAAATCAACTTCCGGGCCCACTTGGTGTGTGCTTGGGCTGAGCATTGAAGCATTTTCGTGTAGAGACTCTTCTTGGAGTTAAACGCCAGCTTTTATGCCAGTTTGGGCGTTTAACTCCCATCCTTGTGCCAGTTCCGGCGTTTAACGTTGGGAATTCTGAGGGTGACTTTGAACGCCGGTTTGGGCCATCATATCTTGGGCAAAGTATGGACTATCATATATTGCTGGAAAGCCCAGGATGTCTACTTTCCAACGCCGTTGAGAGCGGGCCAATTGGGCTTCTGTAGCTCCAGAAAATCTACTTCGAGTGCAGGGAGGTCAGAATCCAACAGCATCTGCAGTCCTTTTTAGTCTCTGAATCAGAT
>NC_029780.3:81232157-81232841 GCF_000817695.3 Arachis duranensis | reverse complement strand
ACCAAACTTAAAAGGTTTGCTCGTCCTCGAGCAAAATAAGAAAGAAGAGAGTAGAAGAAGAAGAAATAGAGGAGATGGAGAAGGCCTTGTGGTTCGGCCAAAGGAGGAGAAGTAGTGTTTAGGTTGTGTGAAAATGAAGGAGGGAAGATGGGTTTATATAGGAGTGGGGGGGGTGATGGTTTGGTCATGTATGGGTGGGTTTGGGAGGGAAATTGGTTTAAATTTGAATGGTGGGGTAGGTGGGGTTTTATGAAGGATGGATGTGAGTGGTGAAGGGAAAGATGAGATTTGATAGGTGAAGGGTTTTTGGGGAAGAGGTGTTGAGGTGATTGGTGAATGGGTGAAGAAGAGAGAGAGTGGTGGGGTAGGTGGGGATCCTGTGGGGTCCACAGATCCTGAGGTGTCAAGGAAAAGTCATCCCTGCACCAAATGGCATGCAAAAATGCATTTTTAGCCAATTCTGGCATTAAACGCCGGGCTGGTGCCCATTTCTGGCGTTTAACGCCAAGTGCTTGCCCTTTTCTGGCGTTTAACGCCAGTCTGATGCCCCTTTCTGGCGTTAAACGCCCAGAATGGTGCCAGACTGGGCGTTAAATGCCCATCTGCTAGCCTTACTGGCGTTTAAACGCCAGTAGGTTCTTCCTCCAGGGTGTGCTGTTTTTCTTCCTATTTTTCTTTCTGTTT
>NC_029780.3:81215513-81232057 GCF_000817695.3 Arachis duranensis | reverse complement strand
ATGTACTTTAAATTCCCTGCAATTTACATTCTGTTACTCAAATTTCACTCAATTCATCAATATTCGCTTAACTAGACTAATCACATCACTAAAATTGCTTGATCCATCAATCCCTGTGGGATCGACCTCACTTTTGTGAGTTTTACTACTTGATGCGACCGGGCATACTTGTCGGTTGGTTTGTGTGGAAATTGTTTTTCTCTCATCAAGTTTTTGGTGCCGTTGTCGGGGATTGATTAATATTGACAATGATTAAGTAGGTGATAATCTAGATTAAGCATTTTTCTTCTGTTTTTCTTTTAAGCATACTAATTGTTTGACACATTGTGTCACCTAACCCTCTAACCACATTCTCCCATTAGAATACCTAATTTTTTTTCATTTGTTTTTTTTTGTGATTGTACAAGTCATGGAGGACGAGGTGCATGAGGAAGGAGTGGCCAACAATACCCAACCCGCAAGAAGGGTGTTAGCCTCTTACACTATCCCCAATCCTAGACACTACGGGAGCAGCATCCTCATCCCAAATGTTCATGAAAATGACTTTGAGTAGAAGCCTCAACTAATCATTTTGGTGCAAAACAACTGTGCTTACGGAGGTGGCCCTCTTGAAGGCCCCAACGAACATTTGTCTGTTTTCTTGAGGATTTGTGAAACTGTCAAGACAAATGGGGTATATCCTGACATCTACAAATTACTTCTATTTCCATTCTCCTTGAGGGGCAATGCTTCCCAATGGCTGGAAACCTTTCCCAAGGAGAGCATCAACAATTGAGATGATTTGGTGAGGATATTTCTAGCGAAATTCTACCCACCTCAGAGGATCATTAAAGTGAAAACAGAGGTGCAAACCTTTACACAAAAAGAATGAGAGTCACTCTATGAGGCATGGGAAAGATATAAGGCTCTGATAAGGAAATGTCCACCAGAGATGTTCAGTGAGTGGGTGAAACTTCAAAACTTTTATGAAGGATTGACCAAAAAGGCAAGAAAAGCACTAGATTACTCCTCGGGTGGTTCACTCCAGATGATGAAAACTGTCCAAGAAGCACAAGATCTCATTGATATGGTGGCCAACAATCAATATTTTTACTCATCTGAGAGGCACCATGACACAAGTCCAAAAAGGGGAGTGATAGAACTTGAAGGAGTAAACGCAATCCTGACCGAAAACAAACAGATGCATCAACAAATTCAGCAACAAATGGAGATGATGGCTAAGAGAATTGATGGACTGCAACTTGCTGCAGTGAACACACAAAGCCAATCTCAAGTCTCACATGGATGGAATCAATCTGAAGAAAGTTTTGGGACATTCAATTATGAGCAGCAAGGCCCTGAGCAGGTGCAATACATGAATAACACCTCAAGTTCATTCCAACATAACTTTCATGGTGATGCACATAATCCATCCTGGAGGACTCATTCTAACTTGAAGTGGGGTGAGCACCAGAATCAAGGACAAGGAGACTTCAACTCTAATAGCTTTTGCAACACAAATAAGCACAATCAACCCCATACTAACAACAACCATTACACACAACCATAGAATACATACATCCAACCTCATCACACTTCACAAACTCCCCAAAAAAACTTCTCCACATCACCATTTAATCCACAAAACAACCCCTCTAATTGTTCAAACAACTTCCACCAACAACCATCACATCCCACACAGGCTCATCCAAAATCTCAAAGGATCTCTGATGCACCACTATTTCGTGGTACATCTTGTGCTTAATTGAGTGGATTTTATCCACTATTCTCACACTTATTCATAGAAATTGCATGAGTTACATTTTCCTTCCTGATTTTGTACTATGATTGAAAACATGTTTCTTTGGCCTTAATTTAGCTAACTTTAATCCTCTCTTATTTACATTTGATGTCGTGATTTGTTTGTTAAGTGTTTCCAAAGATTACAGGGTAGGAATGCCTTAGAGGATAGAAAGGAAGCATGCAAAAGTGGAAGGAATACAAGAAATTGAAAAAACTGCAAAGCTGTCAACGCTGACCTCTTCGCACTTAATTGATCATAACTTGAGCTACAAAGGTCCAAATGAGGCAGTTCTAGTTGCGTTGGAAAGATAACATCCGGGACTTCGCAACGATATATAATTTTCCATAGTTGCCTAGCTGTTGGGTGACACGTATGCGTGAATGACGCATACGCGTGGATAGTGCGGCAGACAAACGACGCGCACGCGTTGGTAACGCATACGCGTGACAGAGCCACATGCTGGACGTATCAGAAATTGCTTCTGGGTTGTTTTTGACCTAATTTTCACCCTAGAAAACATAGATTAGAGGCTGCAGAGTGGGGGAATCATTGATACAACTTTCATTATTCACAATTTTAGGTTTTAGATGTAGTTTTTAGAGAGATAGGCTCTCTCGTCTCTCTAGGTTTTAGGATTTAGGATTTCTCTTAGGTTTAGGTTTATTTCTTCCCAATTCCAGGTTTAATGTTCCTTTAATTCAGTTTTTCTTCTACTTTTATTTATCTTAGCATTTTAGTTGATCTATTCCTCTTGTGATTCTCTATTTTTCCAATTTAGTTTATGAATTCTTATGTTAGATTTGATTTTCTATTTTAATACAATTTGAGGTATTTCAGATTTATTGCTTCTTCTAATATTTGTTATCGATTGATGTTTGCAATTGGTAGTTTGGATTTAATATTCCTTGCTAGTTTTCTATGTTTTTATGTTATGCCCTCCAAGTACTTGACAAAATGCTTAGAAGGATGTTAGAGTAGGATTTTATGTTCTTGGCTTGGTTGAGTAATTGGTAACACTTGAGTTATCAAACTCCTTTGTTGATTGATAATTGAAAGTTACTGATTGATTTGGATTCCACTAAAGCTAGTCTTTCCTTAGGAGTTGACTAGGACTTGAGGAATCAAATTGATTAGTCCACATGACTTTCCTTCATTCGTTGAGGGTTAACTAAGTGGGAGTAATGAACAATTCTCATCACAATTGATAAAAATAGCTAGGATAGGACTTCCAGTTCTTACACCTTGCCAAGAGCTTTTTTAGTTATTAGTCTATTCCTTTTGCAATTTACTTTTCTTGTTTCTTATTTCAAAAACCCCAAAAGATACCTTTACATAACCAATTATAAGAACACTTCCATGCAATTCCTTGAGAGACGACCCGAGGTTTAAATACTTCGGTTATTATTTATTAGGGGTTTAATATTTGTGACAAACAATCTTTTGTACAAAAGGATTCTTGTTGGTTTAGAAACTATACTTTCAACGAGAATTTATTTGTGAAATTCTAGATCACACAAGAATTTGTTCGTCAAAATGGCGCCGTTGCCGGGGAATTACAAACGTGTACCTTATTATTTGTTATTGTAAATATTTGCTTTTTGCTTGTTTGCCAGTTTTTGTTAGTTTTAGGACTTAGTTGCTTATTTTTACTAGTTTTTATTTTTATTTTTTTCGTTAGCTACCATGAAATCTCACCTCTTTGGCAATGAGTTTGGTTACAATTATGTTGCAGGAAGAGGAGATTACAATGAGAACATGCATCAAGGATGGGAGAATCAAAGATAGGAGGAGCCACAAGGATTTGATCAACCCTCTTAGCAACAACATCCACCAACATACTATAAGCAAGAGCTATTCCAAGAAGCATATCAAGATGACGGCTATGGTGAGCACTCTTTTGATTATCAACAACCACCACCATATGCCAATGAACCCCCTCCTCAACATAATTTTGAACCACCATACTCACAAGCACCTTACTACCAAACACCCCCTATGACTCTAGCCCTACCCACCATACCAAGAGCCTTATGAGCCATACTTAGAACCACCACCTCAATATATACCATCTCCATATCCTTATCAAGATAAACCACCCTCCTATCATAAACCCTCCCATCCGCCTCAACCTCCATTGGATAACAACACACTTATCTCTAATCTGATTGGTCTCATTTCTAAACTCCAATATTTTATATCCCGCAGGGACCAACCCTCCACCTCCAATATTCAGCCCTCAAGCTTTAATGCACCACCACCCTCTGTGCAAGAATACCCATATCCAACAATCCAAGAGCAAAATAATCCCAATGATGCTATTGACATGGAACAAGAGAAAATGGATCGTTTTTGCAAATTCATACTTCATAAGAAGCTAGAGGAGGCCCTAAAGGTGGAGGTAGAAGAGACCCTTGAAGAAGAAGGAGTAATTGAATGGAGATGTCGTGGAAAGGAAATCATCAAGGAGGGGTATGATTTTATACTAAAACAACTGGACGAAGCTGCAATAGTTAAAGAGGAAGTGGTTGGAGACTCAGAAGATACGGAACCTCCATGGGATAGTCCAATCATAGAGCCTCCTTCCAAGATGTTTGATGTTGATGCTGAGGAGGGTGTACAACCTCCAAGCCATATCATGGTTGAAGACTTGGAAGATGTTGATCAAGAGATGGAGATTAAAGAAGAAGAAGCACAACCTCCCATGACCTTGGTAAGCAATGAAGAAGAGATTGAATTGGAAGAAAGCTACCAAGAGGAAGAGGTTGATATTGGAAAGAGGTGAAAGTTATCAAGAAATAATACACAGGAGTGAAGCTTGAAATCACCTTGCCAAAGTTGTTAGAGACCCATCCCCCTAAGCCGCCACCATCCTTCACAACATTTAAGTGGGTAAAATTCACATCCCTTAGCTTTTCCATTCCACTTGAATATGGGCTACTGGAGACGGATGGTCAACTTAGAGCTCTTTGTGCCATTAAGAATGAGAGGGAGATGGTCAGTGGGAGGAACTGTCAAGCAAGGTTTAATATGGTTGTGTGCTCAAAAGTTTAAACGCAAAAGTTGGTGTAGAGCTCGATTGAATAGGTCTAGAAAGTTATTTGGCCACTTCAGTGAGAGTTCAGATTGCTTGCCACCCGGTTGAAACAATGTTGATCAACACAAAGACGGGTGCAAAAGCAAGGTTTGGGACCCCAGAATTCATTCCAGCCATCAACACTCTTGGGGCCTTGTCACTTGCTTCAACTTGCTTGAAGGCGTTATGTGCCTAGTGTGGGATTCCGGAGGCTACTGGAAGTACAAACAATGGTGGGGATTCCTGGATCAGTACAAGCACAAGCCACCATGACAAGGAGCTCCCCGAATGTCCAACTTAAGGACTTTAACTAAAAGTGCTAGGTGGGAGACAACCCACCATGGTATAATCGTCCTTTTTCATTCCTAGTTTTATTTTATTTTATTTTTCACAGTATTCATTCATAATTTTTGCATAATCTACATTCTGCATTTTGCATTTTGCATTCTGCATAAAAAAAGAGGGATCGACGCTCAAGCGTCCACGATGTGCACGCGTCGTATGTGTCTGCACAACTGACCAGAGAGTTACGCGAGAGACGCGCGGGAGGGGTGCGTGGCGCACAAGCCACCTCACGTGGCGTGCATCACGCGTACGCGTACCCTGAAGCAATTTCAACCCACGCGTAAGCATCCCTGACGCGTACGCGTGGGTAGAAAAACTCGGCGTAATAAGCATGCTGACCCGAGAGTTGTGCTACCCTCACGCTGGAACTGTGCTAGAGGCACAAAATCACCCACGCGTATGCGTCCATGACGCGTGCATGTCCTTTCGCTTTCAGACCACCCACGTGTACGCGTGATGCCCGCACGCGTGTCGCACCCCGTTTTTCATTCCCTTCTCCTTTCTTCTATCCTTCCTACTTCTTTCTTCCTCTTTTCTTACTTTCTTCTTCTTCATTTCTTCCTTCTCATCCTTATTCTCTTTTATTCTCTTTTACATATTGCATTTGCATATTCTCCTTCATTGCATTTTAATTTTGTTCATATCTTGTTTTCTAGTTTCCTATTTTATCATTGGTGTTAAATGTTCTTATTCATTTGTTGCATCTTTTCTTGCATTATTTTGGTGCTTAGTGACTTGTTTTATATTGTTGGGCGATATTATTTATAAGTCAATGCTAATCTTTTATGATACTTGCACTCCTTTTGCATTGACATGAACTTATACTATTTTTCATGACCCACTCCCCCTATTATTGCACTTTTTGCACTAACTGATATGCCATTTGCTTCTACTGTTTTCTCACTTTCATGTTGTAGCTTCCATGTAGTTAAGACCCTCATTATTTGGCATTAACCCACCCATATTTTATTTGTTTTCTTATCTTTGTTTTTGGGTTACTTTTCTTCCTTTTTCTTTTCTTTCAGGATGGCCACCGAGAAGGGAAAGGAAAAGCTTCTCAATGGGGCAACCGACAAGTCCATCTGCACAACCTTGGGTGAAAAAGCATCAGTTGTAACAACCCTCATCCACTTGCACATCTCAGCATGCACCGAGGACGGTGCAATCTTTATGTGTGGGGAAAGGTCGATACCGATCTCCGTGGGTTAGTCACTTTCTTCTCAACACCAATGTGGGATTTCCTTTGTTAGTTCATTGTTGCATTTGCATGTTTGATTGCATGTTTGTTACATTTTGTGCATATTTTACCACTACCTGGTTGAAGTAATAATTTCTTTTTCAAGAAACTTTTTTTTATAGAATTTCACTAATTTGAATTAAAATTTTGTTAAACTTGCTTGAAGAAATTGATTTTGGAACATGGTTTAGAGCTCGAACACACAAAACAGTGAGATTTTGAGCCTATTTGATTGGTTGCATTTTATCAACCAATATTTTGTTTTAGTGTGTATTGTTCTCTCTAAAATTGTGATCTATATCTTGCTTGATTCTATATTTCCATGGTTTAATGTATGTATATACTTATATGATTGGGCCTTGTTTCACTTAGCTTACAAACCCATATGGCTTTACCTTTTCATTATCCTTTGCAAACCAATTTGAGCCTATTTTATCCTATTTGTTCTTTACTTTAGCTCATCACTAACTCTAAGTGGAAAATAATAATGTCCTTAATTTGAATCCTTGGTTAGCTTAGACTAGTGAGAGTGCTCATGAATTAAGTGTGGAAAAATTGGGTTTGCCAATATTTGGTTTGAGAATTGGGTGTTGTATATTCTTGTGAAAATGTGCAAAACAATAGTTAAGCACATATTATTGTATTCAATACATTAATCATATGCATTAAGAAAAAACAAAAGAAAAGAAAAAAATAAATAGAAAAAAAGAGAATTGAAAAAAAAGAGCGAATAAATAAAAAGGGGACAAAATGCCCCAAAGTAAATGTTGGTAGCAATGCATAAGAGTTTTATTCAATTTAGGATGCTTGAATATGTGCAAAACATGGTTAATGGGTAGTTAGATTTTGCATTTTAATTACATGGATTGTCCTAAGTTAGGTTGGAATTTTAGGCTAATTAAGGATTTAGATTTTAGTCCACTTAACCAAATACAATCTTACCTTGACCCTAACCCCATTACAACCCTTAAAAGACCTCTTGATATGTGTATTTGTGCATTAAATCTTTGTTGATTTTTAGATGAAGAGCAAGTCTTAGAAAGCGAGATTAGTAGGGAATTGAGAGAATCGAACCTTAAACACTTGAGTGATTAGAGTGTATACACTTTCGGTGGGGGTTTGATGCTCGATTCTTTGTTCTCGGCTTTAATGAGCTATCTTCTTCTTGCAAGTTTATTTGTACTTCATTTTTATGATTTGAATTAGTGAAATCCAATTCATATTTGCTCTTGGAAGGTTTATTTACTTTTCACCAAGTTGGTAGAAACATTTGCATTTAGCTACATTCATACAGATAGGTTGCATCTCATACTTTCTACCATTCCTCTTCACTCGTATAGCTTCTCTTAAGATTAGCATGAGGACATGCTAATGTTTAAGTGTGGGGAGATTTGATGCACCACTATTTCGTGGTACATCTTATTCTCACACTTATTCATAGAAATTGCATGAGTTACATTTTCCTTCCTGATTTTGTGCTATGATTGAAAACATGTTTCTTTGGCCTTAATTTAGCTAACTTTAATCCTCTCTTATTTCTATTCGATGCCGTGATATATGTGTTAAGTGTTTCCAGAGATTACAGGGCAAGAAGGCCTTAGAGGACGGAAAGTGTTCATACCCTAGGTCGAGGTGTCCGACCCGGGATGTTTGACAGACAAAGCGACCGACCTCTTCAGATCAGGACAACCCGACCTCTTCCCAAAGAGCTCGGTCAAGTCCCCAGGAAAGCCCAGAGAAGGGCCCAAATAGAGGAACACGCCCCAAATCCTAAGGCGGCCCAAGCCTACAGAGAGAAGGGCGGTTCCCTTGAAGATAAGATGACCTCACTTAAAGATATGATAAAGATAAGATAAGATAACTAACTTATCTTATCCACAGAAGGCCACATCTCACCATTATAAATACACTGGAGCACCCAGGTATAACTCATACTCTGATCCTACTCAATGCCTGTTTAATACCCTTGCTAACTTAAGCATCGGAGTTCCTTGCAGGTACCCCCACCCTCCGGGGACGAAGGATCAGCAGCACTTTTAGTCCCACAAGTCGGACACACCAGCTCCGTCAGCTATACACCTGCCGGACACGTCGGCTCTAACCAACACAGCAGATCTCAACCAAGATCAACCTACAGTTTCAGGTAAACCCCCGGAACATTGGCGCCGTTGCTGGGGAGCCTGGAAGTCATCCCAACACCATGGCGGACAACCATGACAATGACCACGACTCAGGTCTGGAGGAGAGAACGCCGCACAAGAACACGGATCCTATACTTAAAGATACTTTGGAACCCAATGGAGACAAAAATTCATCAAATCCAGGGGTGATAGAAGCACTTCAAAATTGATTAAAGCAACTTGAGAAAGAAGCCCAACATCAACGTGAAAAAGAAGAGCATCTACATCGAGAGATAAGGCGGCGCCGAGAATTAGAAGATAACCTTATGAAACTCGAAGCCGATCTCAAAACTAAAGCTACACGACCCTCCACAGGGGATAGCTTTTAGAAAGATCAAGATCCATTCACCGGGGAAATTATGAAGACCAAAATCCCAAAAGATTTCAAACTTCCGGATATGACTCTATATGACGGCACCTCGGACCTCAACCACCATCTCAGCAACTTCAGAAGTAGAATGTACCTCACTGACGCCTCAGATGCAGTTCGCTGCAAAGCCTTTCCAACAACTCTTACCAAGACAGCCATTAGATGGTTTGACAACCTACCTCCAAAATCCATCTCTAGTTTCGATGACCTGGCCAAAAAGTTCCTGGCCCGATTTTCCATACAAAAGGACAAAGCCAAACACGCACCCAGCCTACTAGGGATCAAGCAGGGAGATCAGGAGAGTCTTCGCAACTACATGGAAAGATTCAACAAAACATGCATGGATATACAAAGTCTACCAACAGAAGCTACCATCATGGGTCTCATAAATGGCCTATGAGAAGGACCATTTAGCCAATCTATATCAAAGAGGTACCCGACATCCCTAGACGAAGTACAAGAACGGGCGTAGAAGTACATCAACATGGAGGAGAATTCTCAACTTGGGGAAGCCTCGAGGTTCGGTTCTGCCTACCGAGATAAAGATAAAGAATCCAGGAAAAAAGAAGATCGCTCCGGAGAGAAAATAAAAAAATATCATAACTACACCCCTCTTAGGGTATCCCTGGTAGATATTTACAAAGAAGTCTACCATACGGAAAAAATACCCCCAGCTCGGCCACTTAAAGGCAAAAGGGGAGGAGGAAATCGGAACAAATACTGTGAGTATCATCGAGTCCGAGGACATTCCACCGATGAATGCTTTGACTTGAAAAACGTCATAGAAAAATTAGTTAGGGAAGGAAAACTAGATCGGTTCCTGGCCAACCAGGACGAAGAACCAAGAAAAAGAAGAAGGGATGAAGATGTCAGACGATCTAAACGATCACCCCGCACACCGGAAAGACATATCCACATGATACACGGTGGATTTGCTGGAGGAGGAATCTCCAAATCATCCCGCAAGCGACACCTCAAAGAAGTGTATCATGTCGAAGGCAAGAAAGAGGTGCCAGACATCCCAGCAATCACATTTACCAAAGAAGATGCATCCGGAATCATCTCAGGACACGACGACCCCATGGTCATCACAATCATATTGGCAAACACCAACCTCCACCGTACATTAATTGACCAAGGAAGCTCCACCGACATCTTATTCAAAACTGCCTTCGACAAGCTCGGCTTAGAAGAAAAAGAGCTAAGAGCATACCCGAACAGCCTGTTCGGACTTGGGGATACCCCAGTACAGCCACTGGGATACGTATCGTTACATACAACCTTCGGAAAGGGGAACCAATCTAGAACACTTAAGATAGATTATATTGTGGTCGACGTAAGCTCAGCCTACAATGCCTTAATAGGTCGGACAACGTTACATCAACTCGGAGCAATAGTTTTAACTCCACATCTATGTATGAAATTCCCAACTACAGAAGGGATAGCCACAATAAAAGTAGATCAAAAGATGGCGCGTCGCTGTTATAACGAAAGTCTAAATCTCCGAGGCGAAGGATGAGAGTTCCACACAATCGAACTCGGCGGAGATCAGAGACGAGAAGAACTCCGCCCACGACCCGAAGGAGAAATAGAAAGAGTCCAGATCGGAGATACCTCAGACAAAACAACTAATATTGGCACGATTCTGAAAGGACACGCAAAAGAATCACTAATACAGTTTCTACGAGATAATGTTGATCTCTTCGCATGGAAAGCTGCCGACATGCCAGGCATAGACCCCGAACTAATGAGCCACAAGCTGGCAGTCTACCCGGGATCCCGGCCGGTACAACAAAGACAAAGAAAACTCGGGCCAGACCGGTCTCAAGCTGTAGAAGAACAAGTACAAGCACTACTAGAGGCAGGGTTCATAAGAGAAGTCAAATACCCACTATGGCTAGCAAACGTCGTCTTGGTGAAAAAGTCAAATGGGAAGTGGCGAATGTGCACCGACTACACCGACCTCAACAAAGCCTGCCCAAAAGACCCTTATCCACTCCCAAGCATCGATGCTCTAGTAGATGCCTCATTAGGATATAAGTATCTCTCGTTCATGGACACATACTCAGGCTACAACCAAATTCCAATGTATCCACCGGATCAAGAAAAGACCTCATTTCTCACACCAAAAGCAAATTATTGCTATATCGTAATGCCTTTCGGCCTTAAGAATGCGGGAGCCACTTATCAAAGGTTAATGAATAAAGTCTTTTCAGACCATATCAGAAAAATCATGGAGGTCTATGTAGACGACATGTTGATAAAGACACAAAGAGAAAAAACATTACTAACCGACTTGGTTCAAGTGTTCAACACCATACGGAAGCACGACATGCGACTCAACCCGGCTAAATGCACCTTTGCAGTAGAGGCAGGAAAATTCCTGGGTTTCATGCTCACACAAAGAGGAATCGAGGCAAATCCAGAAAAATGCCAGGCCATACTCAACATGAAAAGCCCGACCTGCGTCAAAGAAGTCCAACAACACAATGGGAGACTGGCGGCCTTGTCCAGATTCCTAGCAGGGTCAGCAATAAGATCCCTCCCCTTCTACGCTACCTTAAATGAAGGGAAAAAACTTCGAGTGGACAACAGAATGTGAACAAGCCTTCCGAGACTTTAAAGAATTCCTGGGATAGCCCCCCATCCTATCTCGACCACAAGAGGGAGAACCACTCATACTATACCTCGCCGTAGGAAGTCGGGCAATAGCCTCAGCACTAATTAGAGAAGATGAAGGGGGACAACAACCCATCTACTTCATTAGTAAAGCACTACAAGGGTCAGAGCTGAACTACCAGAAAATAGAAAAGTTCGCCTACGCTTTGATACTCACATCCCGATGACTTCGCCCATACTTCCAAGCGCACACCATCAAAGTTCGGACCAACCAGCCCATAAAAGGGATACTGCAGAAAATGGATCTAGCAGGAAGAATCCTACAGTGGGCAATCGAGTTGTCCGAGTTCGACCTCCAATACGAGGCGCGGACAGCCATCAAATCACAATACCTAGCTGACTTCATTGCAGAATTCACAGACACCACAGAAATCCCCATAGAGTGGAACATATACGTGGACGGTTCCTCAGATAAAGCCGGAAGCAGTGCAGGTGTGATAATCAAAAGCAACCAAGGAACCCAACTTGAGATTTCCCTAAAATTTGGATTCCCGGCCTCAAACAACCAGGCAGAATATGAAGCGTTATTAGCTGGTTTGAAGCTGGATAGGGAAGTTAGAGCTCAGAAACTCAACATCTACAGTGACTCACAAGTCATTACCTCGCAAATAACAGGAAGCTACCAAGCCAAAGATCCTACCATGAAAAAATATTTGGATAAAACCAAAGAACAACTCGGACAACTTAGAGAATATAGGATCTGCCACATACTCCACAAGCAAAATGCCCGAGCTGACGCGCTTTCAAAGCTAGCCAGCACCAAACCAGGGGGCAACAATAGAAGCCTCATCCAGGAAATACTGCAGAACCCATCAATATCGGAAGAAGCAAAAATCCTAGCCATAACAGGTCGGGATCAAGGATGGATGACCCCCATAATTAACTACCTCAAAATGGAAGCGCTTCCCACAGATGAAAAAGAGGCAAAGAGGTTAAAAGGGAGGCACAGTACTACACTATCATAAACAACATCCTATACAAAAGAGGAATCTCAACACCATTGTTAAAATACATCCCGACATCCAATACAAAGGAAGTCTTGGAAGAAGTACACAGTGGCATTTGTGGCAATCATCTCGGAGCACAAGCTCTCACCAAAAAGGTACTCCGGATAGGATTCTATTGGCTAACTCTACGAAAGGAAGCTACAGAATTTGTAAAGACATGTCCATCATGTCAGAAGCATGCCAGCTTTCACATCGCCCCACCAGAAAAACTCATTAACGTTACCTCACCCTGGCTATTTGCAAAATGGGGACTCGATCTTCTCGAACCCTTCCCACAGGGATCGAGACAAGTAAAATTCCTCATAGTAGGAGTAGACTATTTCACAAAATGGATCGAAGCAGAACCTCTAGCCAATGCCACTGCTCAAAGAAGCCGAAAATTCCTATATAGGAACATCGTCACAAGGTTTGGGGTCCCATATTCCATCACCATAGACAATGGCACCCAATTCACAGATGCAAGCTTCAGAAAGTTAGTGGCTGACTTGAATATAAAATACCAGTTCACCTCCGTCGAACATCCTCAAGCCAATGGACAAGCTGAAGCGGCCAACAAAGTCATATTGGCCGGGTTGAAGCATAGACTACAAGAAGCAAAGGGGGCTTGGGCCGAGGAACTTCCACAAGTCCTATGGGCGTATCGAACGACCCCCCATTCTACCACGAACGAATCACCATTCCGACTAGCATACGGAGTGAAGGCAATGATTCCAATAGAGGTCGAGGAAGGATCTCCCCGAGTAGTCCACTACAATGAACAAACCAATTCTCAACTCCAAAGAGAAGAGCTCGACCTACTTCCAGAAATCCAAGAAAGAGCTCGGATCAGAGAAGAAGCACTAAAGTGGCGAATGGCTTCCAGGTATAATCAGAGGGTAGTGCCAAGAGATTTCACGGAGAACGATCTCATCTTAATCCGAAATGATATTGGAACAACTCGACCTGGAGAAGGAAAGCTAGCAACTAATTGGAAAGGACCCTACCGAGTCACAGAAGTACTTGGGAAGGGCTACTACAGACTGTCCGAACTCGAGGGACGAGAACTCCCCAGATCATGGCACGCCTGTAACCTAAGAAGGTACTATAGTTAGATAAAGGTCTCATCACAAGATGCACTCTTTTTCCTGAAAAGGTTTTTTAATGAGGCATCAAGATTGAGATTCAATCCGACTTAAGGGTATAAAAACCTCCCGCCTGTATATATATTTGCACTTTCTTTAAATAAAATACATTTCAGATATTCTACAAGTTCTCAAGACACATTAATCTGAAGCATTCATTGTCTGATTATAAAGCAACAGATCGACAAGAAGTGAAGAACAAATTCACTATACGATCTTGATAGGAATAATCGACCGACAAAGGTGAAAACGCGATTCACCTAAAGGTCGATTAAACCAGGACAGAAACCACAATCTACAAATCGGCAAAAGATGAACACAGAATAATGCAGGAAGTTATCGAAAGTGATCCCCAAAAAGAACCTAACGAGGTCTTATGGATTGCTATATAATAACTTAAAAAAGACTGGCCGAACATTAAAAAGTCGGACCAAGCCACTCCAAGTTATCAACAAATCCCTGGAAAGAGGTCTGGCCAACCCTATTAAAGAGGAATTGCTATAACTTAGAAGAGACCGACCTAACGAAGTCGGTTTCCTACAAAACAAGTTGTAAAAGTAATCCCTGAAAGAGACCTAACAAAGGTCCAAGAAAGAGGATTACGAAAGCAACTTAGAAGAGATCGACCTAACGAAGTCGGTTTCCTACAAAACAAGTTATAAAAGTAATCCCTGAAAGAGACCTAACAAAGGTCCAAGAAAGAGGATTACGAAAACAACTTAGAAGAGATCGACCTAACGAAGTCGGTTTCCTACAAAACAAGTTGTAAAAGTAATCCCTCAAAGAGACCTAACAAAGGTCCAAGAAAGAGGATTACGAAAACAACTTAGAAGAGATCGACCTAACGAAGTCGGTTTCCTACAAAACAAAGTAATCCCTGAAAGAGACCTAACAAAGGTCCAAGAAAGAGGATTACGAAAATAACTTAGAAGAGATCGACCTAACGAAGTCGGTTTCCTACAAAACAAGTTATAAAAGTAATCCCTGAAAGAGACCTAACAAAGGTCCAAGAAAGAGGATTACGAAAACAACTTAGAAGAGATCGACTTAACAAAGTCGGTTTCCTACAAAACAAGTTGTAAAAGTAATCCCTGAAAGAAACCTAACAAAGTTCCAAGAAAGAGGATTACGAAAACAACTAGGAAAAGATCGACCTAACGAAGTCGGTCTCCTACAAAGATAAGTTATAAAAGTAATCCCTTAAAGAGACCTGGCAAAGGCCCAGAAAAGAGGATTACAAAAATAACTTAGAAGGGGACCAACATAAAGAAATCGGTTATAAGGCGCTAAAAATACAAAACAAAAGCGAGGAAACCGAAAAACAAGTTGGACCCCCCACAAGTCACGACCTCAAAAGGATCCAAGCTACAAACAAAAGTACGAAAGCAATCTAAAGAGGCCAAGCAGCAAGATTCCAACAGACACCCTGCTAAAGCACAATGAAAGCATAGTATGATAAAGCTTCAAAGAGGTTACCGAAATCAACCTCAGAGAAACCATTTTTCAAAATAAAGTTGCTAAAAATAGCAACTAGAGTATCAAACAGTCAATAAAACATCATTCACAAAAACAAGTTCAAAAGCCCACAAATCGGGCTATTTACAAATATTCAGAAAAAAGATCAGCTAAGATCGGGAGCCTTCCCGGCAGCATCAGTACGGGGAGAAAGAGGGCGAGTCTGAAGGGGCACAGCATCTATAGTTCCATCATCCCGGTTCAGAATCTGCCAATCCGGATCAGATGTAACGGGAGGAACCGATGAGATCGACACCTTAAGAGAAGGCACTGGGGGAGGGTCAGCATCATCATCATCCTGGTCATCAGGGACAATTTTACCATCCCTCACAATATTGTCCAGGCTGACAAGCGTCAAGTCGGCATCAGGGGCAACAATTCGGAACTGCTCCATTAAGTTCTCGGAGGCAGCAGTTACGTTGCCCACAAGGTGACCCTGAAGCTCGCCATAATTAGCCCGAACAGTTTCTAACTCATCCCGGAGGCGCATTAATTCCCTATAAGCTGAGACATAACTATCCTTATGCTTCAGGGCCATGTCCTCAGCCAACTTCAAAGAAGCAGCCAGGGCAATAGAGCTGGCCTTCTCACCCTCCAGCTCCTTCTCCACCTTCACCAACTTCACCTCCAACTCCTCCTTCAGACCCTTGATTCGATCAAATTCTGACTTGATGTCCTCCATGAAGGATTTTGTGGCATGAATCGGAATCCCCTGAACTGTTCGGAAAATAGCCGCACCCATATGAGCCATCTTCACACTACTTTTAGTGATAAAATCCAGATGCTGAAGAAGAGACACGTCGTCCATGGAAAGCCCACCATAGGGGGCAATTTGCTGGTCAACAAACTCGATAGCATCAAAGTCCGGGGCATCCAGGTTGAAGGGCTCAGATGTCTTTTGCTTTTTTAAGGGAGGGACACCAGAAGCAACGGCAGAAGTCTGAGGAGGATCGACCTGATGAAACCGAGGAGTAGGAATTACTTTCCTCGGCCCAAGGGAACTCAGCACAGGAGGCTTCACTGGGACCTGTGAAGATCCCTCGCCGGCCACCTTGGCCGAGATGTTCAGAGCAACAGTTGTCTTCTTTGCCCTTTTGAAGGCCTTCATGGAGTCGTTGTTCTTTGACATCTCTACAAATACATAATTAGCCACAGCAAAGCGTTACGGTCACAAACAAGAGGAGGAAAAAATTAAGAAGCAAATATAAAAGACAAGTCAGACAAATACCCAAAA
>NC_029780.3:81178243-81215285 GCF_000817695.3 Arachis duranensis | reverse complement strand
AACCTTAAAGAAGTAATTCTTGAAGTCCTTGAAGGACTCATCATACATAGCAAAAACTTTGTGGCCTTAGGCAGACCTGAAGGAAACCCAATAAGCTTTCTTTTTTGAAGAACCGCCAGGCTTGGCGGAAACAAACAAATAAAGGAAAAGAGTCTGGGAAGGTGTTACATCTAATTCACGGCAGAGAAGTTGAAAAATTTTAATAAAACCCCAGGAATTGGGGTGAAGCTGGGATGGAGCAATATTACACGACCACAACAGGTCGGTCTCAAAAGTAGTAAAAGGAAAGGTAACGTTCAACTGGCTGAAGAAGTATTCATAGGCATAGAAGAAGGGACGCTCCCTCTCAATGGAAGTCAGAAAACAAACCCTCTCATCAGAATCAGGAGCAATAAGCTTGTAATCCTCTTCACGGGCATTGATACCACAAATCCTATGGCGCTTCCTCAGCTCTGTGCAAAACTCAGCATCCACAACAGAAACACACAACAAAACAAGGGAGTCCAGCCAATCGGACATCCCCTCGGAAACTCTGGAAGACATCTCTACAATGTAATTACGAGAAGACATGAGGCCAACTAATCCTACAAGTAAGAAAAGAAGATGGGGTTACTAAAAACATCTCGGACAAGGGAGAAAACAACTCAATACGATACAGGCAAAACAAACAGAAAAGGAAAACCCCAAGACTCAAACCAAAAGCCTTGGGGCATCCTTTGGGGGCAATAATCAAGTAAGGTTTCTAGGAAAATCTACAGATCCTACCCCAGCATTTCTCAAACAAGAAAAAGACTTCAAACAAGCAAGCATTTTCAGAAGCATAAGTCATCATAGTTTACCAAGAAAAAAGTATTCCCAGACGTCAAAACGCGCCAAGTAGAAATCATTAAAGGTACAAACTTTCTCAAAATCAGAAACAAAAAGCAACCAAGCAAAGCGAGGAACAGATGCAGATTCTCTATCAGAAGCAACAACAAAACCCCAGAAAGCCTCAACAGAAATGCCAAAAGAACGCAAGTAAGCCAAGGAAAATACATTTACAGCGACAAACAAACGCAAGATCATGAAAAGGTTCAAACTTTCAAACATGCAAAATCAAAGCTTCGCCAGAAAACTAAAAGTGAAGCCGCGAAAGAAACAAGAAAGTTAGTACCAACCTGGAAAAAGCAGCAAGCTTCAAAAGAAAACTGAAGATGGAAGACGGAATCTGGGAATGCCTCCTCACAAACAAAGGAAAGAATGCGAACAAAGAGTAATATCGCAGGGAGAAACGCGAAACTCCAGGCAAAAATAGAAGCTCCAGAAATGCCAAACGACGTCGCAAAAACAGAAGAGTGGAGAGAGCGGAGAAAAGAAGTTATGAAAAAGGCGAAAGAAGAGAAACCATTTCTGGGCTTTCAAAATCAAAATAAAGAGCCAAAAGGGAAACAGGGCAATTAATGCTAAAATTAAGGAAAGCATTAAACCCTCGCACATTCCCAAAGCGCCGATACAAAAGCACGCACTTTTTATAGGAAACGTTCTACATTCAAAAGCTGCTACAAAGGAATCGACAAAATGCTTGAGTTCGGCTTCACCAAAAAAAGGACCGAAGTCAAGGACTCGACCTCAAAAAGAAGATCGAGCTCAAGCAGGGGCACTGTTCATACCCTGGGTCGAGGTGTCCGACCCGGGATGTTCGACAAACAAAGTGACCGACCTCTTCAGGTCAGGACAACCCGACCTCTTCCCAAAGAGCTCGGTCAAGTCCCCAGGAAAGCCCAGAGAAGGGCCCAAATAGAGGAGCACGCCCCAAATCCTAAGGCGGCCCAAGCCTACAGAGAGAAGGGCGGTTCCCTTGAAGATAAGATGACCTCACTTAAAGATAAGATAAAGATAAGATAAGATAACTAACTTATCTTATCCACAGAAGGCCACATCTCACCATTATAAATACATTGGAGCACCCAGGTATAACTCATACTCTGATCCTACTCAATGCCTGTTTAATACCCTTGCTAACTTAAGCATTGGAGTTCCTTGCAGGTACCCCCCACCCTCCGGGGACGAAGGATCAGCAGCACTTTCAGTCCCACAAGTCGGACACACCAGCTCCGGCAGCTATACACCTGCCGGACACGTCGGCTCTAACCAACACAGCAGATCTCAACCAAGATCGACCTACAATTTCAGGTAAACCCCCGGAACAGAAAGGAAACATGCAAAAGTGGAAGGAATACAAGAAATTGAAGAAACTGCAAAGCTATTAGCCCTGACCTCTTTGCACTCAATCAATCATAACTTGAGCTACAGAGGTCTAAATGAGGCAGTTCTAGTTGCGTTGGAAAGCTAACATCCGGGGCTTCGCATCGATATATAATTTTTCATAGTTTCTTGGCTGTTGGGTGACACGTATGCATGGATAGTGTGGCAGACAAACGACGCGTATGCGTGGGCGACGCGTACACGTGACAGAGCCACGTGCTAGACGTATTAGAAATTGATGGGGGCGATTTTTGGGCTATTTTTGACCCAGTTTTTGGCTCAGAAAACACAGATTAGAGGTTGCAGAGTGGGGGAATCATTGATACAACTTTCATTATTTACAATTTTAGGTTTTAGATGTAGTTTCTGGAGAGAGAGGCTCTCTCCTCTCTCTAGGTTTTAGGATTTAGGATTTCTCTTAGGTTTAGGTTTATTTCTTCCCAATTCCAGGTTCAATGTTCCTTTAATGCAGCTTCTCTTCTACTTTTATTTATCTTAGCATTTTAGTTGATCTATTCCTCTTGTGATTCTCTATTTTTCCAATTTGGTTTATGAATTCTTATATTAGATTTGATTTTCTATTTTAATACAATTTGAGGTATTTCAGATTTATTGCTTCTTCTATTATTTGTTATTGATTGATATTTGCAATTGGTAGTTTGGATTTAATATTCCTTGCTAGTTTTCTATGTTTTTATGTTATGCCTTCCAAGTACTTGACAAAATGCTTAGAAGGATGTTAGAGTAGGATTTTATGTTCTTGGCTTGGTTGAGTAATTGGTAACACTTGAGTTATCAAACTCCTTTGTTGATTGATAATTGAAAGTTGCTGATTGATTTGGATTCCACTAAAGCTAGTCTTTCCTTAGGAGTTGACTAGGACTTGAGGAATCAAATTGATTAGTCCACTTGACTTTCCTTCATTCGTTGAGGGTTAACTAAGTAGGTGCAATAAACAATTCTCATCACAATTGATAAGGATAGCTAGGATAGGACTTCTAGTTCTCACACCTTGCCAAGAGCTTTTTTAGTTATTAGTCTATTCCTTTTGCAATTTACTTTTCTTGTTTCTTATTTCAAAAACCCCAAAAGATACATTTACATAACCAATTATAAGAACACTTTCCTGCAATTTCTTGAGAGGCGACCCAAGGTTTAAATACTTCGGTTTATTATGGGTTTGTTATTTGTGACAAACAATCTTTTGTACGAAAGGATTCTTGTTGATTTAGAAACTATACTTTCAACGAGAATTTATTTGTGAAATTCTAGATCACGCAAGAATTCGTTTGTCAATCTCCAACTTAGAAATGTTGATAGAGAAACTCATCAAAACTCAAGAGATAGCCAGACAAGATCAAGAAGCTTCAATCAAAAATCTTGAGAGACAAATGGAACAAATGGCTAAACAAATCACAGAGATAGGTGAGAAGCAAGAAAATGCCTTCCCTTGTGCCATTGAAGATAACCCAAGAGACAAATAAAAAGCTACAAAATGGGGGGAGTGCAAGCAATCACAGTGGAAAGTGGGAAGACTATGGGAAAAGAAGCCATCATTCAGGAAGAACATGATAAGCGGATAATTTATACACTTTTTGGGATTGTTTTTAGGTAGTTTTTAGTATGTTTTAGTTACTTTTTATTATATTTTTAGTAGTTTTTATGCAAAAATCACATTTCTAGACTTTACTATGTTTGTGTGTTTTTCTATAATTTCAGGTATTTTCTAGCTGAAGTTGAGGGACCTGAGCAAAAATCTGATTCAGAGGCTGAGAAAGGACTGCAGATGCTGTTGGATTCTGACCTCCGTGCACTCAAACGCGTTTTTATGGAGCTACAGAAGTCTAATTGGCGCGTTCTGAATTGGGATGGAAATATAACATCTTGGGCTTTCCAACAATGTATAATAGTCCATACTTTGCCCAAGATTTGATAGCCCAAACTGGCGTTCAACGCCAGCCAGAGACCCTTTTCTGGCGTAAAACGCCAGAACTGGCACTAGAAATGGAGTTAAACGCCTAAACTGGCATCCAAGCTGGCGTTTAACTCTATAAAAGGCCTATGCACATGTAAAGCTCAATGCTCAACCCAAGCACACACCAAGTGGGCTCCAAAAGTGGATTTCTGCACTATCTGCACTTAGTTACTTATTTTCTGTAATCCTTAGTAACTAGTTTAGTATAAATAGCACTTTTTACTATTGTATTCGTATCATCTTATGCCATTTTTCACATTTGGAAGGCTGGCCATTCGGCCACACCTAGACCTTTTTCTCTTATGTATTTTCCAACGGTGGAGTTTCTACACCTCATAGATTAAGGTGCGGAGCTCTGCTGTTCTTCATGAATTAATGCAAATACTATTGTTTCTCTTTCAATTCACGCTTACTTCTTCTCCAAGATATACTCTCGTACTTAATTCAGTTAAGTCAGAATGAAGGGTTGACCCGTGAAAATCACCCACTATAGTCTCTTGGGTCTCTGGTCCACGGATTTGACTTGCCTCTCCTGACAACAGAGCATTCAAATCCGCGAGATTAGAACCTTCGTGGTAGAGGCTAGAACAAATTGGCAGCATTTCTGAGATTCGAAAAGTATAAACCTTGTCTGTGATATTCTGAGTAGGATCTGGGATAGAATGACTGTGACGAGCTTCAAACTCACGAATGTTGGGCGTAGTGACAGTGTGCAAAAGGATAGAGAGATCCTATTCCGACACAAGTGAGAACCGACAGATGATTAGTCGTGCGGTAGCTATGCCTGGTATTTTTCATCCGAGACGAGAGATCCGATAGTTGATTAGCCGTATAGAAACCGTATCTGGACCATTTTCACTGAGAGGACAGATGGTAGTCATTGAAAACGGTGATCCACCAACATAAAGCTTGCCATGGAAGGGAGCACGCATGATTGGATGAAGACAGTAGGAAAGTAGAGGTTCAGAAGCAACAAAACATCTCCAAATGCTTATCTGAAATTCCCACCAATGAATTACATAAGTATCTTTATTTTAATTTACGTCTTTATTTATCTTTCAATTATCAAAACTCATAACCAATTGAATCTGCCTGACTATGATTTACAGGATGACCATAGCTTGCTTGAAGCCGGCAATCTCCGTGGGATCGACCCTTACTCGCGTAAGGTTTTATTACTTGGATGACCCCGTGCACTTGCTGGTTAGTTGTACCAGAGTTGTGAAAAGTGTGATCACAATTCTGTTCACCAAGTTTTTGGTGCCGTTATTGGGGATTGTTCGAGTTTGGACAACTAACGGTTCATCTTGTTGCTTAGATTAGGTAACCTGCTTTCTTGTTTCAACCTTTATTTTCTTTTCAAAGGTTTTTTAAAAAAATTAATACAAAAAAAATTTAATAAAATCAGAAAAACAAAAAAAATTTGTGTTTCTTGTTTGAGTCTTATGTCAAATTTTAAGTTTGGTGTCAACTGCATTTTTTTTAATTTAATTTTCTTAAAATTTTCGAAAATTCATGCATTATGTTCTTCATGATCTTTAAGTTGTTCTTGATGATTTTCCTTGTTTGATCTTTAATTTTTCTTGTTTTGTGTCTTTTCTTATTTTTCTGGTGCATTTTCGAATTGTTAGTGTCCCTAGTACAAAAGTTCTTAAGTTTGGTGTCTTGCATGTCTTTCTTTTCCTAAAAATTTTCAAAAATATGTTCTTGATGTTCATCGTGATCTTCAAAGTGTTCTTGGTGTTCATTTTGATATTCAAAGTGTTCTTGCATGCATTATTTGTTTTGATCTTAAATTTTTATGTTTGGTTTCATTTTGTTGTTTTTCTCTGTCCTCATTAAAAATTCAAAAGTAAAAAAAAATATCTTTTCCTTATTTTTCTCATAATTTTCGAAATTTTGAGTTGACTTGGTCAAAAATTTTTAAAATTTAGTTGTTTCTTGTTAGTCAAGTCAAAATTTCAATTTAAAAACTTTATCTTTTCAAATCTTTTTCATTTTTTTATGATTTTTGAATTTCATTCTTAAAATTTTTCAAAATCTTTTTCATTTTTCTTTTAATGTTTTCGAAAATTTTAAAACTAATTTTTCAAAATCTTTTTCTTACTTTTATTTCATATTTTCGAAAATCCTTGCTAACAATTAATGTATTGATTCAAAAATTTCAAGTTTGTTACTTTCTTGTTAAGAAAGGTTCAATCTTTGAATTCTAGAATCATATCTTTTAGTTTCTTGTTAGTCAAGTCATCAACTTTAATTTTAAAAATCAAATCTTTTTAATTTCTTTTTCAATTCCTTTTCAAAATAAATTTCAATCATATCTTTTAAAATTTTAATTTCAAAATCTTTTTCTAACTTCTTATCTTTTCAAAATTTATTTTTAAATCTTTTTCAACTAACTACTTGACTTGTTTATTTTAATTTAAAAAAAGTTTACTATTTCTTATCTTTTTCAAAACCACCTAACTACATTTCCACTTCTAATTTTGGAAAATCACTAACCACTTTTTCAAAAATCTTTTTAGTTAACTAATTATTTTAGTTTTTAATTTTCTTGTATTTCTTTTTCAAATTCTCGAAACTAACTTAATTAATTAAATAAAAATAAAAATATTTTTCTTTTCCTCTTCTTAAAATTCGAATACTCTCTCTCTCATCTCTCTCTATTTATTTTATTTATTTACTAACATTTCTCTTCTACTCATCTAATAATTCGAATCTCCTCCCTTTCTCTGTGTTCGAATTCTTCTCATTCTCTCTCTACTTCATTCTTCTATTCTTCTTTTCCTCTGACACATAAAGGAATCTCTATACTGTGACATAGAGGATTCTACTACTCTCTTTGTTCTCTTCTTTTTCATATGAGTAGAAATAGGGATAAAGACATTCTTGTTGAAGCTGATCCTGAACCTGAAAGGACTCTGAAGAGGAAGCTAAGAGAAGCTAAAGCACAACACTCTGGAGAGGACCTTACAACAAATTTCAAAAAAGAGGCAGACATGGCAGCCGAACCTGAGAACAATGGTGGAGATGCAAGAAAGATGCTTGGTGACTTTATTGCACCAACTTCCAACTTCTATGGAAGGAACATCTCAATTCCTGCAATTGGAGCAAACAACTTTGACCTTAAGCCTCAATTAGTTTCTCTAATGCAGCAGAATTGCAAGTTTCATGGACTTCCATTGGAAGATCCTCATCAGTTCTTAACTGAATTCTTACAAATCTGTGACACTATTAAGACCAATGGGGTTGATCCCAAGGTCTACAAACTTATGCTTTTCTCATTTGCTATAAGAGATAGAGCTAGGATATGGTTGGACTCACAACCTAGGAAAAGCCTGAAATCTTGGGAAAAGTTGGTCAATGCTTTCTTGGTCAAATTCTTTCCACCTCAAAAGATGAGCAAGCTTAGAGTGGAAGTTCAAACCTTCAGACAGAAGGAAGGTGAATCCCTCTATGAAGCTTGGGAAAGATACAAGCAATTGATCAGAAGGTGTCCTTCTGACATGCTTTCAGAATGGAGCATCTTATGTATATTCTATGATGGTCTGTCTGAATTGTCCAAGATGTCATTGGACCATTCTGCTGGTGGATCTCTTCATCTGAAGAAAACCCCTACAGAAGCCCAGGAACTCATTGAGATGGTTGCAAATAACCAGTTCGTGTATACTTCTGAAAAAAATCCTGTGAATAATGGGATGACTCAAAAGAAAGGAGTTCTTGAGATTGATACTCTGAATGCCATATTAGCTCAGAACAAAATATTGACTCAGCAAGTTAATATGATTTCTCAGAATCTTACTAGATTGCAAGCTGCATCCGGCAGTACTAAAGAAGCCTCCTCTGAAGGAGAAGCTTATGACCCTGAGAATCCTGCAATGGAAGAGGTGAATTACATGGGAGAATCCTATGGTAACACCTATAATCCTTCATGGAGAAATCATCCAAATTTCTCATGGAAGGATCAATAGAAGCCTCAACAAGGCTTCAATAATAATAATGGTGGGAGAAATAGGTTTGGCAATAGTAAGCCTTTTCCATCATCTTCTCAGCAACAGATAGAGAATTCTAAGTAGAGCCTCTCTGACTTAGCAACCATAGTCTCTGATCTATCTAAGACCACTCTCAGTTTCATGACTGAAACAAGGTCCTCCGTCAGAAATTTGGAGGCACAAGTGGGTCAGCTGAGTAAAAGAGTTACTGAAATCCCTCATAGTACTCTCCCAAGCAATACAGAAGAGAATCCAAAGAGAGAGTACAAGGCCATCAATATATCCAAAGTGGCCAAACCTATAGAGGAGAAAGAGGCAGTGATTTCCAGTGAGGAAGACCTCAATGGACGTCCACTGACCACTATGGAGTTCCCTAATGAGGAACCAAAGGATTCTGAGGCTCTTACAGAGACCATAGAGATTCTACTGAACTTACTGTTGCCATTCATGAGCTCTGATGAGTATTCTTCCTCTGAAGAAGATGAAGATATTGTTTGAGAGCAAGTTGCTCAATATCTAGGAGTAATCATGAAGCTGCATGCCAAGTTATTTGGTAATGAGACTTGGGAGGATGAACATCCATTGCTCATCAATGAACTGAATGCCTTGGCCAATCAGAAATTACCTCAGAAGAAACCAGATCCTGGAAGGTTCCTAATACCTTGTACCATAGGCACCATGACCTTTGAGAAGGCTCTGTGTGACCTGGGGTCAGGTATAAACCTCATGCCACTCTCTATAATGGAGAAGCTAGGGATCTTTGAGGTACAAGCTACAAGAATCTCACTAGAAATGGCAGACAAATCAATGAAACAGGCTTATGGACTTGTAGAGGATGTCTTAGTGAAGGTTGGAGGCCTTTACGTCCCTGCTGACTTCATAATCCTAGACACTGGGAAGGATGAGGATGAATTCATCATCCTTGGAAGACCCTTCCTAGCCATAGCAAGGGCTGTAATTGATGTGGACAGAGGAGAGTTAGTTTTTCAATTGAACGAGGACTACCTTGTGTTTAAGGCTCAAGGATCTTCTTCTGTAAACATGGAGAAGAAGCATGAAAGGCTTCATCCAATTCTCTCCATACAGAGTCATGTAGAGCCCCCACATTCAAACTCTTTGGTGTTGGGAGGCCACAATCATGCTCTGAGTATCTGTAAAGCTCTGTAAGAGCTTACTGTCAGGCTATTGACATTAAAGAAGTGCTTATTGGGAGGCAACCCAATCTTATTTATCTATGTTAATTACTTTTTCATTTCATTTTTCATTGTTACTTTGTGTTTTCTTTAGGTTGATGATCATGTGGAGTCACAAAAATAGCTACAGAATTAAAGCGGAATAAAAAATAGCATCAAAAATAGCACACCCTAGAGGACAGGCTTACTGGCATTTAAACGCCAGTAAGGATAGCAGAATAGGCGTTTAACGCCCATTCTGGCAGCATTCTGGGCGTTAAACACCAGAATTGGCAGACAGACTTATGTTTAAAGCCAGAAAAGGGTGTCTAGCTGGCGTTAAACGCTAAAATTGGCAGACACACTGGCGTTTAACGCCAGAAAAGGGTGTCTGGCTGGCGTTAATTGCCAGAATTAGCAGACACACTGGCGTTTAACACCAGAAAAGGGTGTTTGGCTGGCGTTAAACGCCAGAAAGGGGCATCAGCCTGGCATTTAATGCCAGGAAAGGCAGCAGACTGGCGTTTAAATGCCAGAAAGGGCTGTCCAGGGGCATTTAAACGCAAGAAAGGTGCAGGTACCAGAATTCCTTGACACCTCAGGATCTATGAATCCCACAGGATCCCCACCTACCCCAACCCCATCATAAAGTCCCACCTACCTCACCATTCAAATTCAAAACACTTCTCTCCCAAACCCAACCCCTTCTTACACGAATTTCCTCTCTCTTACCCTATAAATACCCCTCCTTACCACCTTCAGTTTTACACATCATAAACACTTAAACCCCCCTTAGCCGAATTCAAAACACCCCTCTATCTCCTCCATTTCTTTTTTTCTCCTCCTTTCTTTCTTCTTTTGCTCGAGGACGAGCAAACCTTTTAAGTTTGGTGTGAGAAAAAGCTCTGCTTTTTATTTTTCCATAACCATTAATGACACCAAAGAGCCATGAGGGAAGAGCAAGAAAGGCAAGGAAGAGATATCGAGGAGCTCAAGCACTCCATAGGATCTTCAAGAGGAAGAACTAGCCGCCGTCACTAAGGTAGACCCATTCTTTAATTTCCTTGTTCTTATTTTTTTGTTTTTTCGTTTCTATGCTTTATGTTTTGTCTATGTTTGTGTCTTTATTACATGATCATTAATGTCTAGTGTCTATGTCTTAAAGCTATGAATGATTCCATGAATCTCGCACCTTTCTTAAATGAAAAATGTTTTTATTTGCAAAAGAACAAGAAGTGCATGAATTTCAAAATTTATCTTGAAATTAATTTAATTATTTTGATATGGTGGCAATATTTCTTGCTTTCTGAATGAACGCTTAAACAGTACATGTTTGAAATTGGAATTAAGAAAAGTTGACTCTTGAAAGAATAATGAAAAAGGATACATGTTATTGGTGATCTGAAAAATCATAAAACTGATTCTTGAAGCAAGAAAAAGCAGTGAAAAGCAAAAGCTTGCAAAAAAAAAGAGAAGAAAGAGCAAGCAGAAAAAGCCATTAACCCTTTAAACTAAAAGGCAAGGGTAAAATAGATCCAAGGCTTTGAGCATTAATGGATAGGAGGGCCCAAAGGAATAAAATCCTGACCTAAGCGGCTAAATCAAGCTGTCCCTAACCATGTGCTTGTGTCATGAAGGTCCAAGTGAAAAGCTTGAGACTGAGCGGTAAAAAGTCGTGATCCCAAGCAAAAGAGTGTGCTTAAGAACTCTGGACACCTCTAACTGGGGACTCTAGCAAAGCTGAGTCACAATCTAAAAAGGTTCACCCAGTTATGTGTCCGTGGCATTTATGTATCCGGTGGTAATACTGGAAAATAAAATGCTAAAGGTCACGGCCAAAACTCATAAAGTAGCTATGTTCAAGAATAAAAAAGAACTTAACTAGGAAAATCAATAACATTATCTGTATTTCTGAGTTCCTAAAGAAGCCAACAATTCTGAACTCCAATGGATAGAGAGATGCCAAAACTATTCAGAGGCAAAAAGCTAACAGTCCCGCTCATCTAATTAAAACTACTCTTCATTGATATTTTTGAAATTTATTGTATTTTCTCTTATTTTTTATCTTATTTTGTTTTTGGTTGCTTGGGGACAAGCAATAATTTAAGTTTGGTGTTGTGATTAGCGGATAATTTATACGCTTTTTGGCATTGCTTTTAGGTAGTTTTTAGTATGTTTTTGTTACTTTTCATTATATTTTTATTAGTTTTTATGCAAAAAGCACATTTCTGGACTTTACTATGAGTTTTTGTATTTTTCTGTAATTTCAGGTATTTTCTGGCTAAAGTTGAAGGATCTGAGCAAAAATCTGATTCAGAGGCTGAGAAAGAACTGTAGATACTGTTGGATTCTGACCTCTGTGCACTCAAACGCATTTTTATGGAGTTACAGAGGTCCAATTGGTGCGTTCTCAATTGAGCTAGAAAGATAACATCTTGGAATTTCCAACAATGTATAATAGTTCATATTTTGCCCAAGATTTGATGGCCCAAACTGGCGTTCAACGTCAGCCAGAGACCCTTTTCTGGCGTAAAACGCCGAAACTGGCACCAGAACTGGAGTTAAATGCCCAAACTGACATCCAAGCTGGCGTTTAACTCTAGAAAAGGCCTATGCACATGTAAAGCTCAATGCTCAGCCCAAGCACACACCAAGTAGGTCCCGGAAGTAGATTTCTGCACTATCTGCATTTAGTTACTTATTTTCTGTAATCCTTAGTAACTAGTTTACTATAACTAGCACTTTTTACTATTGTATTCATATCATCTGATGCCATTTTTCACATTTAGGAGGCTGGCTATTCACCCATGCCTAGACCTTTTTCTCTTATGTATTTTTCAATGGTGGAGTTTCTATACCTCATCGATTAAGGTGTGGAGCTCTGCTATTCTTCATGGATTAACGCAAGTACTATTGTTTCCCTTTCAATTCACACTTACTTCTTCTCTAAGATATACTCTCATACTTAATTTAGTTAAGTCAGAATGAAGGGATGACCGGTGACAATCACCCACTATCTTCATTACTCGCTTAGCCAAGATCCGCGTGCCTGACAACCACAAGCGGTCTACATGATGTTCAACATAGTCATTGGACGATAGCCGGAGTATAGTATCTTGGGTCTCTGATCCACGGATTTCACTTGCCTCTCCTAACAGCAGAGCATTCAAATCCGTGAGATTAGAACTTTCGTGGTAGAGGCAAGAACCAATTGGCAGCATTCCTGAGATCTGGAAAGTCTAAACCTTGTCTGTGGTATTTCGAGTAGGATCTGGGATAGGATGATTGTGATGAGCTTCAAACTAACAAATGCTGGGCGCAATGACAATGTGTAAAAGGATAGAGAGATCCTATTCCGACACAAGTGAGAACCGATAGATGATTAGCCGTGCGGTAGCTGTGCCTGGTATTTTTCATCCGAGACGAGAGATCCGACAGTTGATTAGCCGTATAGAAAACGTACCTGGACCATTTTCACTGAGAGGACGGAAGGTAGCCATTGACAACGGTGATCCACCAACATACAGCTTGCCATGGGAGGGAGCACGCATGATTGGATGAGGACAATAGGAAAGCAGAGGTTCAGAAAGAACAAAGCATCTCCAAATGCTTATCTGAAATTCCCACCAATGAATTACAGAAGTATCTTTATTTTAATTTACATCTTTATTTATCTTTCAATTATCAAAACTCATAACCAATTGAATCCACCTGACTAAGATTTACAGGATGACCATAGCTTGCTTCAAGCCAGCAATCTCCGTGGGATCGACCCTTACCCGCGTAAGGTTTTATTATTTGGACGACCCAGTGCACTTGCTGGTTAGTTGTACCGGAGTTGTGAAAAGTGTGATCACAATTCCGTGTACCAGAACACAAAGTGAAGAGGATCAAAAAACCAAGAATGCATGAATCTCAAAGGGAGAGAGAACATTCTTGAACCACAACTGCAAGAGAAGAAGGAAGGGGTGAAGCCATATGTCCCCAAACTTCCATACCCTCAAACGTTCAAGAAAGAGAATGAGGATAAGCAATATTCAAAATTTCTGGACAGATTCAAGACACTCAGCATCAATATTTCTTTCTTAGAGCACTTGAACAGATGCCATTATATGCCAAATTTATGAAAGAAGTGCTAACGAAGAAAAGATCCTTGAAAGAAGGACAAATTGTTGAGATGACAATGGAGTGTAGTGCTATTCTCCAAAGAGGTTTACCAGAGAAGAAGGATGATCCTGGAAGGTTTTATATACCTTGCACCATAGGAAACATAACAATTGAGAAATCATTCTGTGATCTTGGTGCAAGCATAAACTTAATGTCTCTATCTCTCATGAGGAAACTTCACATTCTTGAGCTGAAATCCACTCGAATAGCTCTCCAAATGGCTAACAAATCCATTAAGCAAGCACTGGAAGTTGTGGAGAATGTGCTAGTAAAAGTGGAAAAATTCTTTCTTCCAGCAGACTTTGTTATCCTAGATATGGAAGATGACCCTAACACTCCCATCATTCTAGGGAGGCCTTTTTTAGCTACGGGCAGAGCATTGATAGATGTTGAAAAAGGGGAGCTGTTGCTAAGAGTACATAATGAGCACCTAGCATTTCATGTCTTCAAGACTCTACATGAGCCCACTCAAGAAGAAGAATGCATGAAGGATAGGACCAGAGGAAAACAAGAAGGAAAACAAGTGGACTCCAAGAGGTTGTATTGTTACTTTACTGTCTTTAGCTTAAATGTGTTAATTGAAAGTGCAATCGTTCCCTTGTTGATTAGTGTCCTGTTAGAGTGAAGTGTTGTCTGTTAATTTGTTTGTTTTCATGCTATTATGACTTGCTAGTCTAAGTGCTTGCTTCATCTTCATCTTACTTAAGTTGTATGTTTTGTTCCCCATGCTTGAATAAAAGAAGAATTGTTGTGAAATAGAGAAAGAGTAAAGGTCTGTTTTAACAAAAGATAGAGTAAAGTTATGTAGTGGTATGTGCTGGTTCATTAGTTTATTTATGAATAAGGCTGAAGGTTGGCATGACTTTGAGATATGAACTTGAGTTACATTTCATGATTTCTTTACAAATGAAAAAGGTCCATAATAAAAGAAAAAATTGCAAGAGAAAGAAATAGAAAGAAATAAATAAGGCTGGGCACCAATGGCTTGAGGTTTGGATATATGCCTATGATTTTCTTGTACAAAGATAAGCTTGGATAACTAGGTTCTAAGGGGTGCTTCATCACCCGGCAACTTGAGTTAACTAACCCGGGATTGCCAACTGAAAGTCCACTATTAAGAGCTACTTTGAGACAAAGCATTTAATGACGCAAAGAGGTGCTGGACATCAATTTCCAAAGAATAAAACAAGCTAGATGCCTGTGATGTGTATGTGCTAAGGAGAGGCTTGAGCAAGTAAGTCCTTAGGGGTGTCTCAACACCTATCATCTTGAGCCAACTGGAGCGGGAATGCTGGCTGAAAGCTTACTTTAAAGAGCTGCCTTAACACAGAGCATTAAACCTCAGCTAAACAATAAAGCTCAAATCAAAAGAGAGCAAGAAAAACTAAGGACCAAATCATAACAAGTCTCTTTTTTTTATAATTCAAGTGAGAATCCAAAGGAGTGTCCATACGCTAGCTACAAATAAAAATCACTAAGAATATCATGCATGAAAACCTCATTAACCAGAACTAACTGTCTTCCAATAAAAGGCTTATACCTCTCTCTATTTTCATTTATTCTCCTTATGTTTTAGTGCTTGCTTGAGGACAAACAAGGTTTAAGTTTGGTGTTGTGATGACAAGTCATCTTAGGCTAGTTTTACAACCCTTTTTCATTTATTTTATTAGGTTTTCATGCATTTCTTAGGCAATAAGTAGGTGTCTGGATGAAAAATTCATAGTTGTCTTGATTCAATCAAACATTGTTAATTTTACATAAAATCATGAGATTTATGCAAGAATTAGGTGATTATTATGAATGATGCAAAACCTTATGATTTTGGTTAGGCTTTGATTGCATGTTTGATTGATGACAGGTGAAAAGATGAGAGAAAGAAACAAAGAAGGAAGAAGTACAGGAGAATGCTACGTTCATTTGATGAATGCTACGTTCACAAGCAATGCGCACACGTACAAGACACTCACACGCAGGATGATACTTTTGTAAATCCACGGGTAAGCATGCATGGCACGCACGCGTGGAAGGAGGATTAACGTTCACCAGCAAAGAATGCTACGTTCACTTTGAATGAGTGCCTGTGACACTTCAGAAATTGGAATTCAAATTTAGTCACCGATGTGCACGCGTGCATGACGCGTACGCGTGGGTGTGGCAATGGTGATGGATTGCACAAACGCGTGCATGGAGCATCAGCGTGGAAATGGCATTTTTGCAATCCACGCGTACGTGTATGTGACGTGTACGCATGGGTAGTGTTCGTTGCATGAATGCTACGTTCGTTTAGTGAATGTCCCACGCGTACGCGTCGAGGGGCAAAAATGCAAGGGACGCGCAAGTGTAGGAAACGCGTACGCGTGGATGCCTGAGCGCTCCGCTCTCCTAACGAATGCTACGTTCTCCTGGGAAGGTCCCCACCGCACCAACTGAAGACCCACTCTCAACTAGCTTCAACCAAGGCCAAAAGTCCACATCTAAGTACACTGAAAACCCATTTTGGGGATGAAAAGAAGAGTAATGTTTGATAGATGTTGAAGGAGGGTAGGAATGGAAGGCTGGAGGATTAGAGACTCCAGAACTCTCTTAGAGGATTAGAGACTCCAGAGAGTGTAGTATAGAATTTTAGTTTGATACACTTCTGCTCTTTTCTGCACTTTTACATTTCAATTGTATGGAATTCAGTTTAATTTTATGCAATTCAATTTCCTGCACTTCTACATTTCTGCTCTATTTTCATGCAATTTAAATTCTCTGCACTTGTTCTAAGAGTAATGATCCAGTACCCCACTTCATTAGGGGGAGGAGCTCTATTATAATTCTAATGGATTGATGAACATCTTCTTCTTCTCAATCTGCTTGAGTAGCTAAGAGATAACTTCTATGTTGATTAGATCCATTCACTTTGGAAGGGGGTTTGGATCCATTGAATTTCCATGTGAGCCTCGGAAGGGGAATCATGGAAATTAGAACTGAAGCTCTATCTCTCACAACTCTCTTGATCAACACCATTCGAGAGGAATTGAGATCTTGAGAGATTGTGTGGCTTGTGGATGAGAGATATGCACTTAACCTCTTCTCATGACAATTGGATCAAGGAATTGTCAAGATTGATTGTGATTAGAGAGATTGGATTGCCAAGAAATTGGGATCCAATCAATTTTAATCCGCCATAGATCTACTCATATGATTGAGGAAGGAGTTGAGACCCATCTGATTCATGATGGATAATGATATCTCCAATCCCTAATGAATCTTTCATTCTGTTAATCTTCATTTTAATTGTCATTGAATTTACAGCTTCCTTTAATTTCCTAGCACCCAATCCCATTTATATTTCCTGCAATTTATCCTTCGTGCAATTTAAGTTTCTTACTATTTAAGTTTCTGTCAATTTACATTCTGCACTTTAAATTCCCTGCAATTTACATTTTGTTACTCAAATTTCACTCAATTCATTAATATTCGCATAACTAGACTAATCACCTCACTAAAATTGCTTGATCCATCAATCCTTGTGGAATCGACCTCACTTTTGTGAGTTTTACTATTTGATGCGACCCGGTATATTTGCCGGTTGGTTTGTGTAGAAATCGTTTTTCCCTCATCAAAGCCCTTGACCCTACGATCTCTATTTTGGCATTTGCATTAGGCATATAAATCTCTTTTTAATTCTCCTTTGTTTACCAAACTTTGATATCTTTAGCGGCTCCTTATTGTCTCGCTATGCATCTTGCATCTCGTCGATACCACGTTGTAAACTGGCAATGGACTTAGTCTGACATTTTCACTCTACACTCTCATTCTCCAACTTAGAACTTCAACTCATCTAACATTTCCTCCTTTGAAATTACGTCCAAGAATCCCTTATAAACTTCTTGCTTAGGGCGTCTACTCCAACCTTATGATGTCGCATCAGCACGTTTCTTAAGTCCTCCAATAATGCATCGTAGTAATTTCTTAAATGGTCCATTAGGCTTAAGTGATACAAGAATTGGCATAAAGATCAATCTTATTTCCATGGCTCAAAGGCTTCCAACGTATCCTGGTATTTGATTCACACGGTGCACCTTATTGCATCTATTTAGTCATGAGCGATACGATCGGTGAGGATTAAGGTTTTGAATTCCCTTGTAATGTCGCTGGTTTACTTTCATGTTCCAAAGTCTTGCTCTAAAGGATTGACACTCTAATAATTGCATCTAAGAGTTATGTGTGACGCAAAATCCAATACGAGTTTATTTTTCAAAGAAGAGTTATGTTCAAAGGAACGAACGAGTAGCACGAACGGTGTTCACAAGAATTCAGAAGAAAGTCTTACATACAGTTAACCGGAGTTGTACAGAACTAATGGGATGCACAAGAGGAGAAGCCTAGTTGCATTTTAGGAAAGAAGTTCGAATCAAAGCTTAAATAGAAAGAATAAGGCATGTCGGATTATATAGGTTCTAGTTGGCTTGAAAGGAATGCGAGTTTACACAAGGGGCAATTTCCCGCACTGCAGGTCACCAGGACTAAAAAATAATGTGATTATCTTATGATGAGTTCAGGCTGAATTCAAAAGATACAAACTTTGTACGAGTAAGGAACAAGATCGCTCTTGTGGTGCAATCAACACTGATCCGATTTTTGACACTACGTTTATGACCAACTCACGCTCTCTATAAGGTGAAAATTCTGGTACATCTTCAAGAACGGTCTTAGAACTCTCTCGTATAGTAATTCGGTCTCACCTCTACTTGTCTCTCGATCAATTAACAACTAAAGGTTGTACTCGCTCTATTCCTTTTCCTTGAAATTTGAATGTCACTAGATTTCAAACGGTAACTCTGCATAGCTCTCAACGATTCCAGTTCCTTAGGTATAATTCACCCGGCTTCTACTTCGTCATTCTGATTTTTATCTTCTAAGAACCTAGCCACTCATCTAAGGTAGCTAAATATCGCTCCATCTCAACAACTAGTAGTCTTCAACTAACCATCGGCTCGGACTCCACGATCATCAAAACTTGTCGTGCTTCACAAATGGATCATACATATATTAATGATACGCAAAGTAGTTAAAAACTCAACTGCTGGCTTATGGTTACCTTAGGTCTGAAGATCAGATTCGAATGCATCCCGACGTTTCTTTTGTGGACAGTCTCGCGCTATATGCCCCAGCTTTATACGGCTCATCTGGAGTAGTCTCTCCATAGCCTTCCTATAACATTGCTGACTTCATGGAGTAACGTTCTGCAAATTTAATTTTTGTAATCAATTCAGGAATATTCATTAACCTTTGCGGACTCACGCAGTTGAAGATGTCTCTTCTAAGCCCTTTCTCATACTGAACACACTTCCATGCCTCATAGTCGGCTAGATTTCCTTGACAAACTCTTGACAGATGACACAAGTTGTCAAATTCTCGGGTATAGTCAGCAACAGACATATTTTCTTGCTTCAGTTGCATTAACTCTAATTTTTTTGCAATGCGAATTGCATGTAAGAAATATTTCCCGTAAAACTCCGTCTTGAATCTACTCCAAGGGATATTGATGCGTGAGCATCTTATCTATCTTTTCCTTGTGAATTTGCACTTGAATTGCCAAGTTTAATAAAAAATTAAATATCTTTTAGCCACTATGGATGCTACTTTAAGTTGATCATAATTCTATTTATTTCAGGTAGCATTTGAAAGAATTTGACGGAGTTTTGTAGCAAAAAAGGAAGAAAGCGAATGATGCTGTTAATCCTGACCTTCTTGTACTCAAACGAGAATAACTTAAGCTACAGATATCCAATTGAGGTGATTCTAAAAACATTGAAAAGATAACTTTCAGGGCTTTCCAACGATATATAATAGTGCACATTTCATCTCCAGCAACCTCTGCATCATCCACGTTGAACTTGGTTCCTGCCAAGTTCAGCGTGGATTTGAGAACTCCCAGGGAAGCACACGCTGCCTTCTCCACGCTGAACTTGGGAAAAGCCAAGTTCAACATGGATTCAAAGAAACACACTAAAGATGCCACTGCCTCCTCTACGCTGATCTTGGAAATTTCCAAGTTCAGCGTGGATCTTGATAATACCAGTGGCCCCCAATCTTCTTCCAAAGGCTGCACGGATAGTTTAATTAATTTTGATTAATTTTGTATTTTATTTTAAAATAGGAAAAGATATTATTTTAGTTTTAGAAAATAGATTTTTAAATTAATTAGGATTAGATATAAAAGTGAAAAGAAACTTCTCTTCTGGAGGATTCCACCTCATTCGAAATTTACAGTTTACCAGAATCCTAGTTTTCACTCTTTTCCATGAGCAACTAAACCTCCACTGTTAAGGTTAGGATATCTATCTATTGTATGGATTGATTTTGTTGCTTGTTTTTTCTATTTTAATTTATGTACTGACTTATATTTTAAGAATTGTTTTTGTTCTTTATTTTATGAAATTGGGTGGAACGGAAGTATGACCCTCTTTCTAATTGAGTTCTTGTATATCTTGGAAAAGCTCTTTACTTGAACAACAGTTTGAAAACATATTATCCTAAATTTTTAATTATTTGGATTTAACGGGATACGTGACATATAATCCTCTTATATTTAGTTAATTAGAATTTTTGTGGCATATAACTAGAATTAAACTTCACCCTCTAAATGGAATTAATTGACCAAGAAATTAGCGATTGATGAATTTTAGAGGACACTAAAAAGGTCTAAGAAATTAGGGTTTAGTCATATATAGTTTTCCAGGAATTAAATCTTGCATGATTAAAATAAATTAATAAGAAAAGTCAATCTGGAAAATAGATAACTCTGAAGCCTTAACTGCTTTCTCCATATTTTATTCCCAACTTATTTATTGCCTGTCTTCTGATATTCTGAGTTCCTGTTTAATGCTTTTTGAACTCTCAAACACCATTTTTTGTTTGTCTAACTAAGTAAATCACTTAACCATTGTTGCTTAGTCCATCAATCCTCGTGGGATCGACCCTCATTCACTTGCGGTACTACTTGGTACGACCCGGTACACTTGTCGGTTAGTTTGTGATTGTAAATTCCACACCAAGTTTTTGGCGCCGTTGTCGGTGATAGTGATTAACAACTATTAGTTGTTTGATTGCTTAGATTAGGCATTTTAGTTTTAATTTTATTTAAATTTTGCTTTAGTATTTTCGAAAAAAAAATAAATAAATAAATAGTACTAACATTTTTCTTAATTTCTGAAATTAAGTTTGGTGTTCCCTAGTTAGTCTTATTTTAATTCTTGTTATTTAATTTGCCTAGTAATTTCAAAAAAAATTAGTCTTAATTTTAATAGTAATTTTTGAATTTTAGTGTTTGTTTTATTCAGTACATTTATCTCTTTACACAGGTTACCTCATTGGGAATTCTCTGCACTCTGACGTAGAGAGTTCCATCCTTTCTTGTCTTCTGTCTGTCTATGCGTAGGAACAGAGACAAGGAACCTCTCTTAGACTTTGATCCTGAACCTGAAAGGACTTTCAGGCGACGTTTGTAATAAGCAAGACTTTACAAGGCTGCAGAATCCATTATGGATCCTAATAATGCTGCTAATGCCAATATGGCAAATCCGAATGGGAATGAGCAAAAAAGGAGAGTGCTTGGCTCTTACTCTGCTCCTACTGTAGATCTTTATGAAAAAAGCATTGTGGTGCCTTCTATAGCTGCGAACAACTTTGAGTTAAAGCCACAATTGGTCACCCTGGTGCAACAAAACTGCCAGTATCATGGTCTTCTCAAGAAGACCCAAATCAATTTATTTCTAATTTTGTGCAGATTTGTGATACTGTGAAGACAAATGGAGTGAACCCCGAGGTGTACAAACTCATGCTCTTCCCGTTTGCTCTGAGGGATGGAGCAAAGCTATGGCTAGATTCCCAACCCAAGGAGAGTTTGGATACTTGGGAAATGGTTGTTATTGAGTTTCTTACTAAATTTTTCTCACCAAAGAAGCTGACTAAGCTTATGATGGAGGTTCAGACCTTCAGGCAGAAGGATGGTAAAACTCTTTATGAAGCTTGGGAGAGATACAAGCTACTGACTAGGCAATGCCCTTTGGACATGTTCTCCAAATGAACCCAACTAGATATCTTTTATGAAGGTTTTGGTGAAATGTCCAAGATGTGCTTAGATAATTCTGCAAGTGGTTCACTGTACAAGAAGAAGACACCGGAAGAGACTATTGAGCTTATTGAATTGGCTGTTAGCAACCAATATTTATACTCATCTAACAAGAATCCTGTGAACTCTTAGGCTCCTCAGAAGAAGGGTGTTATGGAAGTAGAAGCTCTCAATGCTATTCTTGCTCAGAACAAGCTTATGTCTCAGTAAATAAATCTACTTACTCAACAGATGAGTGACATGCAAGTCTCAGCTATCAACACCCAAAATCCACCTCAAGCGGTCTCATATGACATGACAGGTAATTTTGTGCAAAATGATAATTATGATTATGCTCAATCCTCTTCTGAACAGGTCAATTACATAGGGAGTGGTCCTAAAAATCCCTATAAAGATCTATATTCTAAGACATACAATCAGAGGTGGAGAAATCACCCAAATTTTGGGTGGAAGGACCAACCTCAGAGACCTCAGAATTTTAACAATAATTCTCAGGACGGCTTTCAACAGAATAATTTTAATAACCACCAGTTTCAGTCATCTCAGCAAGCAACTTCTCATCCCCAGCAGAACAATAATTTGGAAGCAATATTGGCAAGTTTTAGAGAGAAAACCAGAGAATCAACCAAGAACTTGGACAAGAGAACCACTAATAGCCTTCTTGGTAACACAATTCCGAATCTAAGAGAGGAATGCAATGCTATCACCTTAATAAGTGGACAAATGGCAAGTACGGAAGCAAAAGTTAACGAGGAGCCAGTTGAAAAAGAAGCTCCAGAAGAGAAGAATGAGGAAGTAGAGCACGTCCCTCCAAAGCGTGCGGACAACCCATTCCCAGACTCTCTTGACAGTTATCCTACATTGCCAAAGGCTCCTGAGTACAAGCCTAAAATGCCATATCCTCAGAGACATCAAAAGGAAACCAAGGAGAAGCACTTTTCTAAGTTCTTGGAAGTCTTCAGAAAGTTTCAAATCAATATTCCTTTTGCTGAGGTTTTGGACAAATGTTTCTCTATGTCAAATTTATGAAGGAGTTGTTGTCAAAGAAGAAGCCTTTAAAGGGAGATGAGATAGTTGTCCTGACTAAGGAATGTAGTGCCATCATTCAGAATAATTTACCAAGGAAGATGCCAGATCCAGGGAGCTTTCAAATTCCATGTACCATTGGGAGCATAACCTTTGAGAAAGCGTTATGTGATTTGGGAGCAAGCATCAATTTAATGCCCTTATCTGTGATGAAGAAGTTACAAATCCAAGAGGCACAACCCACAAGGATAGCGTTACAGATGGTAGACAAATCTGTAAAGCTTGCCTACGGATTAGTGAAAAATATCTTGGTCAAAGTGGGTAAGTTCTTCCTCCCAGCAGATTTTGTGATTCTTGACACAAGGGAGGATGAGAATGCCTCTATAACTCTAGGAAGACCATTCCTAGCCACTGGATGAGCTCTGATTGATATGGAAGAAGGTGAATTAGTGCTTGGTGCACGGAATTGTGATTCACACTTCTCACAACTCCGATACAACTAACCAGCAAGTGCACTGGGTCGTCCAAGTAATAAAACCTTACGCGAGTAAAGGTCGATCCCACGGAGATTGTCGGCTTGAAGCAAGCTCTGGTCATCCTGTAAATCTTAGTCAGGCGGATTCAAATGGTTATGAGGTTTTGATAATTAAAGGATAAATAAAACATAAAATAAAATAAAGATACTTATGTAATTCATTGGTGGGAATTTCATATAAGCGTTTGAAGATGCTTTGTTGCTTCTGAACCTCTGCTTTCCTATTGTCTTCATCCAATCATGTGTGTTCCCTTCCATGGCCAGCTGTATGATCCTCTCAGTGAAAATGGTCTAGGCTACAGTTTCTGTACGGCTAATCAACTGTCAGATTTCTTGCCTCGGATGAAAAATACCAGGCACAGCTACCGCACGGCTAATCATCTGTCAGTTCTCACTTGTGTCAGAATAGGATCTCTCTATCCTTTTGCATACTGTCACTATACCCAACATTCGTGAGTTTGAAGCTCGTCACAGTCATCCCATCCCGGATCCTACTCGGAATACCACAGACAAGGTTAAGACTTTCCGGATCTCAGGAATGCTGTCAATTGGTTCTAGCTTATACCACGAAGGTTCTAATCTCACGAATTCGAATGCTTTATTGTTAGGAGAGACAAGTCAGTTTCGTGGATCAGAGACCCAAGAGACTATACTCCGGCTGTCGTCCAATGACTACGTTGAACATCATGTAGACCGCTTGTGGTTGTCAGGCACGCGGATCTTGGCTAAGCGAGTAACGAAGATAGTGGGTGATTGTCACGGGTCACCCCTTCATTCTGACTTGACCGAATTAAGTACAAGAGTATATCTTGGAGAAGTAGTAAGCGTGAATTGAAAGAGAAACAATAGTACTTGTATTAATTCATGAAGAACAGCAGAACTCTGCACCTTAATCTATGAGGTGTAGAAACTCCACCGTAGAAAATACATAAGAGAAAAAGGTCTAGGCATGGCATAAGATCAGAATACAATAGTAAAAAGTGCAATTTATACTAAACTAGTTACTAGGGATTACAGAAAATAAGTAACTAAGTACAGATACTGCAGAAATCCACTTTCGGGGCCTACTTGGTATGTGTTTAGGCTGAGCATTGAGCTTTACACGTGCATAGGCCTTTTCTGGAGTTAAACACCAGCTTGGATGCCAGTTTGGGTGTTTAACTCCAATTCTGGTGCCAGTTTGGCTGTTTTATGCCAAAAAGGGGTCTCTGGTGGGCGTTTAAACGCCAGTTTGGACCATCAAATCTCAGGCAAAGTATGGACTATTATAATATTGCTGGAAAGCCCAAGATGTCTACTTTCTAACACATTTGAGAGCCCACCAATTGGGCTTCTGTGGCTCCAGAAAATTCACTTCGAATGTAGGCGGGTCAGAATCCAATAGCATCTCCAGTCCTTTCTCAGCCTCTGAATTAGACTTTTGCTCAGGTCCCCCAATTTCAGCCAGAAAATACCTGAAATTACTTAAAAACACACAAACTCAGAGTAAAGTCCAGAAATGTGATTTTTGCATAAAAACTAATAAAAATATAATAAAAAGTAACTAAAACATACTGAAAACTATGTAAAAATAATGCCAAAAAGTGTATAAATTATCCGCTCATCACAACACCAAACTTAAATTGTTGTTTGATCCCAAGCAACGAAAAAAATAGGATAAAAAGAAGAGAAAATACAATAAATTTCAAAATATCAATGAAGATTAGTTTTAATTAGATGAGCAGGACTAGTAGCTTTTTGCTTCTGAACAGTTTTGACATCTCACTTTATCCTTTGAAGTTCAGAATGATTGACATCCATAGGAACTCAGAATTCAAAGAGTGTTATTGATTCTCCTAGTTTAATATGTTGATTCTTGAACATAGCTACTTTATGAGTCTTGGCCGTGACCCTAAGCATTTTATTTTCCAGTATTAGCACCGGATTCATAAATGCCACGGACACATAACTGGGTGAACCTTTTCAGATTGTGACTCAGTTTTGATAGAGTCCCCAGTTAGAGGTGCCCAAAGTTCTTAAGCACACTCTTTTCTTGCTTTGGATCACGACTTTAACCACTCAGTCTCAAGCTTTTCACTTGGACCTTCATGAAACAAGTACATGGTTAAGGACAGCTTGATTTAGCCGCTTAGGCAAGGATTTTATTTCTTTGGGCCCTCCTATCCACTGATGTTCAAAGTCTTGGATCCTTTTTACCCTTGCCTTTTAGTTTAAAGGGTTATTGGCTTTTTCTACTTGCTTTTTCTTTTTCTTTCTGTTTCTTTTTTTTTTTGCAAAATATTTTTTTTGCAAGCTTTGTGTTTTTCACTGCTTTTTCTTACTTCAAGAATCAATTTTATGATTTTTCAAATTATCAATAACATTTCTCTTTTTTCATTATTCTTTCAAGAGCCAACAATTTTAACGTTCATAAACTTCACTATAAAAAATATGCACTGTTCAAGCATTCATTCAGAAAACAAAAAGTATTGCCACCACATCAAAATAAATAAACTAATTTCAAGATAAAATTTGAAATTTATGTACTTCTTTTTCTTTTGTAAATAGAAATATTTTTCATTTAAGAAAGGTGAAAGATTCATGGAACATTCATAGCTTTAAGACATAGACACTAAACAATAATGATCATGTAATAAGGACACAAACATAGACAAAACATAAAGCATAAAAATAAGAAAAAAAAACAGAAAAATAAATAACAAGGAGATTAAAGAACGGGTCCACCTTAGTGATGGTGGCTTCTTCTTCCTCTTGAAGAACCAATGGAGTTCTTGAGCTCCTCTATGTATCTTCCTTGTCTTTGTTGCTCCTCTCTCATAGCCTTTTGGTCCTCTCTGATTTCATGGAAGATGATTGAGTGCACTTTGTGCTCTACTCTTAGTTGCTCCCAATAGTTGTGTGGAGGGAAATGCATCCCTTGAGGCATATCAGGGACTTCTTGATGAGGGATTTTCTCATGCTCTTGTTGAGGTCCATGATTGGGCTCTCTTGTTTGCTCCATTCCCTTTCTAGTGATGGGCTTTTGAGATGAATCTCTCCATCTCCCATGACTTGGAGTTGGTGCACAGAATTGTGATCACACTCTTCACAACTCTGATACAACTAACCAACAAGTGCACTGGGCCGTCCAAGTAATAAAACCTTATGTGAGTAAGGGTCGATCCCACGGAGATTGCCGGCTTGAAACAAGATATGGTAATCCTGTAAAGCTTAGTCAGGCAGATTCAATTGGTTATGAGATTTGATAATTTAAAGATAAATAAAACATAAATTAAAATAAAGATACTTATGTAATTCATTGGTGGGAATTTCCGATAAGCGTTTGGAGATGCTTTGTTGCTTCTGAACCTCTGCTTTCCTATTGTCTTCATCCAATCATGCGTGCTCCCTTCCATGGTAAGCTGTATGTTGGTGGATCACCATTGTCAATGACTACCATCCGTCATCTCAGTGAAAATGGTCCAGGCTACGATTTTTGTACGGCTAATCAACTGTCAGATTTCTCGTCTCGGATGAAAAATACCAAGCACAGCTACCGCACGGCTAATCATCTGTCGGTTCTCACTTGTGTCGGAATCGGATCTCTCTATCCTATTGCATACTGTCACTGTGCCCAACATTCGTGAGTTTGAATCTCGTCACAGTCATCCCATCCCAGATCCTACTTGGAATACTGATGAGCGGATATTTTATATGCTTTTTGGGGGTAATTTCATATAGATTTTAGCATGTTTTTATTAGTATTTAATAGAATTTTATTAGTTTTTAAGCAAAAATGATATTTCTGGACTTTACTATGAGTTTGTCTGTTTTTCTGTGATTTCAGGTATTTTCTGGTTGAAATTGAGGGAGCTGAGCAAAAATCTGATTTAGGCTGAAAAAGGAGTGCTGATGTTGTTGGATTCTGAACCCCTTGCACTCGGAATGGATTCTTTGGAGCTACAGGAGTCCAATTGGCACACTCTTAATTGGGTTGGAAAGTAGACATCCAGGGCTTTCCAGCAATATATAATAGTTCATATTTTCCGCGAAGATAGATGACGTAAACTGGCGTTTAATGCCAGTTCCATGTTGTAGTCTGGCGTCCAGCGCCAAAAACACGTCACGAACCAGAGTTGAACGCCAGAAACACGTTACAACTTGGTGTTCAACTCCAGAAATAGCCCAGGCACGTGAGAAGCTTAAGTCTCAGCCCCAGCACACACCAAGTGGGCCCCAGAAGTGGATTTCTGCACTATCCATCTTAGTTTACTCATTCTCTGTAAACCTAGGTTACTAGTTTAGTATTTAAACAACTTTTAGAGACTTATTTTGTATCTCATGACATTTTTAGATCTGAAATTTGTACCTCTTGGCAGCATGAGTCTCTAAACCCCATTGTTGGAGGTGAGGAGCTCTGCAGCGTCTCGATGAATTAATGCAATTATTTCTGTTTCCCATTCAAATATGCTTGTTGCTATCTAAGATGTTCATTCGCGCTTCACTATGAAGGAGGTGATGATCCATGACACTCATCACCTTCCTCACCCCATGAACGTGTGCCTGACAACCACCTTCGTTCTACATCAGATTGAATGAGTATCTCTTAGATTCCTTAATCAGAATCTTTGTGGTATAAGCTGGAATTGATGGCGGCATTCATGAGAATCCGGAAAGTCTAAACCTTGTCTGTGGTATTCCGAGTAGGATTCTGGGATTAGATGACTGTGACGAGCTTCAAACTCGCGAGTGTTGGGCGTGATGACAAACGCAAAAGAATCAATGGATTCTATTCCGACATGATCGAGAACTAACAGCTGATTAGCCGTGCTGTGACAGAGCATTTGGACCATTTTCACTGAGAGGATGGGAAGTAGCCATTAACAACGGTGACACCCTACATATAGCTTGCCATGGAAGGAGCCTTGTAAATTCTAAAAGTAAGAAAGTAGTATGTTGCAGAGATTTAGAGGACAAAGCATCTCCAAAACTCCAACATATTCTCCATTATTAAGTTACAATTATTTATTTTATGCTCTTTTATTTTTCATAATTCAAACTGATAATTATAATTGATATACTGACTAAGAATAATAAAATAACCATAGCTTGCTTCAAGCCAACAATCTCCGTAGGATTCGACCCTTACTCACGTAAGGTATTACTTGGACGACCCAGTGCACTTGCTGGTTAGTTGTGCGATGTTGTAAGAAATCTTGATTTTGATATTGGCATTACAATTTCGTGCACCAAGTTTTTGGCGCCGTTGCCGGGGATTGTTTGAGTTTGAACAACTAAAGGTTTATTTTATTGCTTAGATTAGGAATAATTTATTTTTGTTGCTATAGAGTCATTAAATTCTGAGTCCTTTATTCCCTTTTCAAAAATTTTTCAAAAATATTATTTTTCTTTATCAATTTTTAATTTTTTTCGTGACTTTAGTGTCTTGTTCTAAGTTTGGTGTCAATTGCATATTTTATATTTTCCTTTTAAATTTTCGAATTTGTGTTCTTTGATCTTTAAGCTGTTCTTGTTTATTTTTCTTGTTTGATTTTTAGTTTTTCTTGTTCTGTGCCTTTTCTTGTTTTTCTTGTTCTTTTCCAAAGCATTAGTCTTCCAAAAGGAATAATATAAATATACCTCTTCAAAACAAGTGTTGCCTTTACTGCCCAATTGCCTAGAGCGTTGGTCTATGTTCTTGGTAATTGGGTATCTTCTTTTTAAAATATTTTTCAAAAATAATTTTTCTTTGATTGAATCTTGTGCCAAACTTTAAGTTTGGTGTTTTGTTGTTAATCTTTTTATAATTTTCGAAAATTTTATTGAAGTTTTCTAAAAATTTTAAGTTTGGTGTTCTTTTTTTTGTTCTTGTTATTCTTGTGAATCTTCAAGGTGTTCTTGAGTCTTATTTATGTTTTGATCTTAAAATTTTTAAGTTTGGTGTTCCTTGGTGTTTTCCCTCCAAAATTTTTGAAAACAAGGAGCATTAGATCTAAAAATTTTAAGTCTTGTGTCTTTTATGTGTTTTTCTCTTTCATCATAAAATTCAAAATTCAAATAATAATAATAATAATAATAATAATAATAATATTTTATTATCTTTTTCAAAAATATCCTAACCACTTTCTCTCTCTCCTCAATTTTTTTCAAAAATCTTCACAAAACATTTTCAAATTTTTTATTTTTATTTTTATTTCATTTTTATTTTATCTTGTTTTATTTTACTTTATTATTTGTTGCCAGTATTCCAGTCTTCCACAAGAAGAACCTACAGAGTTTCTGGCACAATTTTTACGAATTGCTGACACAGTACATGATAAGAAAGTAGATCAGGATGTCTACAGATTATTACTATTTCCATTCGCTGTAAAAGGTCAAGCTAAGAGGTGGTTAAATAACCAACCTAAGGACAGCATAAAGACATGGAAACAGCTATTAGAAAAATTCCTGAATCACTATTTTCCTCCAAAACGGATGACACAGCTAAGGCTGAGCATCCAAGGCTTCAAACAAGGAGATAATGAATCTCTTTATGATGCTTGGGAGAGATACAGAGAGATGTAAGAAAATGTCCCTCTGAAATGTTTTCAGAGTGGGTGCAGTTAGACATCTTCTATTATGGGCTTACAGAGAGAGCTCAGATTTCTCTAGACCACTCAGCTGGTGGATCTATACATATGAGAAAAACAATTGAAGAATCTCAAGAGCTTATTGATACAGTTGCCAGAAATCAGCATCTGTACCTAAGCAATGAATCTTCCATGAAAGAAGAAGTTAAAACAGTGACTGCTGAACTCAGTCCTACAGAACAAGCTACGGAATTCAATCAGCAATTAGACTTTCTAACAAAATAGTTAGCCGAATTCAAGGAGATATTACAAGAAACAAGAATGGCTAATATGAATATGGAAGTACAGTTGAAGCAAACAGAACAGCAGCTATCAAAACAAATAACAGAAGAGTGCCAAGCAGTTCAATTAAGAAGTGAAAAAACATTAAAAACATCACTTCAAGATAGCAGGAAGCCAAGAAATGAGCAAACTACCCAAAATCCCTCTGAGGACATTAAGAGCCCAGAGAGGAATAATTCTGGCGTTCAAACGCCAGAAAATGGGTGGGAAGCTAGCACTGAACGCCCAAACCATGTTCAGTCCTGGCGTTCAATGCCAGAAACAAGCAAGGAATTGGCGTTGAACGCCCAAAGGAAGCATAGTTCTGGCATTCAGACGCCAGAAACAGGTGAGGAGTTGGCGTCTAACGCCACTCCAGCTTCCACCTCTGGCATTCAAATGCCAGTGGGGGATCAGACACATACAAGTGCTGATAATAACCCTTCTAAAAAGGCTTCTTAACCTACATCTGTAGGCAATAAACCTGCAGCAACTAAGGTTGAGGAATACAAAGCCAAAATGCCTTATCCTCAGAAACTCCGCCAAGCGGAACAGGATAAGCAATTTGCCTGCTTTGCAGACTATCTCAGGACTCTTGAAAGAAAGATTCTGTTTGCAGAGGCACTTGAGCAAATACCCTCTTATGCTAAGTTCATGAAAGAGATCTTAAGTCATAAGAAGGATTGGAGGGAAACTGAAAAAGTTTACCTCACTAAAGAATGCAGCGCAGTCATTTTGAAAAGCTTACCTGAAAAGCTTAAAGATCCCAGAAGCTTTATGATACGATGCACATTAGAGGGTACTTGTACCAAGCAAGCTCTATGTGATCTTGGGGTAAGTATCAACCTAATACCTGCATCTATTATCACAAAGCTTGGTTTGACTGAAGAAGTCAAACCAACCCAGATATATCTCCAACTTGCTAATGGCTCCATTAAATACCCATCAGACATGATTGAAGACATGATTGTTAAGGTTGGGCCATTCGCCTTTCCTACTGACTTTGTGGTGCTGGAAATGGAGGAGCACAAGAGTGCAACTCTCATTCTAGGAAGACCTTTCCTAGCAACTGGCCAAACCTTTATTGATGTCCAAAAAGGGGAAGTAACCCTGAGAGTCAATGAGGAGGAGTTCAAGTTAAACGTTGTCAAAGCTATGTAGCATCCAGACACCCCAAATGACTGCATGAGTGTTGATATTATTGACTCTCTGGTAAAAGAGGTCAATTTGACTGAGAGTCTCGAATCAGAGCTAGAGGATATCTTTAAAGATGTTCAGCCTAATCTGGAGGAATCAGAGAGAATGATAGAACCTCTGAAAATCCCTCAGGAAGAGGAGAAACCTCCTAAACCCGAGCTCAAACCATTACCACCATCCTTGAAATATGCATTTCTGGGAGAAGGTGATACCTTTCCTATAATCATAAGCTGTACCTTAGAGCCACAGGAAGAGGAAGCACTAATTCAAGTGCTAAGGACACACAAGACAGCTCTTGGGTGGTCCATCAGTGATCTTAAGGGCATTAGCCCAGCCAGATGCATGCACAAGATTCTATTGGAAGGTGACGCCAAGCCAGTAGTTCAACCACAAAGGCGGCTGAATCCAGCCATGAAGGAAGTGGTGCAGATGGAGGTCACTAAATTACTAGAGGCTGGGATCATTTATCCTATTTCTGATAGCCCCTGGGTGAGTCCTGTCCAAGTCGTCCCTAAGAAGGGTGGCATGATAGTGGTTCATAATGAAAAAAATAAACTGGTTCCTACAAGAACAATTACTGGGTGGCGTATGTGTATTGATTATAGAAGGCTCAATACAGGTACCAGAAAGGATCATTTTCCTTTACCATTCATAGACCAGATGCTAGAAAGATTAGCAGGTCATGAATACTACTGCTTCCTAGATGGATATTCAGGTTATAATCAAATTGCAGTAGATCCCCAAGATCAAGAGAAAATGGCATTCACATGTCCATCTAGAGTATTTGCATACAGAAGGATGCCATTTGGCCTGTGCAATGCACCTGCGACCTTTCAAAGATGCATGCTCTCAATTTTCTCTGATATGGTGGAAAAATTTCTAGAAGTCTTCATGGATGACTTTTCAGTATTTGGAGACTCATTCAGCTCCTGTCTTGACCATCTAGCACTTGTTCTAAAGTGGTGCCAAGAGACTAACCTAGTTTTAAACTAGGAGAAATGTCACTTTTTGGTGACTGAAGGAATTGTCCTTGGGCACAAAATCTCGAACAGGGGAATAGAGGTGGATCAAGCTAAGGTAGAGGTAATTGAAAAATTACCACCACCAGCCAATGCTAAGGTAATCGGAAACTTTCTGGGGCATGCAGGATTCTATAGGAGGTTTATAAAGGATTTTTCAAAAATTGCCAAACCTCTAAGTAATCTGCTAGCTGCTGACACGCTATTTATCTTTGATAAGGAGTGTCTACAGGCGTTTGAGACTCTGAAAGCTAAGCTAGTCACAGCACCAGTCATCTCTACACCAGACTGGACATTACCTTTTGAATTGATGTGTGATGCCAGTGACCATGCCATTGGTGCAGTGTTGGGACAAAGGTATGACAAGCTTCTACACATCATTTACTATGCCAATCGTGTTTTAAATGATGCACAGAAGAACTACACAACCACAGAAAAAGAGCTACTTACAGTGGTTTACGCCATTGACAAGTTCAGATCCTATTTAGTAGGATCAAAAATGATTGTGTACACTGACCATGCTGCTCTTAAATACCTACTCACAAAGCAGGATTCAAAACCCAGACTCATAAGATGGGTGTTGCTTCTGCAAGAGTTTGATATAGAAATAAGAGACAGAAAAGGGACAGAGAATTAAGTAGCAGATCACCTGTCCCGAATAGAACCAGTAGAAGGGGCGTCCCTCCCTCTTATTGAGATCTTTGAAAACTCTTCGGATGAGCAACTCTTTGCCATCCAGGAAGTGCCATGGTTTGCAGACATTGTGAACTACAAGGCAGTGAGATTCATACCCAAAGAATACAGTAGGCAGCAATCAAAGAAGCTGATCATGGATGCAAAGTATTATCTTTGGGATGAGCCGTATCTCTTCAAGAGATGTGCAGACGGAGTAATCCGTAGATGTGTGCCTAAAGAAGAAGCACAGAAGATCCTATGGCATTGCCATGGATCACAATATGGAGGACATTTTGGAAGTGAGCGAACAGCCACAAGAGTCCTCTAATGTGGCTTCTACTGGCCTACTCTCTATAAAGATTTCCGAGTGTTTGTACTTAATTGTGACAGTTGCCAAAGATCTGATAATCTGCCTCACAGTTATGCCATGCCTCAACAAGGGATCTTGGAGATTGAGTTATTTAATGTATGGGGTATTGACTTCATGGGGCCTTTCCCACCATCATACTCAAACACTTATATTCTGGTGGCAGTGGATTATGCATCAAAATGGGTGGAAGCTATTGAAACACCTACTAATGACACTAAGACAGTGTTAAAATTCCTCCAGAAACACATCTTCAGTAGATTTGGCACCCCTAGAGTACTAATCAGTGATGGGGCACTCATTTCTGCGATAAACAGCTTTACTCTGCTTTGGTTCGTTATGGAGTTAGCCACAGGGTAGCCACTCCATATCATCCATAGACAAATGGGCAAGCTGAAGCATCTAACAGAGAACTTAAAAGAATCTTGGAATGGACTGTAATTAACCGTAGAAGGGATTGGGCAAGAAGCTTGGATGATGCTCTGTGGGCATACAGAACAGCATTCAAAACCCCTATAAGGACCTCCCCATACCAGCTTGTGTATGGAAAGGCAGGTCACTTGCCAGTGGAACTGGAACATAAGGCCTACTGGGTGACCAGATTCCTAAACCTTGATGCCAAGTTAGCTGGAGAAAAGCGTTTGCTCCAGTAAAATGAGCTAGAGGAATTTAGACTCAATGCTTTCGAAAATGCAAAAATTTACAAAGAGAAAGCAAAAAGATGGCATGATAAGAAACTGTCATCCAGAGTCTTTGAGCCTGGACAGAAAGTTTTGCTATTTAATTCTAGGCTCAAATTATTCCCCGGGAAATTAAAATCCTGGTGGAGAGGACCATATGTGATTACAAGTGTGTCACCATATGGATACGTAGAGCTTCAGGATAATGAATCTAAGAAAAAGTTCATTGTTAATGGACAGAGAGTTAAACATTATCTTGAAAGCAATTTTGAGCTAGAATGCTCAAAACTGAGGCTTAATTAAAGCTCAGTAATAGTCCAGCTAAAGACAATAAAGAAGTGCTTACTGGGAGGCAACCCAGTCAGTTACAAAGTTTATTTATTAATTAATTAATTTTTACAGGTATATCTCAGTTATCTTCAAGGTAGAATAGCAATTGCTTGAGTTCACAGAGTTACAGGGGAATTTGGAAGCTCACTAGCGTGAAAAAGCCAGTAAGAAATATTTTAGGCGTTGAACGCCCAAAAGAAGCATCCACTGGGTGTTCAACGCCAGTAAAGATAGCCATTTGGGCGTTAAACGCCAGAAAGAAGCATCTTCTGGGCGTTGAACGCCAGAAAGAAGCTCATTCTGGGCATTTAACGCCAGAATTACAGCGTCCTGGGCGTTTAGAAAAATGCCCAGTGACAAAGGACTTCCTGGCGTTCAACGCTAGAAAGAAGCAACAGCTGGGCGTTGAATGCCCAGGAAAAGCAGCAATTGGGCGTTAAACACCCAAAACATGCAGCGTTTGGGCGTTTAACGCCAGGATGGTAGGGAGGAGGTAAAATTCATTTTTCTTCACAAATTTTCTAATTTTTATGTTTCAATTCATGATTTCTTGCATAAACATGTTCAAAATGTCATCCTTCAATTTCAAAAAAAAAATTCTAAAAACCCTAATTTCTAAAATTCCTTTTTCAAAAATATCAAATATATCTTAATACATAAATAAAAATCTTTTTCCAATCCAATCCAACTCTTTTTCAAATTTTTCAAAACTCAATTATCTCTTAAAATCTTTTTCAAATTAAAAATTTAGATTTATCTTTTTCAAATATCATTCACAACTTTTTAATTTTAAATTATATCTTTTTCTTATCATATCTATCTTTTATAAATCATATCTTCTATCTTATCTTTTTAAAATTTTTGAAAACCCACCCCATCACTTTTAAATTCACATTCGGCCTCCCTCTTCTCATCCACCATTCGACATTAGCTCTCCTTCTATCCCTCTCCTTTCTTTTCTTTTGCTTGAGGACAAGCAAACCTCTAAGTTTGGTGTGTTTATCCGTGATCACAAAAATATACTCACTAAGATCATGGCTCCTAAAGGAAAACAACCCACTCGAAGAGGCAAGAAAGAGAATATTCCAAAACCACTTTGGAATCAAGGGAGGTTCTTAACCAAAGAATGTTCAGACCATTACTACAAAATAATGGGTCTAAGATCAGTGATCCTGGAAGTCAAATTCGATTTGAAAGAAGATGAATATCTGGAGATCCAAGAGCAAATTCGAAACAGGAACTGGAAATCCTAGCTAATCCTGAAACAAAAGTGGGAAGAAATATGGTTCAGGAGTTCTATGTTAATCTGTGGCAAACAGACAGGAAGAGAATATCTGGAACTGCCCTCTATGACTATCGGACCTTGGTCAGAGGAAAGATTGTTCATATCCACCCTAACAAAATCAAGGAGATCTTTAAGCTGCCTCAGCTGAAAGATGACCCAGACTCCTTTAATAGGAGAATGATGAGAACAAACAAGGGCCTGGACAAGATTCTAGAGGATATATGCATCCCTGGAGCCAGGTGGACCACCAGCACCACGGGTGTCCCAAATCAACTCAAGAGAGAAGATCTCAAACTAGTAGCCAGAGGCTGGCTAGACTTCATTGGGCATTCCATACTGCCCACTAGCAACCGTTCTGAAGTCACTGTTAAAAGAGCAATGATGATTCACTGCATTATGTTGGGAAAAGAAGTAGAAGTCTATCAGTTAATTTTGTGTGAACTCTACATAATAGCAAACAAGAAATCCAAAGAAGCCAAGTTGGCTTATCCAAGCCTAATTTCTATGCTCTGCAAAGATGCCGGAGTAAGGATGGGAATAACTGAGTATATCTCAGTTGAGCGGCCAATCACTAAAATATAAATGGAAAAACAACAGTTGTAGGATGACCCCATCAAGAGGAGAGCACAGGAATTCCTCCAAGAAATCCTTCAATTTGAATACTGGGAGCATCTTGAGGCATCTGTTTCCAAGTTGCAAGAAGCTATAGACCAAATAAAGGAAGAACAGAATAATCAAAATAGCATGCTTTGCAAATTGCTTAGGGAACAAGAGGAGCAAGGGTGTGACTTAAGGGAACTGAAGCATCAGAAATTAATTCTTGAAGGACCAAGCACCCCACAGACTAGAGGAACATCCACTTCCCAAAATACAGGTTGTTAAGTTCTAATTTTAGCTTTAACTCTGAGATAGTTATTGTTATAGGAATTTACTTTAGAAGATATATAGGAGTAGTGGTAATTAGTATATCTATTTTGATTTTATTTTCAATTAAGTTATAATTTATTTTTCTCAGCATCATCAAACATGAATAAAATAGTAGGTTTTTAGAATAAAGAGGTAATTTATATTTTTCGAGTTCTTAATAAGAAAAATTATAATTAATTATATGTGGTGGCAATACTTTTTGTCTTCTGAATGAATACTTGAACAGTGCATATTTTTTATCTTGAATTTCATGATGTTAAAATTTTTGGTGCTTGAAAGAATGAGGAACATTAAAAATATTATTGATGATCTGAAAAATCATGAATTTGATTCTTGAAGCAAGAAAAAGCAGTGAAAAAAAAAGAGAGAGAGAGAAAAATTACAAGGAATCATTGGATCAAGAAAAAGAAAAAAGCCAATAGCCCTTAAAACCAAAAGGCAAGGGTGAAAAGGATCCAAG
>NC_029780.3:81173100-81178059 GCF_000817695.3 Arachis duranensis | reverse complement strand
GGCAAAAGAGTGTGCTTAAGAACTCTGGACACCTCTAATTGGGGACTTTAGCAAAGCTAAGTCACAATCTGAAAAGGTTCACCCAATTATGTGCCTGTGGCATTTATGTATCCGGTGGTAATACTGGAAAAAAAAGTGCTTAGGGCCACGGCCAAGATACATAAAGTAACTGTGTTCAAGAATCAACATACTACACTAGGAAAATCAATAATACTATCTGAACTCTGAGTTCCTATGGATGCCAATCATTCTGAATTTCAAAGGATAAAGTGAGATGCCAAAACTGTTCGGAAGTCAAAAAGCTACTAGCCCCGCTCATCTAAATAAGAATCTGAGCTCCACTTAAAACTCTAAAATATTATTGCTTCTTAATTTCTTTTCATCCTATTTTATTTATCTAGTTGCTTGAGGACAAGCAACACTTTAAGTTTTGTGTTGTGATGAGCAGATATTTTATATGCTTTTTGGGGGTAATTTCATGTAGATTTTAGCATGTTTTTATTAGTTTTTAATAGAATTTTATTAGTTTTTAAGCAAAAATCATATTTCTGGACTTTACTATGAGTTTGTGTGTTTTTCTGTGATTTCAGGTATCTTCTGGCTGAAATTGAGGGAGTTGAGCAAAAATCTGAGTTAGGCTGAAAAAAGACTGCTGATGCTGTTGGATCCTGACCTCCCTGCACTCGGAATGGATTTAGGCTGAAAAAGGACTGCTGATGCTGTTGGATTCTGACCTCCCTGCACTCAGAATGTATTTTTTGGAGCTACTGGAGTTCAATTGGCGCGCTCTCAATTGGGTTGGAAAGTAGACATCAAGGGCTTTCCAGCAATATATAATAGTCCATATTTTGCGCGAAGATAAATGATGTAAACTGGCGTTTAACGCCAGTTCCATGTTGTAGTCTGGCGTCCCACGCCAGAAACACGTCACGAACCAGAGTTGAACGCCAGAAACACGTTACAACTTGGCGTTCAACTCCAGAAATAGCCCAGGAACGTGAGAAGCTTAAGTCTCAGCCCCAGCACACACCAAATGGGCCCCAGAAGTGGATTTCTACACTATCCATCTTAGTTTACTCATTCTCTGTAAACCTAGGTTACTAGTTTAGTATTTAAACAACTTTTAGAGACTTATTTTGTATCTCATGATATTTTTAGATCTGAAATTTGTACCTTTTGGCAACATGAGTCTCTAAACCCCATTGTTGGGGGTGAGGAGCTCTGCAGCGTCTCGATGAATTAATGCAATTATTTCTGTTTCCCATTCAAATATGCTTGTTGCTATCTAAGATGTTCATTCACGCTTCACTATGAAGGAGGTGATGATCCATGACACTCATCACCTTCCTCACCCTATGAACGTGTGCCTGACAACCACCTTCGTTCTACATCAGATTGAATGAGTATCTCTTAGATTCCTTAATCAGAATCTTCGTGGTATAAGCTAGAATTGATGGCGGCATTCATGAGAATCCGGAAAGTCTAAACCTTGTCTGTGGTATTCCGAGTAGGATTCTGGGATTGGATGACTGTGACGAGCTTCAAACTCGCGAGTGTTGGGCGTGATGACAAACACAAAAGAATCAATGGATTCTATTCTAACATGATCGAGAACCAACAGCTGATTAGCTGTGCTGTGACAGAGCATTCGAACCATTTTCACTGAGAGGATGGGAAGTAGCCATTGACAACGGTGACACCCTACATATAGCTTGCCATGGAAGGAGCCTTGCAAATTTTGAAAGTAAGAAAGCAGTATGCTGCAGAGATTCAGAGGACAAAGCATCTCCAAAACTCCAACATATTCTCCATTATTAAGTAACAATTATTTATTTTATGCTCTTTTATTTTTCATAATTCAAACTGATAATTATAATTGATATCCTGACTAAGAATAATAAAATAACCATAGCTTGCTTCAAGCCAACAATCTCCGTGGGATTCGACCCTTACTCACGTAAGGTATTACCTGGACGACCCAGTGCACTTGCTGGTTAGTTGTGCGAGGTTGTAAGAAATCTTGATTTTGATATTGGCATTACAATTTTGTGCACCAAATACCACAGACAAGGTTTAGACTTTCCGGATCTCAGGAATGCTACCAATTGGTTCTAGCCTCTAACACGAAAGTCCTAATCTCACGGATTCGAATGCTCTGTTGTCAGGAGAGGCAAGTCAAATCTGTGGATCAGAAACCCAAAAGACTATACTCCGGCTGTCTTCCAATGACTATGTTAAACATCATGTATACCACCTGTGTTTTTCACTATTTTTTCTTACTTCAAGAATCAATTTTATGGTTTTTCAGATTATCAATAACATTTCTCTTTTTTCATTATTCCTTCAAGAGCCAACAATTTTAACATTGATAAACTTCACTATAAAAAATATGTATTGTGATGAGCGGATAATTTATACGCTTTTTGGCATTGTTTTTAGGTAGTTTTTAGTATGATCTTGTTACTTTTAGGGATGTTTTCATTAGTTTTTATGCTAAATTCACATTTTTATACTTTACTATGAGTTTGTGTGTTTTTCTGTGATTTTAGGTATTTTCTGGCTGAAATTGAGGGACCTGAGCAAAACTCTGATAAGAGGCTGACAAAGGACTGTTGATGCTGTTTGAATCTGACCTCCCTGCACTCGAAATGGATTTTCTGGAGCTACAGAACTCCAAATGGCGCGCTCTCAACGGCGTTGAAGACTAGACATCCAGATCTTTCTTGCAATATATAATAGTTCATACTTTATTCGAGATTTGATGACGTAAAATGGTGCTCAACGCCAGTTCCATGCTGCATTCTGGAGTCAAACGCCAGAAACACGTCACGAACCAGAGTTGAACGCCTAAAACACGTTACAACTTGGCGTTCAACTCCAAGAGAAGCCTTAGCTCGTGGATAGATCAAGCTCAGCCCAAGCACACACCATGTGGGCCTCGGAAGTGAATTTATGCATCAATTACTTACCTCTGTAAACCCTAGTAGCTAGTTTAGTATAAATAGAACTTTTTAATAGTTTATTAGATATCTTGGATAGTATTATTCAGTCTTTTGACCACGTTTGGGGGCTGGCCATTTGGCCATGCCTGAACCTCTATCACTTATGTATTTTCAACGGTGGAGTTTCTACACACCATAAATTAAGGGTGTGGAGCTCTACTGTACCTCAAGTTTCAATGCAATTACTACTATTTTCTATTCAATTCGACTTATTCTTATTCTAAGATATTCGTTGCACTTCAACATGATGAATGTGATGATCCGTGACACTCATCATCATTCTCACTTATGAACGCGTGATTGACAACCACTTCCGTTCTACCTTAGACCGGGAGCATATCTCTTGGATTCCTTGATCAGAATCTTCGTGGTATCAGCTAGAATTGATGGCAACATTCATGGGAATCCGGAAAGTCTAACCTTGTCTGTGGTATTCCGAGTAGGATTCCGAGATTGAATGACTGTGACGAGTGATGAGCGGATATTTTATACGCTTTTTGGGGGTAATTTCATGTAGATTTTAGCATGTTTTAATTAGTTTTTAGTAGAATTTTATTAGTTTTTAAGCAAAAATCATATTTCTGGACTTTACTATGAGTTTGTGTGTTTTTCTGTGATTTCAGGTATTTTCTGGCTGAAATTGAGGGAGCTAAGCAAAAATCTGAGTTAGGCTGAAAAAGGACTGCTGATGCTGTTGGATCCTGACCTCCCTGCACTCGGAATGAAATTTTTGGAGCTACAGGAGTCCAATTGATGCGCCCTCAATTGGGTTGGAAAGTAGACATCCAGGGCTTTCCAGAAATATATAATAGTCTATACTTTGTGCGAAGATAGACGACGTAAACTGGCGTTCAACGCCAGTTCCATGTTGCAGTCTGGCGTCCAGCGCCAGAAACAAGTTACAAGTTGGAGTTCAACGCCAGAAACAGGTTACAACCTGGCGTTGAACGCCCAAAACAGCCCAGGCACGTGAGAAGCTTAAGTTTCAGCCCCAGCACACACCAAGTGGGCCCCAGAAATGGATTTCTGCACTATCTATCATAGTTTACTCATTTTCTGTAAACCTAGGTTATTAGTTTACTATTTAAACAACTTTTAGAGACTTAATTTGCATCTCATGACATTTTTCAGATCTGAATTTTATACACTTTGATGGCATGAGTCTCTAAACTCCATTGTTGGGGGGTGAGGAGCTCTGCAACGTCTCAATGAATTAATGCAATTGTTTCTATTTCTCCATTCAAATGTGTGTGTTCCTATCTAAGATGTTCATTCGTGCTTAATTGTGAAGGAGGTGATAATCCGTGACACTCATCACCTTCCTCAATCCATGAACCTGTGCCTGACAAACACCTCCGTTCTACATCAGATTGAATGAGCATCTCTTAGCTTCCTTAATCAGAATCTTCGTGGTATAAGCTAGAACTGATGGCGGCCACTCTTGAGGATCCGGAAAGTCTAAACCTTGTCTGTGGTATTCCGAGTAGGATTCAAGGATTGAATGGCTGTGACGCGCTTCAAACTCGCGATTGCTGGGCGTGATGACAAACGGAAAAGGATCAATGGATCCTATTCCAACATGATCGAGAACCAACAGCTGATTAGCCGTGCTGTGACAGAGCATCTGGACCGTTTTCACTGAGAGGATGGGAAGTAGCCACTAACAATGGTGACACCCTACATATAGCTTGCCATGGATGGAACTTTACAAACAATTGAGTTGAATATTACATTGCAGAAATTCAGAGGACAAAGCATCTCCAAAACTCCAACATATCCTCCATTAATAAAGTAACAATTACTTATTCCAAACACTTTTACCTCTTACAATTAAATCCAAATAATCTTATTGGCATCCTGACTAAGATTAATAAAATAAACATAGCTTGCTTCAAACCAATAATCTCCATGGGATCGACCCTTACTCACGTAAGGCATTACTTGGACGACCCAGTGC
>NC_029780.3:81170122-81172965 GCF_000817695.3 Arachis duranensis | reverse complement strand
TAAAGGTTTATTTTGTTGCTTAGATTAGGAATAATTTATTTTTGTTGCTATAGGGTCATTAAATTCTGAAGTCCTTTTTTCCCTTTTCAAAAATTTTTCAAAAATATATTATTTTTCTTTATCAATTTCTAATTTTCGTGAGTTTAGTGTCATGTTCTAAATTTGGTGTCAATTGCATGTTTTTCCTTGTCTTGTTCTGTGTCTTTTCTTGTTTTTCTTGTGCTTTTTCAAAACATTAGTTTTCAAAAAAATTTATTCTTATCTATAAAAATAATACATCTTTAAAATACGTTACATTTTTAGCTCAGTTGTTTAGAGCGTTGGCTTATGTTCTTGGCAATTGGGTATCTTCTTTTTAAAATCTTTTCTTCAAAAATAATTTTTCTTGATTTAATCTTGTGCCAAACTTTAAGTTTGGTGTTTTATTGTTGATCTTTCTTTAATTTTCAAAAATTTATCTTGGTTTTCTAAAAATTTTAAGTTTGGTGTTCTTTCTTTTGTTCTTGATGTTCTTGTGAATCTTCAAGGTGTTCTTGAGTCTTTCTTGTGTTTTGATCTTAAAATTTTTAAGTTTGGTGTTCCTTGGTGTTTTTCTTTCCAAATTTTCGAAAATAAGGAGCATTAGATCTAAAAATTTCGATTTTTATTTTAATTTATTTTATTATTTCAAAAATCAATTTTCTTTATATAATAAATTAAATAAAATAGACAATATCAACATCTATACCATCTCCCTTGCTCCATCATAGAACTAAGTGGAAATGAACAGTCCAGAAGGACTCTGGGGTCATATGCTAACCCCACTACTGCTTCATATGGGAGTAGTATCTGTATACCCTCCATCGGAGTCAGTAGTTTTGAGCTGAATCCTCAGCTCATCATCATGGTGCAGCAAAATTGCCAGTATTCCAGTCTTCCACAAGAAGAACCTACAGAGTTTCTGGCACAATTTTTACGAATTGCTGACACAGTACATGATAAGAAAGTAGATCAGGATGTCTACAGATTACTACTGTTTCCATTTGCTGTAAAAGATCAAGCTAAGAGGTGGTTAAATAACCAACCTAAGAACAGCATAAAGGCATGGAAACAGCTATCAGAAAAATTCCTGAATCACTATTTTCCTCCAAAACAGATGACACCGCTAAGGCTAAGCATCCAAGGCTTCAAAAAAGGAGATAACGAATCCCTTTATGATGCCTGGGAGAGATACAGAGAGATGCTAAGAAAATGCCCCTCTGAGATATTTTCAGAGTGGGTGCAATTAGACATCTTCTACTATGGGCTTACAGAAAAAGCTCAGATTTCTCTAGATCACTCAGCTGGTGGATCTATACATATGAGAAAAATAATTGAAGAAGCTCAAGAGCTTATTGATACAGTTGCCAGAAATCAGCAACTGTACCTAAGCAGTGAATCTTCCATGAAAGAAGAAGCTAAAACAGTAGCTGCTGAACTCAGTCCTGTAGATCAGGCTAATGAATTCAATCAGCAATTAGACTTTCTAACTGAGCAGCTAGCCGAATTCAAGGAAATACTACAAGAAACAAGAATGGCTAACAGGAATATGGAAGTACAGTTAAAGCAAACAGGCTAACAGGAATATGGAAGGACAGTTAAAGCAAACAGAGAGGCAACTGTCAAGGCAAATAGCAGAAGAATGCCAAGCAGTTCAATTAAGAAGTGGGAAAACATTAAAAACCTCACTTCAAAGCAGCAGGAAGCCATGAAATGAACAAATGTCCAATCAAAATCCCTCTGAGGACAATCAGAGCCCAGAGAGGAATAATGCTGGCACTGAACGCTCAGACCATGCTCATTCCTGGCATTCAACGCCAGAAACAAGCATGAATTCGGCGTTGAACGCCCAAGGGGAGCACAGTTCTGGCGTTCAGATGCCAGTAACAGATAAGTAGTTGGCGTCTAATGCCACTCCAGCTTCCACCCCTGGCATTCAAACGCCAGTGGGGGATCAGTCACATACAAGTGCTGATAACAACCCTTCTAAAAAGGGTTCCCAACCCACTTCTACAGGTAATAAACCTGCAGCAACTAAGGTTGAGGAATACAAGGCCAAAATACCTTATCATCAAAAACTCCGCCAAGTGGAACAGGATAAGCAATTTGCCCGCTTTGCAGACTATCTCAGGACTCTTGAAATAAAGATTCCGTTTGCAGAAGCACTTGAAAAAATACCCTCTTATGCCAAGTTCATGAAAGAGATCTTAAGTCATAAGAAGGATTGGAGGGAAACTGAAAAAGTTTACCTCACTGAAGAATGCAGTGCAGTTATCCTAAAAAGCTTTCCTGAGAAGCTTAAGGATCCCGGAAGCTTTATGATACCATGCACATTAGAGGGTACTTGTACCAAGCAGGCTCTATGTGATCTTGGGGCAAGTATCAGCTTAATACCTGCATCTATTATCACAAAGCTTGGTTTGACTGAAGAAGTCAAACCAACCCGAATATGTCTTCAACTTACTGATGACTCCATTAAATACCCATCAGGCGTGATTGAAGACATGATTGTCAAGGTTGGGCCATTTGCCTTTCCTACTGACTTTATGGTGCTGGAAATGGAGGAACAAAAGAGTGCAACTCTCATTCTAGGAATACCTTTCCTAGCAACTGGCCGAACCCTCATTGACGTCCAAATAGGGGAAGTAACCCTGAGAGTCAATGAGGAGGAGTTCAAGTTGAATGTTGTCAAAGCCATGCAACATCCAGACACCCCAAATGACTACATGAGTGTTGATATCATTGACTCTCTGGTAAGAGAGGTCAATATGGCTGAGAGTCTCGAATCAGAGCTAGAGGACATCTTTAAAGATGTTCAGCCTGAT
>NC_029780.3:81168176-81169982 GCF_000817695.3 Arachis duranensis | reverse complement strand
GTGGTGCAGAAGGAGGTCACTAAATTACTAGAGGTTGGGATTATTTATCCTATTTCTGACAGCCCCTAGGTAAGCCCTGTCCAAGTCGTCCCTAAGAAGGGAGGCATGACAGTGGTCCATAATGAAAAAAATGAACTGGTTCCTACAAGAACAGTTACAGGGTGGCGTATGTGTATTGATTATAGAAGGCTCAATACAGCCACCTGAAAGGATCATTTTCCTTTACCATTCATAGACCAGATGCTAGAAAGACTAGCAGGTCATGAATACTACTGCTTCCTGGATGGATATTCAGGTTACAATCAAATTGCAGTAGATCCCCAGGATCAAGAGAAAACAGCATTCACATGTCCATCTGGAGTATTTGTATACAGAAGGATCCCATTTGGCCTGTGCAATGCACCTACAACCTTTCAGAGGTGCATGCTCTCAATTTTCTCTGATATGGTGGAAAAATTTCTGGAAGTTTTCATGGATGACTTTTCAGTATTTGGAGACTCATTCAGCTCCTGTCTTGACCATCTAGCACTTGTTCTAAAGAGATGCCAAGAGACTAACCTGGTTTTTAAACTGGGAGAAGTGTCACTTTATGGTAACTAAAGGAATTGTCCTTGGGCACAAAATTTTGAACAAGGGAATAGAGGTGGATCAAGCTAAGGTAGAGGTAATTGAAAAATTACCACCACCTGCCAATGTTAAGGCAATCAGAAGCTTTCTGAGGCATGCAGGATTCTATAGGAGGTTTATAAAGGATTTTTCAAAAATCGCCAAACCTCTGAGCAAACTGCTAGCTGCTGACACGCCATTTATCTTTGATAAAGAGTGTCTACAGGTATTTGAGACTCTGAAAGCTAAATTGGTCACAGCACCAATCATTTCTGCACCAAACTGGACATTTCTATTTGAACTAATGTTTGATGCCAGTGACCATGCCATTGGTGCAGTGTTGGGACAGAGGCATGACAAGCTTCTGCACATCATTTACTATGCCAGTCGTGTTCTAAATGACGCACAGAAGAATGCCAGTCGTGTTTTAAATAACGCACAGAAGAATTACACAACTACAGAAAAAGAGTTGCTTGCAGTGGTTTACGCCATTGACAAATTCAGATCCTATTTAGTAGGATCAAAAGTGATTGTGTACACTGATCATGCTGCTCTTAAATATCTACTCACAAAGCAGGATTCAAAACCCAGACTTATAAGATGGGTGTTGCTTCTGCAAGAGTTTGATATAGAAATAAGAGACAGAAAAGGGACAGAGAATCAGGTAGCAGACCACCTGACCCGAATAGAACCAGTAGAAGGGGCGTCCATCCCTCTTACTGAGATCTCTGAAAACTTTTCGGATGAGCAACTCTTTGCCATCCAAAAAGTGCCATGGTTTGCAGACATTGCAAACTACAAGGCAGTGAGGTTCATACCCAAAGAGTACAGTAGGCAGCAATCAAAGAAGCAGTGAGATTCATACCCAAAGAATACAGTAGGCAGCAATCAAAGAAGCTGATCACGGATGCAAAGTATTATCTTTGGGATAAGCCGTATCTCTTTAAGAGATGTGCAGACGGAGTAATCCATAGATGTGTGCCTAAAGAAGAAGCGCAGAAGATTCTATGGCATTTCCATGGATCCCAGTATGGAGGACATTTTGGAAGTGAGCGAACAGCCACAAGAGTCCTCCAATGTGGCTTCTACTGGCCTACTCTCTATAAAGATTCCCGAGTATTTGTACTTAATTATGACAGTTGCCAAAGATCTGGTAATCTGCCTCACAGTTATGCCATGCCTCAACAAGGGATCTTGGAG
>NC_029780.3:81165664-81168096 GCF_000817695.3 Arachis duranensis | reverse complement strand
CTTTCCCACTATCATACTCAAACACTTATATTCTGGTGGCAGTGGATTATGTATCCAAATGGGTGGAAGCTATTGCAACACCTACTAATGACACTAAAACAGTGTTAAAATTTCTCCAGAAACACATCTTTAGCAGATTGGTACCCCTATAGTATTAATCAGTGATGGGGGCACTCATTTCTGCAATAAACAGCTTTACTCTGCTTTGGTTCGTTATGGAGTTAGCCACAGGGTGGCCACTCCATATCAGCTTTCGAGAATGCAAAAATTTACAAAGAGAAAGCAAAAAGATGGCATGATAATAAATTGTCATCCAGAGTCTTTGAGTCGGGGCAGAAAGTTCTGCTATTTAATTCTAGGCTCAAATTATTCCCCGGGAAATTAAAATCCCAGTGGAGAGGTCCATATGTAATTACAAGTGTATCACCATATGGATACGTAGAGCTTCAGGATAATGACTCTAACAAAAAGTTCATTGTTAATGGACAGAGAGTTAAACATTATCTTGAAAGCAATTTTGAGCAAGAATTCTCAAAACTGAGACTTAATTAAAGCTCAGTAATAGTCCAGCTAACGACATTAAAGAAGCGCTTGTTGGGAGGCAACCCAGCCATTCACAAAATTTAATTTTATTTTTATTTGTTTTTGTTAATTAATTGATTTTTACAGGTATATGTCAAAGTATCTTCAAGGTAAAAAAGCAATTGATTGAATTCACAGAGTTACAGGGGAATTTGGAAGCTCACTAGCGTGAAAAATCCAGTAAGAAATGTTTTGGGCATTGAACGCCCAAAAGAAGCATCCACTGGGCGTTCAACGCCAGTAAGGATAGCCATCTGGGCATTGAACGCCAGAAAGGAGCATCTTTTGGGCGTTGAACGCCAGAAAGAAGCTCCTTCTGGGCGTTTAACGCCAGAATTACAGCATCCTGGGCGTTTAGAAAAATGCCCAGTGACAAAGGACTGCCTGGCGTTCAACGCCAGAAAGAAGCAACAGCTGGGCGTTGAACGCCCAGGAGAAGCAGCAATTGGGCCTTAAACGCCCAAAACATGCAGCATTTGGGCGTTTAATGCCAGGATGGTGGGGAGGAGGTAAAATTCGTTTTTCTTTACAAATTTTCCAAATTTTTATGTTTCAAATCATGATTTCTTGCATAAACATGTTTCAAAATATCCTCCTTCAAATCAAAATAGTTTTCTAAGAACCCTAATTTCTAAAATCGCTTTTCAAAAATAATATAGCTTCATACATAAACATAAACCTTTTTCCAATCCAATCCAACTCTTTTTCCAATTTTTTTAAAAACTTAATTATCTTTTAAAATCTTTTTCAAATTAAAGATTTATTTTTAAATATCATCTTTTTAAATTATATTCTTTTCTTATCATAGTTATCTTTTATAAATCATATCTTTTATCTTATATCTTTTTCTTATTTTCGAAAACCCACCCACCTCCCTTTATATCCACTTTCGGCGCCCCTCTCATTATCCACCATTCCACACCTGCTCTCCTTCTATCCCTCTTCTCTCTTTTCTTTTGCTTGAGGACAAGCAAACCTCTAAGTTTGGTGAGCTTATCCGTGATCACAAAAACATACTCACTTTGATCATGGCCCCTAAAGGAAAACAACCCAACCCAAGAGGTAAGAAAGAGAATATTTCAAAGCCACTTTGGAATCAAGGGAAGTTCTTAACTAAAGAACATTCAGACCATTACTACAAAATAATGAGGCTAAGATCAGTGATCCCGGAAGTCAAGTTTGATCTGAAAGAAGATGAATATCCAGAGATCCAAGAACAAATTCGAAACAGGAACTGGGAAATCCTAGCTAATCCTGAAACGAAAGTGGGAAGGAATATGGTTCAGGAGTTCTATGCAAATCTATGAAACATGGTTCAGGAATTCTACGTAATCTGTGGCAAACAGACAGGCAGAGAATATCTGGAATTTCCCTCTATGACTATCGGACCATGGTCAGAGAAAAAATTGTTCACATCTACCCTGACAAAATCAGGGAGATCTTTAAGCTGCCTCAGCTGAAAGATGACCCTGACTCCTTTAATAGGAGAATGATGAGGGTAAACAAAGGCCTGGACAAGATTCTAGAGGATATATGCATCCCTGAAGCCAGGTGGACCACCAGCACCACTGGCAGTGAAAAACAAAAGCTTGCGAAAGAAAAAAAATATTGGCAAAAAAAATTTAGAAAGAAAAAGAAAAAGCAAGCAGAAAAAGCCAATAGCCCTTAAAACCAAAAGGCAAGGGTAAAAAGGATCCAAGGCTTTGAGCATCAATGGATAGGAGGGCCCAAGAAAATAAAATCCAGGCCTAAGCGGCTAAATCAAGTTATCCCTAACCATGTGCTTGTAGCATGCAGGTCCAAGTGAAAAGCTTGAGACTGAGTGGTTAAAGTCGTGATCCAAAGCAAAA
>NC_029780.3:81134919-81165551 GCF_000817695.3 Arachis duranensis | reverse complement strand
TCACCCAGTCATGTGTCTGTGGCATTTATGTATCCGGTGGTAATACTGGAAAACAAAGTGCTTAGGGCCACGGCCAAGACTCATAAAAGTAGCTGTGTTCAAGAATCAACATACTTAACTAGAAGAATCAATAACACTATCCGAAATTCTAAGTTCCCATAGATGCCAATCATTCTAAACTTCAAAGGATGAAGTGAGATGCCAAAACTGTTCAGAAGCAAAAAGCTACAAGTCCCGCTCATCTAATTAGAACTAATATTCATTAATATTCTGGGATTTATAGTATATTCTCTTCTTTTTATCCTAATTGATTTTCAGTTGCTTGGGGACAAGCAACAATTTAAGTTTGGTATTTTGATGAGCGGATAATTTATACGCTTTTTGGCATTGTTTTTCGGTAGTTTTTAGTATGATCTAGTTGCTTTTATGGATGTTTTCATTAGTTTTTATGCTAAATTCACATTTCTGGACTTTACTATGAGTTTGTGTGTTTTTTTGTGATTTCAGGTATTTTCTGGCTGAAATTGAGGGACCTGAGCAAAACTCTGATAAGAGGCTGACAAAGGACTGCTGAAGCTGTTTGAATCTGACCTCCCTGCACTCGAAATAGATTTTCTGGAGCTACAAAACTCCAAATGTCGCGCACTCAATGGCGTTAGAAAGTAGACATCCAAAGCTTTCCATCAATATATAATAGTTCATACTTTATTTGAGATTTGATGACATAAACTGGCGCTCAACGCCAGTTCCATGCTGCATTCTGGAGTCAAACGCCAGAAACACGTCACGAACCAGAGTTGAACGCCCAAAACATGTTACAACTTGGCGTTCAACTCCAAGAGAAGCCTCAGCTCGTGGATAGATCAAGCTCAGCCCAAGCACACACCAAGTGGGCCCCAGAAGTGAATTTATGCATCAATTACTTACCTCTGTAAACCCTAGTAGCTAGTTTAGTATAAATAGAACTTTTTACTAGTTTATTAGATATCTTGGATAGTATTATTCAGTCTTTTGACCACGTTTGGGGGCTGGCCATTCGGCCATGCCTGAACTTCTATCACTTATGTATTTTCAACGGTAGAGTTTCTACACACCATAGATTAAGGGTGTGGAGCTCTACTGTACCTCAAGTTTCAATGCAATTACTACTATTTTCTATTCAATTCGACTTATTCTTATTCTAAGATATTCGTTGCACTTCAACATGATGAATGTGATGATCCGTGACACTCATCATCATTCTCACTTATGAACGCGTGACTGACAACCACTTCCGTTCTACCTTAGACTGGGCGCATATCTCTTGGATTCCTTGATCAGAATCTTCGTGTTATAAGCTAGAATTGATGGCGGCATTCATGGGAATCCGGAAAGTCTAACCTTGTCTATGGTATTCCGAGTAGGATTCCGGGATTGAATGACTGTGATGAGCTTCAAACTCCTGAAGGCTGGGCGTTAGTGACAGACGCAAAAGAATCACTGGATTCTATTCCAACCTAATTGAGAACCGACAGATGATTAGCCGTGCTGTGACAGAGCATTTGGACCATTTTCACTGAGAGGATGGAATGTAGCCATTGACAATGGTGATGCCCTACATACAGCTTGCCATAGAAAGGAGTGATGAAAAACTAGAAGGAAGAAGTAGGAAAGCAGAGATTCAGAAGGAACACAGCACCTCCATACACCTATCTGAAATTCCCACCATTGAATTACATGAGTAACTTTATCTTTATCTTCTGTTTATTTTATTATCTTTATTTAAACCAATAATCTCTTAATCCAGTTAAATCCGCCTGACTGGGATTTACAAGATGACTATAGCTTGCTTTATACCAACAATCTCTGTGGGATCGACCCTTACTCACGTAAGATATTACTTGGACAACCCAGTACGCTTGCTGGTTAGTTGCGCGGAGTTGTGACAAAGTGTGATTCATGTTTGAGAGCACCAAGCCTTTGGAGCCATTGTTGATGATCACAATTTCGTCCACCACATTGTTCAAGCATTCAATCAGAAAACAAAAATTATTGCCACCACATCAAAATAACTAAACTAATTTCAAGATAGAATTCAAAATTCATGTATTTCTTATTCTTTTTCAAATAGAAACATTTTTCATTTAAGAGAGGTGAAAGATTCATGGAACATTCATAGCTTTAAGACATAGACACTAAACACTAATGATCATGTAATAAAGACACAAACATAGACAAAATATAAAGCATAAAACCGAAGAAAAACAGAAACATAAGAACAAGGAAATTAAAGAACGGGTCCACCTTAGTGACCGCGGCTAGTTCTTCCTCTTGAAGAACCAATGGAGTTCTTGAGCTCCTCTATGTCTCTTCCTTGCCTTTGTTGCTCCTCTCTCATGGATCTTTGGTGAGGTCCATGAGTGGGCTCTCTTGTTTGCTCCATCCTCTTTCTAGTGATGGGCTTTTGAGATGAATCTCTCCATCTCCCATGACTCGGAGTTGGAAGCAACTGCCTTCCCTTTCTTCTTCCTAGAGATTTCTCCGGCCTTAGTTGCCATTAATAGTTATAGAAAAACAAAAAGCAGAACTTTTTTTCCACACCAAACTTAAAAGGTTTGCTCGTCCTCGAGCAAAATAAGATAGAAGGGAGTAGAAGAAGAATGATGCAATTAATTTTGAAAACTTATTACTGTATACAAGAAAAATTAAAAATAGTTGAAAAGAATTTGAGAAGATATGTAAGTTTTGAAAGCGTTTTGGAAGGAATTGAAAAGAATTGAAATAAAATTAAAAAGAATTAGAAAGATTATTAATTTTTGAAAATAGAAATTGAAAGATGAACGTTTAAAATATGTTTGATGCAAAAAATTATGAATTAAAACATGAAAAATTGAAAAAAAAATCGAATTGGAAACAAAATTACCTCCCTTGCATCATCCTGGAATGCTATCCATTCTGGCGTTTAACGCCCACTTGACTGCCTCTTTGGGCGTTTAACGCCCAGCCAGATACCCTGGCTGGCGTTAAACGCCAGGAATTCTTCTTTACTGGGCGTTTTTCTGAATGCCCAGAATGCTACCATTTCTGGCGTTTAACGCCAAGAATGCTGCCTGCTTAGGCGTTAAACGCCCATTCTGCTATCCTTACTGGCGTTTAAATGCCAGTAAGCTTGTCCTCCAGGGTGTGCTATTTTTGATGCTGTTTTGATTCCGCTTTAATTCTGTAGCTATTTTTGTGACTCCACATGATCATCAACCTAAAGAAAACATAAACTAACAATGGAAAATGAAATAAAAAAGTAATTAACATAGATAAATAAAATTGGTTTGCCCCCCAATAAGCGCTTTTTTAATGTCAATAGCTTGACAAAAAGCTCTTACAGAGCTTCACAAAAGCTCAGAGCATGATTGTGGCCTCCCAACACCAAACTTAGAGTTTGAATGTGGGGGCTCTGCTTGACTCTGTATGGAGAAAATAGGATGAAGCTTTTCATGCTTCTTCTCCATGTTTACAGAAGAAGATCCTTGAGCCTTAAACACCAGGTAGTCCTCATTCAATTGAAGGACTAACTCTCCTCTATCTTCATCAATTACAGCCCTTGCTGTGGCTAGGAAGGGTCTTCCAAGGATGATGGATTCATCCTCATCCTTCCTAGTGTCTAGGATTATGAAGTCAGCAAGGATGTAGAGGCCTTCAACCTTCACTAATACATCCTCTACAAGTCTATAAGCCTTTTTTATTGATTTGTCTGCCATCTCTAGTGAGATTCTTGCGGCTTGTACCTCAAAGATTCCTAGTTTCTCCATTACAGAGAGTGGCATGAGGTTTATACTTGACCCCAGGTCACACAGAGCCTTCTCAAAGGTCATTGTGCCTATAGTACAAGGTATTAAGAACCTTCCAGGATTCGGTTTCTTCTGAGGTACTTTCAGCTAAACCAAGGCATTCAGTTCATTGATGAGCAATGGAGGTTCATCCTCCCAAGTCTCATTACCAAATAACTTGGCATTCAGCTTCATGATTGCTCCTAGATACCAAGCAACTTGCTCTTCAATAATATCTTCATCCTCTTCAGAGGAAGAATACACATCAGAGCTCATGAATGGCAATAGTAAGTTTAGTGGAATCTCTATTGTCTCTTTATGAGCCTCAGATTCCTTTGGTTCCTCATTATGGAACTCCTTATTGGTCAGTGGACGTCCAGCAAGGTCTTCCTCACTGGAAATCACTGCCTCTTCCTCCTCTATAGGTTTGGCCATTTTGGTTATATTAATGGCCTTGCACTGTCTCTTTGGATTCTCTTCTGTATTGCTTGGGAGAGTACTAGGATGAGTTTTAGTAACTCTTTTACTCAGCTGACCCACTTGTGCCTCCAAATTTCTAATGGAGGACCTTGTTTAAGTCATAAAACTGAGTGGCCTTAGATAGATCAGAGACTATGTTTGCTAAGCCAGAGGGGCTCGAGTCAGAATTCTCTGTCTGTTGCTGAAAAGATGATGGAAAAGGCTTGCTATTGCCAAACCTATTTCTCCCACCATTATTATTATTGAAGCCTTGTTGAGGCTTCTATTGATCCTTCCATGAAAAATTTGGATGATTTCTCCATGAAAGATTATAGGTGTTTCCATAGGGTTCTCCCATGTAATTCACCTCTTCCATTGCAGGATTCTCAGGTTCATAAGCTTCTCCTTCAGAGGAGGCTTCTTTAGTACTGTCGGATGCAGCTTGCAATCCAGTCAGATTCTGAGAAATCATATTGACTTGCTGAGTCAATATTTTGTTCTGAGCCAATATGGCATTCAGAGTATCAATCTCAAGAACTCCTTTCTTCGGAGTCATCCCATTACTCACAGGATTTCTTTCAGAAGTGTACATGAACTGATTATTTGCAAATACCTCAATGAGTTCCTGAGCTTCAGTGGGGGTTCTTTTCAGATGAAGAGATCCACCAAAAGAGTGGTCCAATGACATCTTAGACAATTCAGACAGACCATCATAAAATATATCCAAGATGCTCCATTCTGAAAGCATGTCAGAAGGACACCTTCTGGTCAATTACTTGTATCTTTTCCAAGCTTCATAGAGGGATTCACCTTCTTTTTGTCTGAAGGTTTGGACGTCCACTCTAAGCTTGCTCACCTTTTCAGGTGGAAAGAATTTGGCCAAGAAAGCAGTGACCAACTTATCCCAAGAGTTCAGGCTTTCTCTTGGTTGTGAGTCCAACCATGTCCTAGCTCTGTCTCTTACAGCAAAGGGGAAAAGCATAAGTCTGTAGACCTCAGGATCAACCCCATTGGCCTTAACAGTATCACAGATGTGCAAGAATTCAGCTAAGAACTGATGATGATCTTCTGATGGAAGTCCATAAAACTTGCAATTCTGCTGCATTAGAGAAACTAATTGAGGCTTAAGCTCAAATTTGTTTGCTCCAATGGCAGGAATTGAGATGCTTCTTCCATAGAAGTTGGAAGTTGGTGCAGTATAGTCACCAAGCATCTTCCTTGCATCTCTAGCATTGTTGTTGGGTTTGGCTGCCATGTCTGCTTCTTTTTCGAGATTTTCTGTAAGGTCCTCTCTTGAGTGTTGTGCTTTGGCTTCTCTTAGCTTTCTCTTCAGAGTCTTTTTAGGTTCAAGATCAGCTTCAATAAAAATGTTTTCATCCCTGTTCCTGCTCATATGAAAAAAAAGAGAAAAGAAAAGAAGAGGAATCCTGTATGTCACAGTATAGAGATTCCTTTATGTGTCAGAGAAAAAGAGGAATAGAATGAAGAAGGAAGAAGAAATTCGAACACACAGAGAGAGAGAGAGGATTCGAATTATGAGTAGAAGAGAAGTGTTAGTAAATAAATAAAATAAATAGAAAGAGAAGAGAGAGAAAGTATTCGAATATTAATTAAAATAAAAGAAAAATATTTTTGTTTTTATTTTAATTATTGGTTAGTATTCGAAAATATTAAAAGAAATGAAATAAAATTAGAATTTAAAACAGTCAGTTAATTAAAAAGAATTTTGAAAAAGTGGCTAGTTGTTTTCGAAAAATGAGAAGTGGAAAAGTAGTTAGGTAGTTTTGAAAAAGATAAGAAATAGTAAACTTTTTAAAATTAAAACAAACAAGTCAAGTAGTTAGTTGAAAAAGATTTGAAAATAAATTTTGAAAAGATAAGAAGTTAAAAAAAGATTTTGAAATTAAAATTTTGAAAAAGATATGATTGAAATTTATTTTGAAAAAGATTTGAAAAAGAAATTAAAAAGATTTGATTTTTGAAATTAAAGTTGATAACTTGACTAACAAGAAACTAAAAGATATGATTCTAGAACTTAAATATTGAACCTTTCTTAACAAGAAAGTAACACACTTGAAATTTTTGAATCAAAACATTAAATGTTAGCAACAATTTCGAAAATTATGAAATAAAATTAAGAAAAAGATTTTGAAAATTAATTTTAAAAAAATTTCGAAAAAAACATAAAAGAAAAATGAAAAAGATTTTATTTTGAAAAAAGATTTGAAAAGATAGAATTTTTAAATTGAAATTTTGACTTGACTAACAAGAAAAACTAAATTTTAAAAATCTTTGACTAAGTCAACCCAAAATTTCGAAATTTATGAGTAAAATAAGAAAAAGATATTATTTTTTATTTTTTATTTTTTTGGATTAATGAAGAAAGAGAAAAACAACAAAATGACACAAGACATAAAAATTTAAGATCAAAACAAATAATGCATGCAAGAACACTTTGAATGTCAAGATGAACACCAAGAACACTTTGAAGATCAAGATGAACATCAAGAGCATACTTTTAAAAATTTTTAAAAAAAGAAAGACATGCAAGAGACCAAACTTAAAAAATTTTTAATGTTTAGACAACATGAATTTGAAAATGCACAAGAAAAACAAGAAAAGACACAAAATAAGAAAATTTAAAGATCAAACAAGGAAAATCATCAAGAACAACTTGAAGATCAAGAAGAACACAATGCATATATTTTCGAAAACTTAAGAAAAATTAAAACATGCAATTAACATCAAACTTAAAATTTGACACAAGACTCAAACAAGAAACACAAAAATTTTTTTGGTTTTTATGATTTTATTAAATTGTTTTTGTATTTTTTTCAAAAATAAAAATAAAAAGCTTAAACATAAAATAAAATTACCTAATCTAAACAACAAGATGAACCGTCAGTTTTCCAAACTCGAACAATCCCCGGGAACGGCACCAAAAACTTGGTGCACGGAATTGTCATCACACTCTTCACAACTCCGATACAACTAACCAGTAAGTGCACTGGGTCGTCCAAGTAATAAAACCTTATGTGAGTAAGGGTTGATCCCACAGAGATTGCCGGCTTGAAGCAAGCTATGGTCATCCTGTAAATCTTAGTCAAGTGGATTCAATTGGTTACGAGTTTTGATAATTGAAAGATAAATAAAACATAAATTAAAATAAAGATACTTATGTAATTCATTGGTGGGAATTTCAGATAAGCGTTTGGAGATGCTTTGTTGCTTCTGAACATCTGCTTTCCCATTGTCTTCATCCAATCATGTGTGCTCCCTTCCATGGCAAGCTATATGTTGGTGGATCACCGTTGTCAATGGCTACCATCCGTCCTCTCAGTGAAAATGGTCCAGGTACGGTTTCTGTACAGCTAATCAACTATCGAATTTCTCGTCTCAGATGAAAAATACCAGGCACAGCTACCGCACGGCTAATCATATGTCGGTTCTCACTTGTGTTGGAATAGGATCTCTCTATCCTTTTGAAGCTCGTCACAGTCATCCCGTCCCAGATCCTACCCAGAATACCACAGACAAGGTTTAGACTTTCCGAATCTCAGGAATGCTGCCAATTGGTTCTAGCCTATACCACAAAGGTTCTAACCTCATGGACTTGGTCCGTGGATCAGAGACCCAAGAGACTATACTCCAACTGTCGTCCAATGACTACATTGAACATCATGTAGACCGTTTGTGGTTGTCAGGCACGCGGATCTTGACTAAGCGAGTAATGAAGATAGTTGGTGATTGTCACGGATCACCCCTTCATTCTGACTTAAATGAATTAAGTACAAGAGTATATCTTGGGGAAGAAGTAAGCATAAATTGAAAGAGAAACAATAGTACTTGCATTAATTCATAAAGAACAGCAGAGCTCCACACCTTAATCTATGAGGTATAGAAACTCCACCATTGAAAAATACATAAGAGAAAAAGGTCTAGGCATGGCCGAATGGCTACCCTCCCCCCAAATAAGAAATCTCATAAAAGTCTCCAAAAGTCCCTAATAAAATAGTAAAAAGTGCTATTTATACTAAACTAGTTACAAGGGATTACAGAAAATAAGTAACTAAGTGCAGATAGTGCCGAAATCCATTTTCGGGGCCCACTTGGCATATGCTTGGGCTGAGCATTGAGCTTTACACATGCATAGGCCTTTTCTGGAGTTAAACGCTAGCTTGGATGCCATTTTGGGCGTTTAACACTCGTTCTGGTGCCAGTTCCGGCGTTTAACGCCAAAAAAGGGTCTCTGGTGGGCGTTTTAACACCAGTTTACGCCATCAAATCGCGAGCAAAGTATAAACTATTATATATTGCTGGAAAGCCCAGGATGTTAGCTTTTCATCCCAATTGAGAAAGCGCCAATTGGATATATGTAGCTCCAGAAAAACGCGTTTCAGTGCAGGGAGGTCAGGATCCAACAGCATTTGCAGTCCTTTCTCAGTCTTTGAATTAGACTTTTGCTCAGGTCCCACAATTTCAGCCAGAAAATACCTGAGATTACATAAAAACACACAAACTCAGTAAACTCCAGAAATGTGATTTGTGCATAAAAACTAATAAAAATATAATAAAAAGTAACTAAAACATACTAAAAATTGTGTAAAAATAATGCCAAAAAGCGTATAAATTATCCGCTCATCACAACACCAAACTTAAATTGTTGCTTGTCCCCAAGAAACCAAAAACAAAATAGGATAAAAAGATGAGAATATACAATAAATTTCAAAATATCAATGAAGCTTGGTTCTAATTAGATGAGCGGGACTAGTAGCTTTTTGCTTCTGAACAGTTTTGGCATCTCACTTTATCCTTTGAAGTTCAGAATGATTGGCATCCATAGGAACTCAGAATTCATATAGTGTTATTGATTCTCCTAGTTTAGTATATTGATTCTTGAACACAGCTACTTATGAGTCTTGGCCGTGACCCTAAGCATCTTGTTTTCCAGTATTACCACCGGATACATAAATGCCACAGACACATAATAACTGGGTGAACCTTTTCAGATTGTGACTCAGCTTTGCTAGAGTCCCCAATTAGAGGTGCCCAGAGTTCTTAAGCACACTCTTCTTGCTTTGGATCATGACTTTTACCACTCAGTCTCAAGCTTTTTACTTGGACCTTCATGACACAAGCACATTATTAGGGACAGCTTGATTTAGCCGCTTAGGCCAGGATTTTATTCCTTTGGGCCCTCCTATCCACTGATGCTCAAAGCCTTTGATCCTCTTTATCCTTGCCTTTTAGTTTAAAGAGTTACTGGCTTTTTGCTCTTGCTTTTTGGTATAAAGAGCTATTGGCTTTTTCTGCTTACTTTTTCTTTTTCTTTTTTTTCTTTATTTTTTGCCATTTTTTTGAAAGATTTTTTGAAAAGTAGATAAATGTTGAAACAAGAAGAAGGTTACCTAATCTAAGCAACAAGATGAATTGTCAGTTGTCCAAACTCGAACAATCCACAGCAACGGCGCCAAAAACTTGGTGCACGGAATTGTGATAACACTTTTCTCAACTCCGGTACAACTAACCAGCATGTGCACTGGGTCGTCCAAGTAATAGATTACATCAGTACGGGTCGATCCCACGGAGATCGCCGGCTTGAAGCAAGCTATGGTCATCCTGTAAATCTTAGTCAGGCGGATTCAATTGGTTATGAGTTTTAATAATTGAAAGATAAATAAAACATAAATTAAAATAAAGATACTTATGTAATTCATTGGTGGAAATTTCAGATAAGCCTTTGGAAATGCTTTGTTACTTCTGAACCTGTGCTTTCCTATTGTCTTCATCCAATCATGCGTGCTCCCTTCCATGGCAAGCTGTATGTTGGTGGATCACCGTTGTCAATGGCTACCATCCGTCCTCTCAGTGAAAATGGTCCAGCTGCGGTTTCTGTACGGCTAATCAACTGTCAGATTTCTTGTCTCGGATGAAAAATTCCAGGCATAGCTACCGCACGGCTAATCATCTGTCGGTTCTCATTTGTGTCAGAATAGGATCTCTCTATCCTTTTACACACTATCAATGCGCCCAACATTCGTCAGTTTAAAACTCGTCACAGTCATCCCGTCCCAGATCCTACGAAATACCACAAACAAAGTTTATACTTTCTTATTATTGGCATGATTAATGTATTTTTAAAATCTATTAATGTATTCAATAACATTAATAAGAGATGAGATGAGAAGAGAAAAATGGGTAAGAAGTAAAAGATAACAGATGAACGTCAAGGTGGCCAAGTGGAGTAACCAGAGCTTTTCAGATATGAATAACTGGCATTAAGTGTAGAAGTTAATTAGAAATGGTAATACTGGAAAGAAATCTTGGACACCAAACCTATGTATTGCCACTATATATGGTTATAGATATTGTTATATATGATAGAACTTCTCCCGTGCATCCGTTACGTTACATAAAGAAAACTACTCACAGAACGACAATTCATCTTTTATATGTCATTTTCATCTCTATTTCAGTAACAGTTATAAAAAAATCATGTGTAACTTCTTCTTCAATTCTTTACTCTATTGATTTACCTTTTAATTTATTTCACTTTTTTTTCAATTTTTCTTACTTCTATTTCCAATTCAAGATGCACTTCTCAGTATGGAACAATTATTATTAGAATAAAAAAATTGTCATTTATAACAAAAATAAATAAAATAGTAAATAGAAAATAGTAAAAAAAATAATTATTATGATAGAAATTAAAGTTGTCAATAATGCAATGGTACTATTTCAATTCAAAAAGAATAAAAGAAAATCCGAATCTAAATTTATTAGATATTAAATAAAATAAAATTACATAAAACGTTATTATTTACCATATAAATTAAACAAAAAATTATCAATATTTTTAAATAATATTTTATACAACAATTGCCAAGCAAAACTCACTGAATAGAAAAAAATAATTGAACATCAAACTCTCATATTTTCTTTGTATATTGCTATTTTGTTATAGTATAAGTAATAGTTTTAGAATTATTTAAACTAGCGGCTCAACAGGCACTATCGTGCCTGTTCAGCCACTTTTCTACTGTTTTTTAAGAAATTAATTTTTTTAGTTAGTATATTATTTATTTTTTAAATTTATTAGATAAATATTTTTGTCATTATTTTAATATTGACGTGATCTTATTTATATCATATTTTTTACCTTAAAATTACTATAAAAAACTTTTAAAATGTTTAATTATAAAAGCACACAATAAAGATGTATATATATTATTAGAAAAAACATAGTTAAAAAAAATAATGATAATAATATTATCCTGATTAAAAAAGAGTATATATAAATCAAAATACATGTTAGTTATTTACAAAAGATAATTTTACTTAAATGTCATGGATATTTATATTTGTCTTCATTTTTTTTAAGTGGTAGGCCAAAATATGAATTTGGATTTGAAGAGGCTTCATTTTCCTATAAATAGTGAAAAAACAAAAGAAATGAGAATGATTGTCTTTTTCGTTTTTGAATATCAAACTATAAGAACAATTAATAAAAAAAATAGGACAATATAAAAATTGTGTATCTTGAAAAAAATTTCAAAATTCATCATACATATCCTTATTAATAATTTCTTGAGTATTGAAAATATGTCACATTTTTTACCATAAGAATAATTATATAAACAATTTATGATTATTCAATTAAATTGATTCCTTATCATAGGGACTAATTCAATTCATTCAATTAAAACCTGTAGGATTGGGATATCTTGTTTTGCACTGATTTTTTTGAAAAGACAAAAAAATGACATTAATCTTAGTTTATGTATGACAAAGGAAAAGTCTAGGGGCCAGCAATTTTATTACATTTTGGCCAGCATGTAACCAGCAGAGAAAGGTGAGCCATTGGATGAAATCTCACACCAATCTCACACCATCAAATCATCATTGATGGCTAGTTGATGGCTACCAATCTCAAATGTTGCTGGTCCCCTAGCATTGCTCTATGACAAAATGTAAACTAAATGACATTACATCTAATTTATTAGGAATTTATATTTAATAACAGTTACCTGCAATGATATTGTTTATCACCAAAATGAGCTAGTTGTGCTCTTCTGAGTTTATGGCCGGAAAAAAAAGTTAAATTTTTAACATAATTAGTATATACGTCTAAATAGACGATATTATTATTATATAATAAAAATTTACTTCATTACTTTTTATTTTTTGATCCAATATTTCTCTTTTTATCATTTTTCTGAGTTTTGTTTGCTTTAACTGTATTTTCCCAACTAATAGAATAAATTTTGAGTGAATGAACCTGATTTAATATCACGTTTGATTATCTATACCAATATATAATGGGAATACACAGGTTTAATATCCAATTCTTTCTTCCTCTTTTGCCTCTGTTTCTTTTTTATTAAAAAACGGATTTACCCACGACAGAATTTAAAAACTGAACAACTTCTAATAAAAAAAACTGACACTACGTACTCAGGATACATGATATTTTTTAAAAACTATTAAAATATAAATAATTAATATTAATAATGTTATACTATAATGATAATAATGATATAAATAATATAACGTCAACAAAATATTAATTATTTTTTATTTTTTATTAGTATTTTTCATACATAATAGCCCATAATACAACAGTATATAAGTGATCAATATATCATTATAGTACAATAACTGATAGTATATATATATATAATTATTTTATTAATAGTTATTTCAATGGGACAATAGTATTTAAATTATTAAGAAAAATCTTAGATGTTAAATCCGGACGATCTTGTGGAGTTTGAGTAGGACTAAGTTCTGAAGCTATTTCTGACCATGATGGGTTACATGTCATAGTTAGAAAAATATCCAGTTTGCCTTCTTTAGAGAAAAGTATTATTAGTTTTAAAGTTTAAATTCAGAAACACGTAATTATCAATCGTGTGGCCATTAAATTGAATAATTACCAGCATTATTCTCTCCTGTGTGCAAAGCATCTTGTAAGCCTTGATACAGTTCAGCTCGAAGTTCCTTTTGTCTTTGTCGAACCCATCTTAACTTACTTGTTTCCATTTTCACATAGTTGTCAACAACATATTCTTGAAGAAGTTGCCCCATTTGCAAAACTGATGAGTGATCATCGGGGCGGATCTACGAATTTTGAGGATTATAGAAAATTGTTAGAAATTGTGAAATGATGTATTGGTACAAACTATCATCTATGGAAGTCTATAAATGATGTAGCAAATATATGAGTTTGTACTTGGAGCATATAGCTATTATATATCTGGCATGATACTTTGCCGCCACTTTGACTTTGAGTATTGATATCCTATCCATGAGTTCCAAATGGAAAAAGAAGAGGATATTGTAGTGGATCGTAATAACCAACGAATTTCTGAATCCTTCGTAGGCTACCAGCATGAGTTTGCACCTTAATATCTCGCCCATGAATCATTGTTTCAACGTCATCACTAATAATTATAGCTGCTACCTGCAACGCAGTTGGAAGACTATATTATAGCTGATTAGCGGGTCGCTCTCTAGTGACCAAACTACACTCCTGGACATCTAACCGTTGTGCAAGCTGGCGAAACACATGGAGAAAAGGATTATACCAGTGTAGCAATTGTTGCAACTTGAAAACAAGTATTTCATGTAGTTGTGTGTTCTCCAGCATCCTATTCTGCAACTCGTGCTCAGTATCATATATGTACAGTTGCAAAAAATGTGGCCGCATTCCCTGATCTGAATAAAATCCCCCTATACTGTGATATATTGAGCCTTGAGCACAAAATGTATATATACCACGACCTGTTATAGCCAGTTGTTCGTCTATGTGCACACCACACGAAGTGAAGAAAAATACATGATGGTATCCACGAATATGTTTTCTAAAATGGTTTCCTTCTGCAGGGGTCCAGGAAGATTTCAAGCAATTCCTAAGAAGCATTTACTCGGGGAAGAAAGACTTTTTCCCCATTACATCACATCTCCAACGTCTCATGGTGAAATAGACGTGCGCTACAGTAATGACATGTCCTTGGGATTGGTAGCGGAGTTTGAATTATTGTTGCATCCTCTTGAAAATTTCGAGCACAATTATGGGATGCTCAAACATTTTGTCTAATTTCTGTACTCGTATTAAATTTACATATATTTGGTTACATTCATAATGAAAATCAGAAAATGATTAATTTCGTAACAACAAAAATATAGTACTTTGTTGATTATAAATACAAAGAATTACTTCCATTATAGTGATCATAAAAAAGAGATAAGTAACTATCAAATATTTAAGTGATATTTTAATAATTTTTTTTAACTTTGTTACACTGTATAATATTGTGATTGTAACACCTACCACACAGAGCTTTACACCTAGGATGTAAAATAGAGGTGGCGAGGTGCTACGACCTCTGAAATAAAATATATATAATAATACATGACAAAGGATATAGTATACTAGGAGCCTTAACAAAAAAAATGGGTAAAACAAAAGTGCGAAATAAAAAGCACAACGCTCCGAAGACAATAACTTGCGTGTGAAGAAACCTCAAGATCATAGATATGAGTAAGCGAAAGAGTAAAAGAAAGCCAAGAATACAGTGAAACTAGCTCCTGACTCAGCCTGCGAAGCCAAGACTGGCCGGAGAATATATATACATACATATACAGATATCCCCAAAATACTCAAAATACTGAAATAAGATCCTAACTCTCCTTCAACCTCTATGAGGAACAAAATAATCAAGTTTCTTGGAGAGCAAGCTAAGTACACACACACACACACATACACACACACACACACAGATATATATATATATATATATATATACAAACTGAAAACCCAAAATAACCCAGGGACTACTCCGCTTCAGGAATCCAAACGCCTAGCGAGGAGCCTCACGACCTGCATCTGAAAATAACAACGCAGTATGGGATGAGAACCGGAGATTCTCATCATGGTAAAGGTGCCATGCATATAATATATAAGGTCTTGGGAATGCCAGAGGCAATCCTAGAACTCCAACATACAGTTATAAACTTAAGTTCTAAACAGAACCCATAAAAAGGGGTATGTGACCTAAGAATCCAAAACTTACTTTTTTTTTTTTACTTTAAACCTAACATTAATGCCTAACCAATTCACCCTTCCTCTGCTCCTCCATCACCTTAATTCAACATAGACAAACAAACAAATAAATTCACACACAAGTAGGAAACAGGTAGAGTAAATAGCAAGTATAACAGTTAGTAGGGTATATATTCAGTTAGGCAATCCTAAGTAATGCATAGCAAACAAAACAAACAAATGCACATGATGTATGTCTGTCCTACGGCTGATGCTATCATCTGTTGGTTACATAACCAACCCGACATGTCCTGGTAGCTAACCATGGACTGAAACACCCATGCAGAGCAAGTGGGTTTGAGCTACAACCCCTTTGCTACAACCCGCTTAACGCAGAGCCAGTGGAATAACCACTACTGTGGCTACTACCCAGGTGAGTGTTTAAATGCTCAACCTGGAGCAAGTGAAAGATCCACTACTGCTGCTATTACCCAGGCATCATAAACATACATTTATTCAATTTGAATTAAGCATGATCATTATCAATTCTCAAACATTAACCTGGAGAAAGCGGGACGAACCACCATCCATGCTACTACCCAGGTATCTCAAGCATATATTCACTTATTCCAAATGAGTTCAATCATCCATCAACATATCACTATCATAAATGTTCATCATCTTCATAACATTTTCTCCCTTCTTATTCATAATCCATCATTTTAACCTTTACTTCACCCTCAAGTTACCTTAATTTCCTAACATCAACTAATTACTAAGCTTACTAATAAGTTCTAGGGTTAAAGGATAAAAATGGAAGCTTAGAGGTTCTAAACCATATTTGAATTATAAAAATACAGGTGCTGAAAAATAAAGTGTGTCCGTACGCACACATGTGTGCGCGCGCACAGCTTAAAAAGAAAACAGAACGTGTGCGTGTGCCTCACCTGTGCGAGCGCCACCAGCAGAAAGCATATCCTGGTGTGTGCATGCGCACAAGGGCGTGCGTATGCACACTTTCTAAAAACACAAGGTGTGCGTGCGCACAAAGGCATGCGTACGCACAGATAAGTTTCTGCTACTGCTGGGTGCGTGTGCACAGCAGTGTGCGTGGGTACACACCAGAATTTTTTATTTTGCTGCAACATTAAAAAGTTCAGTTTTTAGCACCGGATTTTTGGCGTCTATAACTTCTTTTATAGAATTCGGTTTTTCGCAAACCTTATCTCGTTTTCAAGCTTATAAAACCTTCTTTAATTTGAAACAAATCTCACTTTCATCCAAAATTTGAGGGGCAAGTTAGGAACTACTAATGTTCTTCAAAAATTAGTTTTTACCAAAATTTATCAAACCTTTATTTTTACCAAAGTCTCATTTTCACCCAAACATTTCACAACCAAAGCATACCAATACTCAACCCCACACCTTCCATGCATTTTACAACACACCACACCTAACATTCTCAATCATTTAATAACTCCTTACATATTCACAATTTCAAGACAATAACAACTATACTCCTTACATATCAACATGTACATTTAACCCTTTTATTCAATAATTACCCACAATAAGTGCTTCACACCACTCTCATGAATGGCCCAACTCTTACATCCAGAATTTGCTAATTAATATCAAATATGCTACGACAACCTCCATCAAACTTAATTAAATTCATCATCAAGCACTAACACCACACTTGCAACATAACCATCAATCACCACTCATTCTCAATATCATTTAATAAATACATCAAGGTTCTAAACATCAACATACATGCACATTTTAACTTATCCTATATTTCTCTAACCTAAGTTTTCACAGAGCATTATATATTAAATACGTGAAACCTAAACCATACCTTGGTCACTTTTTCACGTATTATCCAAAGCCAACACAACCTCAAAAGTCCAAAAATTACCAAAGCATTGACACCAATCCTCCTCCAAGTCTCAATTGTCCAAAATCAAGTTCCAATGTGCGCATAAACACCTAAGTTCACATATCCATACACTAATTTAATACCCAATACCCAAATTCAAGAAATTAACTAATATTATTGAATCCTAACTTTATCCAAGTGTGACACAAGCGAGATCGGATGTTTTTCTCAAGTTAATTTGAGCTTAAACATCAAAATTGAATAATTTTCAACATCATGGCTAATAAATTTTGAAACTGAGAATGAAGGAATTGAGAAAGAAAATATGATTCCCTCACCTTACCTTGTTCTGGGCTTTGTAGAGCTCGACAACGCAAACGCGTGGCCGCAAACGGTGCGGCAATCGGAGCTCCGAATCAAAAGTTATGTGGATTTGATTGAGAATCAAGGGTTTGGTGTTGTCACTAGTTTTTGCCCCTTTCCTTGAATGTTTCCAGCGAGCATGAGGTTTAAGGAAGGAACGGGTGATAAACCCATATTTTATGATATATTTTATGCTTAATCTGAGTGATTTATTAAATCCTTCACCCACTTATTCATATTAATTGTATGGTTTTACTTCTCATTCATTATTATGTGATGTATGTGAAAAACATGTTTCCTATGCTTTTAAATTAATTATTTTAATCACCTTTAATTCCATTCGATGCCATGACTAGTGTGTTGAGTAGTTTCAGATCTTCTAAGGCATGAATGACTTAAAGGATGGAAAAGGAAACATACAAAAATGGAAAGAAAGCGCAAAATGGAGTTTTGAAGAAACTGGCATCCACGCGATCGCATGGACGATGCGATCGCGTGCCAAGAGCGAAGAAGCATCGACGCGGCCGCATGACTGACGCGACTGTGCGACTTGAGCAAATCACATACGACGCGGACGCATGAACGATGCGACCGCGTGACTAGGAGAACTCCGAATGACGCGACCGCGTGACCCACGCGGACACGTGACAGAGGCCACGCACCAGAAATTGCAGAAACGCTCATAGCGGATTCTGAAGCCTTTTTGGCCCAAAATCCAAGTCCAGAAGCCATAGACCAGAGGTTATGAAGTGGAGGAATGCATCCATCGAAGGAGACTGCGAATTTTCTGTTACTTTCCATGATTTAGATTTAGTTTTGAGAGAGGTTCCCTCCTCTCTCTCTCTTTAAGGATTAGGATTTAGGACTTCTCTTAGTTTTAGGAGTGACTCTCAATCTCAGGTTCTTTATTTTTATTCATCCGAATTTAATTTATAAACTATTCCATGTTATAGATTACTCTTTTAAATTAAAGTTATTTAAGATATTTCAGTTTAATATTGCTTCCTTTTATTTATGTTATTGTTGTTCTCAATCTGAAGACATTCTTATTCCAGTAGATACAATTTTCTTTCCTTTTGGTTTTGGTTAAATAACTGGTGACTCTAGAGTTATCAAACTCATTATTGATTGAAAATTGGATTTCTTCATTTTATTAATTCATATTCCAATAACTCTAGCCCTTCCCAAGGAAAGACTAGGACTTGAGGATTCGAATTAATTCATCCACTTAACTTACCTTCATAGTTAGAGGTTAACAAGGTGGGAGAAAAATTCAACTCTCTTCATAATTGATAAGGATAACTAGGATAAGACTTCCAGTCTTTATACCTTGCCAAGAGTTTATTTTACAGCTATTTATTTATTTTTATTGCTTTGAAAATATACCTGTGCCCATTGCCCAACTTCCAAAACCCCAATTTACAAACTCATAACCAATAATAAGAACACACTTCCCTGCAATTCCTTGAGAAGACGACCCGAGGTTTAAATACTTCGATTATCAATTTTTTTAGGGGTTTGTTACTTGTGACAACCAAAACGTTTGTACGAAGGGATTTCTGTCGGTTTAGAGACTATATCTACAACGCGACTGTTTTTATGAAATTTTTTACTGGCAAGAATCCTAACGTCAAAATAGCGCCGTTGCCGGGAAATTGCAAACGTGTGCCTTATTATTGGTTATTGTAAATATTTTTCAAAAAAAATATTTTTCTTTTACTTGTTTATTTATTTCTCCTTTTCCCCCTTAATTCTGATAACTACTATGAATTCTCACCCCTCTCGCTTTGAGTTTGGTTCTAACTTTGTTGAAGGAAATAGAAACCACAGTAGGAATATGCATCAAGGTCAGACCAATCAAGGATGGATGGAGCCAAGAGGATCTAATCAACCCTTTAGGCAACAACACCCTCCAAGATATCATGGACCACGACCATTCCAGAATACATGTCAAGACAATAGTTATGGTAGACCCTTTCGTGACAACCAACGCCCACCAAATTACTATGGTCAAGAGCCATTCCGAAGAGCAAGCAATGGTGGAGAAGTTAAAGCAATTATCTTCCGGACGTTCAGCCCCTCAACAGACCCCCATGGCCTTATGTGGAGAATCTAATGAAGAACGTGTTGTGAAGAAGACACAAGAAACTCCAGTGAATAGCATTGAGCATAACCTCGTACCAGAACAAGTAGAGAAAGTTGTCATTGTAGAAGAAGAAGAGTCGGTTGTTGTGGAGAACTCCGTCAAGGATATTACAATTGATGCTGAGGAGGATTTTGCACCGCCTCCACTGCAAATATCTTATGAAGAACTTAACAGAATAACCCAGGACACAGGTTTCCTTGATGATGATGATCACGAGTCCCATTCTCTTAGTGGCGAACTTGCATTCACAACTGATTTCTTTGAGACAGAAGAATCTTCCCCGAGTGAATATGAAGATGATGCTAAGGTAGATCTCTCTCAACCTCCAATATATGACTTGAGCGATGATGAGGGAGAAATTGAAGACTCTGATCAAGAGATGGTTGAAGTGGAAGAATTCACAGAAGATTATAAGGGAGTAGAACTTACAGAACCACAGGAAACACCTATCCCAAGGCCGTTACCGCCCACCACAAACTACAAGTGGGTAAAATCCTTGTCTTCTATCTTCAATATTCCACTTGAATATGGTTTGCTTGAAACAGATGGCCAGCTTAGAGCTCTCTATGGCTTTAAGAGTAAAAGGGAAATGGCTCATGCTCAGAGCCGGTGCACAAGGTTCAATAAGATTCCACGCTTCAACTCGAAGTGCAAGGATTGGTATCATGCTCAATTGAGTGGATTGCGGAGAACGTTTGGCCACCATGGTGAGAATCTAATTTCCAAACCGCCTAAATGGAAAAGTATAGATTAAAACGAAAGCGGATTTGGAACCAAAGTTTGGGATCCCGAAAAATATTCTGATATTCATCACCCCGGGAGCCTGAAAATCTGTTTGAAGCTGCTCAGAAGCTTCACATGCCTAGTTTGGGACCCCGGAGGCTATTGGCATTCCAAGCATTGGTGGAAATTTCTGGATGAATTCAAGCACAAGCCGCCATAACAGGAAGCTCAACCAACGTCCAACTTAAGGACTTTAACCAAAAGTGCTAGGTGGGAGACAACCCACCATGGTATGATCGTTCCTTTTTTTCATTTTTTTATTTAGTTTTAGTTGTTTTCAAGTTTTATTTTATTTTTCATTAAACCTGGAATTACTCATAACATTCATACCATTTTGCACTCTGCATACTGCATAATTACATATTCCAAAAAAAAGGGGCGTGCGACGCGACCGCATCAATCATGCGATCGCGTCAATTGCAATAAAACACCCCTCACGCGTCCGCGTCCATCACGCGGTCGCGTGCCCTGGAGATCGGCGTATAACCCCAACATCCAGAAAGTTGGGCTGGACTCGTGCTGCCCTTGTGCTTTTCGCGCAAATGACCCACGCGATCGCGTGCCTGACGTGATCGCGTCACATGTACATAACCAATTTCACGCGACCGCGTCGCATGGACTGCACAACACCCTAGAAGGAGACAGAGAGTTGCGCTGAAATGACGCTGGAATCGTGCGTACGCACAGAAAATTTGAGGAGCAAAATTATGGACTACCAAAGTTCATCAAAAATCAGTTTTTACCAAAATTTATCAAACCTCCATTTTTACCAAAGTCTATTTTCACCCAAATATTTCACAACCAACGCATACCAATACTCAACCCCACACCTTCCATACATTTTTACAACACACCACACCTAACATTCTCAATCATTCAATAACTCCTTACATATTCACACTTCCAAATTCAAGATAATAACAACTATACTCATGTTTACACGTAGATCCCTTGTCACACATATCAAAATGTACATTTAACCCTTTTATTCAATAATTACCCACAATAAGTGCTTCACACCACTCTCATGAATGACTCAACTCTTACATCCAAAATTTGCTAATTAATATCAAATATGCTAAGACAACCTCCATCAAACTTAACTGAATTCATCATCAAGCACCAACACCACACTTGCAACATAACCATCAATCACCACTCATTCTCAATATTATTTAATAAATCCATTAAGGTTCTTAAACATTAACATACATGCACATTTCAACTTATCTTATAGTTCTCTAGCCTAAGTTTTCATAGAGCATTATATATTAAATATGTGAAACCTAAACCATACCTTGGCCACTTTTTCATGTATTATCCAAAGCTAACACAGCCTCAAAAGTCCAAAAATTAGCAAAGCATTGACACCAATCCTCCTCCAAGCCTTAATTGCCCAAAATCAAGTTCCAATGTGTGCATAAACACCTAAGCTCACATATCCATACACTAATTTAATACCCAATACCCAAATTTAAGAAATTAACTAGGATTCTCGAATCCTGACTTTAACCAAGCGTCACACAAGCGAGAGAGGATGTTTTTCTCAAGTTAATTTGAGCTTAAATATCAAAATTGAACAATTTACAACATCATAGCTAATAAATTTTGAAACCGAGAATAAAGGAATTGAGGAAGAAAATATGACTTCTTCACCTTACAATGCTCTAGGATTTGTAGAGCTCGACGATGCGAACGCATGGTCGCAAACAGTGCAGCAATTAGAGTTTCGGATCAAAAGTTTTGTGGATTTGATTGAGAATCAAGGGTTTGGTGTTGTCACTAGTTTTTGCCCCTTTACTTGAATGTTTCCAGCAAGCATGAGGTTTAAGGAAGGAAGGGGAGCTGTGTTGGTTAAGTGAGGTTGGTATAATTGGGCCTTGGGCCCATTTCTTTGAAATTGGTGTTAAAATTCTTATTTTAATTAGTTTTATCCTATTTTAATTTAATATTCATATTTTTAATTTTTTGTATTAAAATTTATTTATTAATTAACTATTTATTAATTTAGCAGGATTTACAATGATGTTATTTGATTTTAGTTTTTTAAATTTTGTTATTCAGATGTATTTAACAACCTTAATTATAAAATATTTTATTTTATTCTTTATAAAGATGTTCTTTATAAAGATGATTTTTATTCGTTAAATAAATGTTTTTATTCTTTTAATTATAAAAAAATATTATTTATTGTGTAGCAAAATAGTTTTATTTTTTTTAATAAAATCATTTTGTTTAAAACCTTTTATTTAAAACTGTTATAACCAAGTTAAAATTACATGCGATCTATAACAACATTAAATTATTTTAAATGTTTATTATTTTCTTGTTCCATTATATGTTTTTATTTATATGTTAATGTTATTTTTGTTATGGACTTTTTTTTTAGATTAAATAGTCAATACAATATAGTTTGAATCTAAAATAAATAAAAGTTTTTTAAAAATACTATCTTTATATATCATAATTTTTTTTTGTATAAAGTTCTCAGTTGTATCAGTTGTCTTATAGTATTTTTTAGTTAATTATCTTATATAGGGTATGACGATTTTTGCCTTTGACTAAATTTTTTTGTTTGTATATTTTGTTTCATGTTTTTAAATATTTAGATATTACTGGTCCAAGTAATACAATTGACGATAATATTGGTTCATATTTTATTTGTTCTATTACTTCTAATAAGTTTTATTTTGTATGCTTTCGCCTAGAGTTATCATTTTTATTTTTACTATTTATTTTATTTCCTAAAATATATTTTATTTTATTATTTTATTGATTAAATTACACAGTTAGTCCCTACATTTTTAATAAAATTACAAGTTGGTCCCTACACTTTAAAAATTTGTAATTGGGTTCCTAAAGATAATTAAAATTTATAATTTAATCCCCGTTGTTCAAAAAGTGTTTGATTTAACAGAATATTCTCAGTATATTCTCTATTTTAACAGAATATTCTTAGCATATTCTGAGAATATTCTGTTAAATCAATACTTTTTTACCGGCGGAGACTAAATTACAAATTTTAATTCTCTCTAGGGACCTAATTACAAACTTTTTAAAGTGTAGGGACCAATTTACAATTTTACTAAAAGTGTAGGGACCAACTGTGTAATTTAACCTATTTTATTTTGTCATATTTGTATGAATTATAACAAAATGATTCAACAAAATATAAAGTTTTTTAAATTAACTATTTTTTTGTTTTCGCTAAAGTTTACATATTTTTCATTTGAATTGGCAAATAAATATTTTAATTATCATTTTGGTTTTCATAAACTTTTTTGTATATAGATTTTAATTTTTTTTGTTAGACACTGTCACTCTTTTTTTATAATTGCTTCTTGTAATGAACTTAAAAAAATAAATTTTTTAACACTCTTTTTTTATAATTGCTTCTTGTAATGAACTTAAAAAAATAAATTTTTTAACATCAATTATGCTCACACTTAATGTTTACTATGAATACATTAATATGCTAACATATAAGGATAAAATAATAAAGAAAAAAAAGTAGAATACTAACCAGTTATATTTTCTTCACATCTTCTGTTTTGATCGGATCTATTTCCATGAATTTTTTATAGTATGTAAAAAGAACACATTAACAAAATTATAAAATTATTCAATGAATTAAATTCGTACAGTATCAATGGTAATTGAGATATTACTTTATAAGAAACAAATCATACAAAATTAAATTGATTGAAAGTAATAAAATACGTAGAATATCCATTAATATCATAATTATCCAAACTCTGAATAACAAAAGACAATAGATAGTGACCATAAAATACAAATACATGATAGGCCATTTGAGTTTATGTAAAAAGTTACCATTTGAAAAATGATTCAAGTGTAACTGTATAATAGATTTATTAAGTGAAGAAATTATCATTTATAATTTGCAATGTTATATTTATAATTAAAAAAGTTCTTTCAATTAAAAAAAGTTCTTTCAATTAATACAGTTGCTATGCAAAAATTAAAGCTAATTTAAAAAGAAGATAAATAATATTCTTTTGAGTTGATTTAAAAAAAAAACACTAATTTCATTTAAATTTGAGAATTGATCATTCTAAGTTCTAACGAATTTCTAATATAAAATTTTTAAATTGACGATTAAGTACCAAAAGTTGAATAAAAATTTATTGTGGGGTCAAATTTAATAATCTAATGGGGACAAAAAAATATTATTATCATATACTACTAAAAAAAAATTCCAAATTGTAGTGGGGGCGCTTGCCCCACAACAGTGTATGTAGAACCGTCCCTCATGATAGGCCGTTTGAGTTTATGTGAAAAGTTGCCATTTGAAAAATGATTCAAGTGCAACCGTATAATAGATTTATTAAGTGAAGAAATTATCATTTATAATTTGAAATGTTATATATATTTATTAAAAATATTTGAATTTTTTTGTGTATTAAATAAAACATTTAAAAGAATTGTATAATATTAAAAAAGATATGAAATGTAAAATTCTATTAGATATTAATTGGACCACTATTATTAAGAGCATCTGAATAATAGCAATCATCTTATTGGAACGACAATAATGTATTTTAATTGATTATATTTTACAGTGTATAATTATTCTTTAGAGATAAGTAATTTGTGAATATAAAAATTATATTAAACTGGTAACATAATAATTATATTAAAAATAGTAAATTTATCAATTTAAATTTATGTAGGAAAGAAATTACCACTTTTGATATATCTATTTTTTAGAAGGAAAAATATAAAAAAATATCATAATTATTTGCAAATTTTTTTTTGTTATACAATGAAAAAAATTTAAGTTACAATTATATTATTAAACATATATCTAATATAACTTTTTTATATTGATACGACGGAAACATTTTATTTATTCTTATAATAATATTATTTAGGATAATAATAAAAGATTTATTGAATCAAAATTTAAGAAAAAATAAATTACTATTAATTAAATAAATATACAGGAGTCCTACCCATATTTATTACCATTCGGTCTATTACTTGAATCAGTTTCGCTTTTTTTTATGAATATCTAAATATTTAAAAAATTTATTATCAAATTAAAAATAATGTATGTTGAGAACTTAAGAGTACATTCAGTAGATAAATTATACATAAATAGTACTAAGAGTATATTAACATAGAAATATTGTAGAAATAATTCAAATTGGCAAACTAAATTGTAGAAAAAAAATGTTAAAAAAAATATACCAAAATTATCCACTAATTTTTTTTGTTACAGAGTCAAAAAATTTAATAACAAATATATTATTAAACATTGAACATATATATTTTTCTTATAATAATACAGTTATAAAAATTTTATATTTATATAATATTATATTAAAAAATTATTAAATTATCTAATATACTTGAACCAGCTCTGCTGTTATTGTGAGTATCTGTATATTTAGAAAAATTATTATTAAGATAAAAATAATGTAATTTGATAATTTAAGAGTACACTCATGAGATAAATTACACATAATTGGTACTAAGAGTACAATAACATAGATATATCGTAAAAAATAATTCATATTAAATGATACACTAACAATATAAATTTATGAGTGGGAAGTATAACTTAGAGTAACTGATACAGAGTATTGATGAGTAGATATATTTGTGATATCTTGTAATGGTATTGTCATGTTGGTTGGTCCACTCGATGTAACGATTTATTTTTCTCGTCTAATACTCTCTCGGTAACAGGCACCCCTTTTGGCAAGGTCTTGCGGCCTCTGTTCTTCGCTCATATTTTATCTTCGTTGCCTGGCATAGTCTTGCCAAGTTTGTCGACCATTTCCATGACTGTAATTAATCAAAGAAACATATAAACATAGTTTTACAGTTTTATTTAATGATAAAAAGCAAATTACAGTAGGTTTTACGTTATATTTAGGTGAAGTGAGAAGGATGCAGAAGATGGATGAGAAATGAAAGAATTTTTTTATTATGGAGTAACCAATAATATAAAGTGGGAGGGATTAAGAGGAGAAACTGGTATTCTATTAGTTATTATAGATGAAGATAAAGTAGTGAAAATTCTGTAACTGACCTATACTGGAGTATTATATAGTAATGTGAAGTGAGAGACATTAACAGGAGAAACTGGTATTCTATTAGTGAAATAATTATAGAAGTTACATTGAGGTGAACGTGAATGAAAATGAAGTAGGGAGAATTTTTTAACTAAGAGTAAGTTATTAGGAAGGACAAAAATGAAAAAAATTTTGGACACCAAAATGAGTTTTACAATTATATATTGTTATAGATTATGAGTATTTGAATATTTAAAAGAAAATTTATTATTAGCATAAGATTAATGTATTTTTAAAATCTACTAATGTATTCAATAATATTAATAAGAGATGAGATGAGAAGAGAAAATTGGGTAAGAGGTGAAAGATAACAGGTGAAAGTTACATCAAGGTGGCCGAGTGGAGTAATGAAAGTTTTTCAAAGATGAATAACTGCATTAAGTGGAGAAGTTAATTAGAAAAGATAATATTGGAAAGAAATCTTAAACATCAAACCTATGTATTGCCATTATATGTTGTTATAGATATATATCATTTTGCGAAACCAAATTGTCGTGTCTTTATGCCTCAGAAATTAAGAGAAATAAAAACTCAATTAAAATTTTTAGATGAAAAAAAACCGAAGACTATAACTTTAAAAGTCTTACAATAGCGTGAAAGGGTTAATTTCTAGCATGAACCCTATTTCTTTTGCGCTTTGAACCATATCGCGTGATGTTGTGCCAAGAAATTTCAGCTTTGCGCTTGTTCTTATGCATCCATGTGTCGTTATTCTTCTTCCAGTTCTGAACATGTAGCTCTACCTCCCCTCTCGCTCTTGGCGCAAAAAACGTGTTCTCAATGCAACCACTGCAATCCTCGGCAATTCAAAGGGAAGCGATTCGGATCCTGATGCAGAAGTAGAAGCTGCTTTTTCCTTTGGCGAGAACGCCGAGAAGAACGCGTTTCTCGATGCTGAACTAGCATGCTGTGGAGGCAACATCGAATTAAACACGAACACACTGCGGATGTTGTTGTTGCCTTCGGCAGAGTTATCGATATGGAGTGATTTGCGCAACAACTAAGCAAGGACTTTTTCCAGTATAGCACAGTGGAAGACTCCTTCGATCCATCAGAGGAGCGATTGGGATCGTACTCGATCCGCTCAACAACACCCAAAGAAGAAGGTGCGGCGTTGTGCTTGAGGTCATTGGATCGCTGGAGGGGCTTGGAGCCCCTCACCGCAGTGGAAGGAGGTTATGCGACCGGAGGAGTTCCGGTCTTGTCGGTTCCAAAGGTGAACTGGCAAAGTGCTCTTTTCACCGATGACATCTGTTTTAATATTTGTTGAAGGGTTTTTGTAATTCTAATGTTGTCTTATGGGCTTTCTAGAAAAACTAGAAAAGCAAAGGAACGAGTTTGGGAGGGGGTTTAAACTGGAACGGTGTTATTTTAGAGTTGGAGGACTTTTTTGTTCCTAAATCTTTTTGTCACATCCATGTGGAATGCTGTTCTGACCACATCAGCATAATGGCATCCACGTCGGATATTTCTGTTACGTTTCACAATCTCAATTGGACAGAAAAATCCAAATGTCCTGATTTTGAAAGAGTCAGGAGTGTAAACATATTTTTCATTTTTCAGAGACCTAAATATCCGCGTGACAAAAAGTCAATGACCTATTTATTTTTTAGTTTTTTCTATTTTTTCCCTTTTTCTCTTTCAATTTGGAAAATACTACTATTACCAAATTTATCCTTTTTTTTTTATTGTGTTACCATTTTTTTAATCTTTTATAATCAAAATTTTGTTTTATTTTATGAAGTTGAGGTCTATTTGTTGATTATTAATTTATAATGAAAAAATTGGGATAAACTATTATCTCTAGTTTATTATTTATTTATTAAATACTTTATATTTACTATAAGTTTTTTTTATTTTAACAATGTTACATGATCAATAAAATTTAATTATCAATTTTGATCAAAATTTGACTAATTATAAATACTAAACCAAATTCTAAATCATAAATAATTCTAAATTTTAATAATATGAAAATAAAATATTAATTCAAAATATTAATTATCAATATTAATAAAATAATGATTCGTTACCTTTTCTTTTCTCTTTTTTCTTTCTGAATTTTGATAGCGTACGTTCCTTATAGAAAGGTTTTGTCCATGGATGATATGGTCCTCGGGGATAAATGAAAAACATATTATTTAATATTTTTATCAGATCAAAATTAACTATTGATTAGATTAGATCATTCCAGGCCAAAAGAAATTAGATCATTCATATTTATTTGCGATGAATTAAAAAAATTAACATATGTATAATAAAATTGATACTTATTTAATTTAATAAAAAGCTTTAATTTGTAAAAATTTATAGTTTTAGGGACTTCTTTTTTCTAATTGAAAAATTAGAAATTACCTCTAGAAGATATGTTAGGAAAAAATAATAAAAAACAAATATAGAACATCACAAGACCAACATATATGTAAGTGATAATTATTAGGCTTTAAAGTGAATTGCATGGCTTCATAAACTTAACCATAAAACCATAAAATTTTGAGATTGTACTATAGTTATGGGATAAATATACGTTTGTTTATAAATTTTTGAAAATTTTTTAAAATATATCCTATGTTTAATTTGATTAAAGTCATTTTGTATAATTTTATTCATACAGTTTATTATTTGGTAATCAAAGATTATTCAATTTTTTTTTTACAAATTTGTGCCTCTCAATCTAACTCTATCTCTAACTCTAAAAGAGAAAAAGCACAAAAAACAGAGACAAATTGCAGAGACAAAACAATGATGATGATGGTGGTAACAATAATTTCTCTACATCTCTCTATTGTAAAACCCGGTTAATTAATGGCTAATTAACCCATAAATGAGAATTTATTCTAGAGGAGGTTGAGACGAGAATTTCGGTACCAATTTTATAAAATTCGGGCTAAGATTGGACCGAACGGACCAAACCGGACCAACCGGACCCAAAGTGAGCCCTTGGCCCAACATAACTAGACCAAAACCCTAGTTTTCAGCATTCTCTCTCCTCACTAAACACACTCACATGATGAAAATGGAGGCACAAGAGGGAAGAACACTCTCTCAAGTTCTTTCTCTCACTTGATCTTCAAACCACCATAACTTTTGATCTAGAGCTCCAATTGCCGCTCCGTTTGCGGCCACGCGTTCACTGCGGAGAGCTCTACAAAACCCATACAATCAATCTTGAGGTAAGCCACGTATTGATGTTCGAAATTCCAGCCCTTATTTTCGAGTTTCATGGGTGAAATATTGAGATTTTGGGTTCTTTGATGTTATAGGACCCAACTCTCTTGAAGGAGAAGGTTAATCTTGTCTCTTTGGACCTTGGGTGTGATAAGATTCTCAACCCTAGTGTATTTTGTTGTTTTATGATGTTTGGGTATTGAGATGTTGTGTATGGGTATGATGATTGTGGCTTAGGTTGTGTATATGTGAATATTGGAGCTTGATTGGTGATTTTGAAAAGTTTGAAAAAGGGATTTGGTGGTGAAAAATCTGTTCTTGGATGTTTTGAGGCCTTGAGAGCTTGTGGATAAGTGGTTTGGAAGTGCTCCGGTTGAGCTTGGGAAATCGGCTAAGGTATGGTTTCGGTTTCCCGTATCTAATATGTAATGTAGTAGGAAATACTTAGGCTAGAGGCCCTAAGATAGGCATTGAATTGTTGATATTGTTGAATTGTTGATATATATGATGTGGTCATATATGTGATGATGATTAATGATGCCTTGATGGTATGATGTATGAGAAATATGCATGTTGTGATATATGCTTGATGATTGGTTATGGTTGAATTGTGGGTTAAACCATGTTGATGGTGATTATGATGTTGATTGTGTACAATAATGATTTATTGGAATCGGTGTTGTTGAAATTGGCATGAGGAAGAGTATATGATATGTCAATATGTTTGAGTTGAGCCACTTGGGTGAAGTGGGTTAAAATGATGAGATAGTGATTTTGTAAAGTGTGGTAAAGTCTCAATGTGTGAGTTGAGGAGGCTTGATGTTGAATTTGATATATTTTAATTGATTTCAAAGAAAAGGGATGAAATTGGCATGTTTTG
>NC_029780.3:81133909-81134830 GCF_000817695.3 Arachis duranensis | reverse complement strand
TATGAAAAACATGGTTTTTGGGCATACTTTGACGGGACATAACTTGGACTACGGATCTCTGTTTTGTGCCAAATCTGTTTAGAAATGAAGTTGGATCCGGGATGTCCATGCCGTTTGAAGAACGGATGAAAAATGATTTAAAATGAGGAAGTTATGTCCATTGGAAGATAGGGGTTTGAATCTGTGAATTCTGCAGATTTTAACTTAGAAAATTTTTAGCAGAAATACCCCTCGCGCGTAGGCGCACTTGGCGCGTGCGTGCCGATCTTCCAGAAAGTGCCATCCACGCGTGCGCGTGATGTGCGCGGACACGCCGATGTGCTGCACCCAATGCCCAGCCATTTTCCAGAGAGTTATGCCAGAACTGTGCCAGTTTGGTGCCTGGGGCACGAGAGTACCCACGCGTACGCGTGGTTGACGCGTGCGCGTCGTTTGGCTAGTTTTCAATCCACGCGTTAGCATGCATGACGCTTACGCGTCGATGAGTTTTCGAGGCCATCCACGCGTGCGCGTGGAGTGCGCGTACGCGTGGACCTGTTTTCATCCCAAAGTTGATTTTTGAGTTTTAAAAGCCAAATTTCATACTTCTAAGCCTCCGATCTCACCACTTATATCTTAAATCATTATGATATGTCTAGCTATGAGAAGAAAGGCTAGTGAATGTGGTAACTTGCGAGTGAAGCAAGGGAAACATGAATAATCAATGAGGATCAAAGATGATTATGTGAGATGCGGAGGATGGTGGTGGAAGTGCTTGTTATGCCATGGGCCGAAAGGATGTAATTGTTAATGAAGCAGCTGGTTATGGATTTAACCGTGAGCCGGGTGGCTGGTTATGGATTTAACCGTGAGCCGGAATGGCTGTGTATGATATGAATACGGCGGAGCCATGATTATGGCTATGTATAAATGCATATATAT
>NC_029780.3:81131962-81133780 GCF_000817695.3 Arachis duranensis | reverse complement strand
GGGTAGTAGCAGTGGCTAGCCACCACGTGCTCCAGGTTGAGACTTGATACTCTTTTGACCCTATGTCATAAGTGTGGCCGGGCACTGTGAAAGACCCGGATGAGCTCGCCCCCGTAAATATTCACCAGTGAGGGTGATGGATATAGATCATGATTATGATCAAGTTTATAACGAGTATAACTCGAGTTGGGGATGCGTGACAGAGGGACAGTCCAATGGTTAGCGACCAGGACTTGTCGGGTTGGCTCTATAACCGACAAGATGATATCATCATCCACTAGGGACAGGCATTCATCATATGCATACTATATGAATTATTTGAGATTGCCTATTTGACTGCATATTACTTGCTAATTATCTAAATGCCTTACTTGTTCCTAATTGTATATTTCTTGCTTGATATAACTGTGTTTGCTACATTATACTCCTGCTGGTGGTTGGGAGGTTTGAAAGAATCGGAAAGGGAAGTATTAGTTAGATTGAAGAATCTTTAGTCAGATACCCTTATATGGTTTAGCCTGTTTATAAGCTTTGATATTATCTGGAGGAAGTTCTAAGATTGCCTTTGGCTTTCCTCTATTATTATGTATTATATATGTGGAAGCTGTTACCATGCTGGGGACCTCTGGTTCTCACCTGGAGACTTCTAGATTTGCGAAGATCCTTTGTTCTCGGGGCTATGTCTTGGTTTATATGTTTTGCTTAGATACTTTTATCTCTATTAAATAATACAAATGTGATGACTCCTCTTATGGGAGATTTTGGAGAATAGACTTTATGTATTTGTGTCCCTTCGGGTTTCCTTTGGGGTTTTCCTTATTTTTATCATATGTATATATTGCTATGCTCGGACCGGTTATCTTCGTATCCGGATCTTGAGTCTTGATATTCCTGTTTTTGACACTCCTTTGTATATATATAATCACGCGTTGGTTATCCTTGTTCGTTACGTTATCGATCGGAGTGTTGCGCTTTCGATATGCGATTTTTGTTTACCCCTTTTTCTGCAAAGGCTCCTAGTTATAATTAATCATTCATACTACTATACGTACTAAATTTTTATTTTAGAGGTCGTAATACCTTGCCATCTCTGAATTATGACTTAAGCATAAGGCTCTGTATGGTAATGTGTTACATTATGGTATCAGAGCAGTTCGTTCCTGTAGAGCCTGAGGGATGGACTGACTATACTTCTGTGCATTCTCTGTATGTGTGTTATGTGCTATTAGTTTATCTGCTTGATATAATTGGCATAAACGTTCATGAGCATGCATTTGGGACTTTGAAGCATTAGACTTCCGATATTGAGACTGATCAACTTAATATCGAATGTTTGGCAGTGTGTTGAGTTTGCTACCTATATGCTCACAGGTGAAGCGTCGCATTGGTGGCAAGGTATCCGACGTCTTCTGCAGCAGGGTGATGACTATATCACCTGGAATGTCTTCCAAGAGGAGTTCTATAAGAAGTACTTTCCGACTTCTGCTAGGACGGCTAAGGAACTTGAATTGTTACAGCTGAAGCAGGGTACTATGTCCATATCAGAGTATACTGACAAGTTTGAGGAGATGTTTAGGTTCTCTCGTATGTGCCAAGGGACTCCGGTGGAATATGAGGAATGGAAGTGTGTTAAGTATGAAGGAGGACTCCGGAGTGATATTTTCAGTTCAATGGGACCAATGGAGATTAGGACCTTCTCCGAGTTGGTAAACAAGTGTAGGGTTGCTGAAGAGTGTGTGAAAAGGGCAACCGCTGAGAAAGGGAGTCACAAAGGATCATTCCCATAGAACCGAGGGAAGAGCTTTGCGCCTAGAGGTC
>NC_029780.3:81127811-81128111 GCF_000817695.3 Arachis duranensis | reverse complement strand
GATTCACAACCTAAGGATAGCCTGGACTCCTGGGATAAGCTGGTCACTGCCTTCTTGGATAAATTATTTCCTCCTCAAAAGTTGAGCAAGCTGAGAGTGGATGTTCAAACCTTCAAACAAAAAGATGGTGAATCCCTCTATGAAGCTTGGGAAAAATACAAGCAGCTAACCAAAAGATGTCCATCTGACATGTTTTCAGAATGGACCCTATTAGATATATTCTATTATGGTCTATCTGAGTTTTCAAAAATGTCATTGGACCATTCTGCAGGTGGATCTATTCACCTGAAGAAAACGCCT
>NC_029780.3:81126681-81127630 GCF_000817695.3 Arachis duranensis | reverse complement strand
ATAAACAATGCCCTCAGAGTATACATCCTACAAGTAGAAAGAACTAGTGATCACAATTTCGTCCACCAAGTTTTTGGCGCCGTTGCCGGGGATTGTTCGAGTATGGACAACTGACGGTTTATCTTATTGCTCAGATTAGGTAATTTTCTTTTCAAAAATTTTTTCAAAAATCTTTTTCAAAATTTTTCTTTTCTTTTTCGTTTTTCTAACCATGTTTTTCGAAAAAATTAAAATAAAAATACAAAAAAAAATTAGAAAATCATAAAAATCAAAAATATTTTGTGTTTCTTGTTTGAGTCTTGTGTTAATTTTTAAGTTTGGTGTCAATTGCATGCTTTTAAAATTTTTCTTGCATTTTTCGAAAATCTCATGCATTCATAGTGTTCTTCAAGATCTTCAAGTTGTTCTTGATAAGTCCTCTTGTTTGATCTTGATGATTTCTTGTTTTATGTCTTTTGTTGTTTTTCATGTGCACTTTTGCATTCATATTTTCCATGCATTAAAGATTTCTAAGTTTGGTGTCTTGCATGTTTTCTTTGCATCAAAAAAAAATTTTCAAAAATATGTTCTTGATGTTCATCATGATCTTCAAAGTGTTCTTGGTGTTCATCTTGACATTCATAGCATTCTTGCATGCATTCATTGTTTTGATCTAAAAAATTTCATGCATTGAGTATTTTTGTTGTTTTTCTCTCTCATCAATAAAAATTTCAAAAATAAAAAAATATCTTTTTCTTATTTCCCTCCAAATTTTCGAAATTTTGGGTTGACTTGGTCAAAAATTTTTAAAATTAGTTGTTTCTTACAAGTCAAGTCAAAATTTCAATTTTAAAAATCTTATCTTTTCAAAATCTTTTTCAAGAATCATATCTTTTTCATTTTTTTAAAATTTTCGAAAATTTCAAAAAACCTTTTTCAAAATTATTTTCAAAATCTTTTTCTTATCTTT
>NC_029780.3:81121054-81122075 GCF_000817695.3 Arachis duranensis | reverse complement strand
TTTTCGGTTTTTAGTATTATGTTTATCTATGTTTTGTGTCTTTATTTCATGATCATTAGTATGTAACCATGCCTTAAAGCTATGAACAAAATCCATTAATCCTTCACCTCTCTTAAATGAAAAAAGTTTTAATTCAAAAGAACAAGAAGTACATAAATTTCGAATTTATCATTGAATTTAGTTTAATTATATTGATGTGGTGACAATACTTTTTGTTTTCTGAATGAATGTTTGAACAGTGCATATTTTTGATCTTGTTGTTTATGAGTGTTAAAATTGTTGGCTCTTGAAAGAATGATGAACAAAGAGAAATGTTATTGATGATCTGAAAAAAATCATGAAATTGATTCTTGAAGCAAGAAAAAGCAGTGAAAAAGAAAAAAAAATGGCGAAAAAAAAATATAGAAAGAAAAAGAAGGAGCAGTAGAAAAAGCCAATAGCCCTTAAAACCAAAAGCCTATATGCTCACAGGTGAAGCGTCACATTGGTGGCAAGGTATCCGACGTCTTCTGCCGCAGGGTGATGACTATATCACCTGGAATGTCTTCCAAGAGGAGTTCTATAAGAAGTACTTTCCGACTTCTGCTAGGACGGCTAAGGAACTTGAATTGTTACAGCTGAAGCAGGGTACTATGTCCATATCAGAGTATACTGACAAGTTTGAGGAGCTGTTCAGGTTCTCTCGTATGTGCCAAGGGACTCCGGTGGAATATGAGGAATGGAAGTGTGTTAAGTATGAAGGAGGACTCCGGAGTGATATTTTCAGTTCAGTGGGACCAATGGAGATTAGGACCTTCTCCGAGTTGGTAAACAAGTGTAGGGTTGCTGAAGAGTGTGTGAAAAGGGCAACCGCTGAGAAAGGGAGTCACAAAGGATCATTCCCACGAAACCGAGGGAAGAGCTTTGCACCTAGAGGTCCGTCTTTCAAGAGGGGAAGCTCTTTCAGGAGGCCCAACAACAACAACAATTTCCAAGGGAAGAAGTATGGGAAGCAGCCTCAGAATGATCAAGCTTGTACTAG
>NC_029780.3:81117143-81119753 GCF_000817695.3 Arachis duranensis | reverse complement strand
CATTTTCCCGAGAGGATTGAAAGTAGCCACCGTTGATGGTGAACCCCTATACACAGCTTGCCATGGAAAGGAGTAAGAAGGATTGAGTTGAAGCAGTAGGAAAGTAGGCGTCCTTGAGCCATACAGTATCTCCATTCGCTTATCTGAAATTCCCACCAATGAATCTGCATAAGTATTCTATCCTTTTTATTATTTATTTTCTTATTTCTATTTTCGAAACCATAAATCAATTTAATCTGCCTAACTGAGATTTACAAGGTGACCATAACTTGCTTCATACCAACAATCTCTGTGGGATCGACCCTTACTCACGTAAGGTTTATTACTTGGACGACCCAGTACACTTGCTGGTTAGTTGAACGGAGTTGTGTCCACTCGTGCCAATTTCAAATTCCATAAAAGTACAACTTAAAGAATAGTGATCACAATTTCGTCCACCAGAAAGGCGGGGCATAAAGTCGCAAATTGTCCTGAGAAGCAGAAACAAGGTGCTGGGAAAGCACAACAGACTGGTCGGGTGTTCACCACTTCAGCTGTAGGAGCTGAGGGATCTGAGACACTCATTCGAGGTAACTGTGAAATGGCTAGTCAAACTTTAAATGCTTTATTTGATTCGGGAGCATCAAATTCATTCATTGCATTTGAGAAAGCCCATGAGTTAGGATTGAAGATTGTAACTTTAGGTTATGACCTAAAGGTGTATAATGCTACCCATGAAGCCATGGTAACTAGGCTAGGATGCCCGAAAGTTTCCTTTAGATTCAAGCAGCATGATTTTGTTCATAATTTAGTCTGCTTACTGATGATCAGTCTTGATCTTATCTTGGGATTGGACTGGTTATCTAAGAACCATGTCCTGCTTGATTGTTCTACAAAGTCGATGTACTTTATGCCGGAGGATACTGAAGGGCCGGTCGTGGTGAATAATTATTACTTGAATTCGATGATGGTGAACTATTCTGGAATCGAATGTCAGGGTATCATGTTGTTAATTGCGGGCGTTTCGGGTGATGATCAAAGGTTAGAACAGATTCCGGTTGTGTGTGAGTTTCCGGAAGTGTTTCCCGATGATATTGATGAGTTTCCACCTAACTGAGAGGTTGAGTTTGCTATTGAATTGGTGCCTGGGGCGGGACCAATCTCAAGTGCTCCTTATAGGATGTCACCGTTAGAGATGAACGAGCTAAAGTCTCAGTTAGAAGATTTGTTGGGAAAGAATTTTATACGACCAAGTGTCTCTCCGTGGGGTGCTCCAGTGTTACTGGTGAAGAAAAAGGATGGGAGTATGCAGCTCTGTGTGGATTACAGGCAGCTGAACAAGGTTACAATAAAGAATAAGTACCCATTTCCGAGAATTGATGATCTCATGGATCAGTTACAAGGAGCTGGAGTTTTCTCCAAGATCGATTTGTGATCCGGTTATCACCAGATAAGGGTGAGGGGTGAGGATATCCCTAAGACCGCTTTCAGGACTCGTTATGGTCATTACGAGTACACTGTAATGTCTTTCGGGTTGACGAACGCTCCTGCAGTGTTTATGCACTACATGAATAGAGTTTTCCGTCCGTTTTTGGATAAATTCGTTGTTGTCTTCATTGATGACATACTGATTTATTCCAAGACTGAAGAAGAGCATGCGGAACACTTAAGGACCGTGTTGCAGATTCTAAAAGAGAAGAAACTCTATGCAAAACTGTCTAAGTGCGAGTTTTGGAAGAGTGAGGTGAAGTTTTTGGGTCACGTGATGCGTAAGAAGGGAATAGCCGTAGATCCAACTAAGGTGGAGGCTGTGATGGATTGGAAGCAACCAACCACCGTGACGGAGATAAGGAGTTTTCTGGGTTTAGCTGGCTATTACCGAAGGTTTATCAAGGGCTTTTCACAGATAGCTTTGCCAACGACAAAGTTAACCCGCAAAGACACTCCGTTTGTTTGGACTCCTGAGTGCGAGGAGAGCTTTCAGACATTGAAGAAAAAGTTGACCACTGCACCTGTATTAGTGTTACCCGAGCCGAATGAGCCATTTGAGGTGTATTGTGATGCCTCATTGAAGGGTCTAGGGTGCGTGCTGATGCAGCATAATAATGTGGTGGTGTATGCCTCACGACAGTTGAGACCGCATAAAGTGAATTACCCTACGCACGATTTGGAACTCGCTGCGGTTGTGTTTGCCTTGAAGGTGTGGAGGCATTACCTCTATGGGGCTAAGTTCCAAGTTTTCTCTGATCATAAGAGCTTAAAGTACCTCTTTGATCAGAAAGAGCTTAATATGAGGCAGAGAAGGTGGATGGAATTATTGAAGGACTACGACTTTGAATTGCATTACCATCCGGGAAAGGCGAACGTAGTGGTGGATGCGTTAAGTTGAAAGTCGTTATATGCGGCTTGGATGATGCTTCAAGAGGAGAAGTTGCTCAAGGGATTCGAGAGTCTGAAAATTGATGCTCGAGAAGTATCTGGAACTTTGTGTTTGAGCCGATTAGAAATCTCAAGTGACTTTAAGTCCGAACTCCTAAAGGCTCATCAGAATGATGACGCTTTATGGAAGGTGTTACCGGCCATTGAGCAAGGAAAACAATGGAGAGTGTCGGAAGAAAAAGATGGGTTATG
>NC_029780.3:81106788-81116997 GCF_000817695.3 Arachis duranensis | reverse complement strand
AGTACTAAGATGTACCATGATTTAAAGGCGATGTTTTGGTGGCCGGGTATGAAGAATGATGTGGCGGAATATGTTTCAAAGTGCCTAACTTGTCAAAAGGTAAAGATTGAACATCAAAGACCTTCCGGGATGTTACAACCTTTAGAGATTCCACAATGGAAGTGGGAAAGCATTGCAATGGACTTTGTGTCGGGATTGCCAAGGACTAGGGCTGGTTTTGATGCTATCTGGGTGATTGTGGACCGACTGACGAAGTCAGCTCACTTTTTGCCCATTCGGATGACTTACACCCTTGAGGAGCTAGCACGGTTATACATAAAGGATATTGTGAGACTTCATGGTGTACCTGCTACTATAATCTCTGATAGAGATCCTCGTTTCACTTCAAGGTTTTGGGGTGTATTTCAGAAAGCTTTTGGAACCCGATTAAGCTTGAGCACGGCTTACCATCCTTAAACAGATGGTTAATCCGAGAGGACGATCCAAACACTAGAGGATATGTTAAGAGCTTGTGTTTTGGACCAACCGGCAAGTTGGGATCGGTATATGCTATTAGTGGAGTTTGCATACAATAATAGTTATCATGCGAGCATCGGAATGGCTCCGTATGAGGCCTTGTATGGAAGGAAATGTCAATCTCCGCTATGTTGGTATGAAGCTGGAGAGAAAAGCTTGTTGGGGCCGGAAATGATAGCTGAAAGTACTGAACAAGTCAAGAAAATCCGTGATAGGATGCTTACGGCGCAAAGTCGTCAAAAGAGTTACGCCGATCAGAGGCGAAAGCCCTTAGAATTTGAGGAAGGAGATCATGTTTTCCTTAAGGTTACTCCGACTACAGGAGTGGGTAGGGCGATTAAGGTTGGTCCATTTCAGGTCCTGGAGAGGATTAGACCGGTGGCGTATCGGATGGCTCTACCACCTCATCTTTCGAACCTGCACAACGTGTTTCACGTGTCGCAGCTTCGGAAGTACACTCCTGATGCTAGCCATGTGTTGGAACCTGAATCGGTTCGGTTAAGGGAAGATTTAGTTAGAACCTGAGTCGGTTCAGTTAAGGGAAGATTTGACGCTTCCAGTGGCTCCAGTCAGAATTGATGATACTAGTGTCAAACGGCTGCGTGGAAAAGAGGTTTCATTAGTCAAAGTGGCATGGAGTCGAGGCGGTGTTGAGGAACACACTTGGGAACTTGAGTCGGAGATGCGAACGGATTATCCGCATTTATTCTCAGGTAATTGCATTTGAATTTTGTGGGCAAAATTCCCAATTAGGTGGGTAGAATGTAAAACCCGATTAATTAACGGCTAATTAATCCATAAATGAAAATTTATTCTAGAAAGCCCAAAATGTGATTTTTATGGCTAAATGTGATAGAGGAGGTTGACACGAGAATTTCGGTACCAATTTTATAGAATTCGGGTCAAGATTGGACCAAACGGGCCAAACCGGGCCAACCGGACCCAAAGTGGGCCCTTGGCCCAACATAACTAGACCAAAACCCTAGTTTTCAGCATTCTCTCTCCTCACTAAACACACTCACATGCTCCACACAAGAGGGAAGAACACTCTCTCAAGTTCTTTCTCTCACTTGATCTTCAAACCACCATAACTTTTGATCTAGAGCTCCGATCGCCGCTCCGTTTGTGGCCACGTGTTCACCGCGGAGAGCTCTACAAAACCCATACAATCAATCTTGAGGTAAGCCACGTGTTTCTGTTCGAAATTCCAGCCCTTATTTTCGAGTTTCATGGGTGAAATGTTGAGATTTTGGGTTCTTTGATGTTATAGGACCCAACTCTCTTGAAGGAGAAGGTTAATCTTGTCTCCTTGGACCTTGGGTGTGGTAAGATTCTCAACCCTAGTGTATTTTGTTGTTTTATGATGTTTGGGTATTGAGATGTTGTGTATGGGTATGATGATTGTGGCTTAGGTTGTGTATATGTGAATATTGGAGCTTGATTGGTGATTTTGAAAAGCTTGAAAAAGGGATTTGGTGGTGAAAAATCTGTTCTTGGAGGTTTTGAGGCCTTGAGAGCTTGTGGATAAGTGGTTTGGAAGTGCTCCGGTTGAGCTTGGGAAATCGGCTAAGGTATGATATGTCTAGCTATGAGAAGAAAGGCTAGTGAATGTGGTAACTTGCGAGTGAAGCAAGGGAAACATGAATAATCAATGAGGATCAAAGGTGATTATGTGAGATGCGGAGGATGGTGGTGGAAGTGCTTGTTATGCCATGGGCCGAAAGGCTGTAATTGTTAATGAAGCGGCTGGTTATGGATTTAACCGTGAGCCGGGTGGCTGGTTATGGATTTAACCGTGAGTCGAAATGGCTGTGTATGATATGAATATTGGCTGGTTCTGGACTGAACCGTGAGCCGGATGGCTGATATGGATGTTGATCCATGGATGAGAATTCATGCATGTTTATGCTGAATTATTGATAATTGTGATTTGCACTTCCACTATCTGAGATACGAGTTTCCCTATGTAGTAGCAGTGGCTAGCCACCACGTGTTCCAGGTTGAGACTTGATACTCTATTGACCCTATGTCGTAAGTGTGGCCGGGCACTGTGAAAGACCCGGATGAGCTCGCCCCCGTAAATATTCACCAGTGAGGGTGATGGATATAGATCATGACTATGATCAAGTTTATAACGAGTATAACTCGAGTTGGGGATGCGTGACAGAGGGACAGTCCAATGGTTAGCGACCAGGACTTGTCGGGTTGGCTCTATAACCGACAAGATGATATCATCAGCCACTAGGGACAGGCATTCATCATATGCATACTATATGAATTGTTTGAGATTGCCTATTTGACTGCATATTACTTGCTAATTGTCTAAATGCCTTACTTGTTCCTAATTGTATATTTCTTGCTTGATATAACTGTTTTTGCTACATTATACTCCTGCTGGTGGTTGGGAGGTTTGAAGGAATCGGAAAGGGAAGTATTAGTTAGACTGAAGAATCTTTAGTCAGATACCCTTATATGGTTTAGCCTGTTTATAAGCTTTGATATTATCTGGAGGAAGTTCTAAGATTGCCTTCGGCTTTCCTCTATTATTATGTATTATATATGTGGAAGCTGTTACCATGCTGGGGACCTCTGGTTCTCACCCATGCATATTTTGTGGTTTTCAGATGCAGGACGTAAGGTTTCCCGCTGAGGCATGTTGGAGACTTCTAGATTTGCGAAGATCCTTTGTTCTCGGGGCTATGTCTTGGTTTATATGTTTTGCTTAGATACTTTTATCTCCATTAAATAATACAAACTGTGATGACTCCTCTTATGGGAGATTTTGGAGAATAGACTTTATGTATTTGTGTCCCTTCGGGTTTCCTTTGGGGTTTTCATTATTTTTATCATATGTATATATTGCTATGCTCGGACCGGTTATCTTTGCAGCCGGATCTTGAGTCTTGATATTCCTGTTTTTGACACTCCTTTGTATATATATAATCACGCGTTGGTTATCCTTGTTCGTTACGTTATCGATCGGAGTGTTGCGCTTTCGAGATGCGATTTTTGTTTACCCCTTTTTCTACAAAGGCTCCTAGTTATAATTAATCATTCATACTACTATACGTACTAAATTTTTATTTTAGAGGTCGTAATACCTTACCATCTCTGAATTATGACTTAAGCATAAGGCTCTGTATGGTAGGGTGTTACATCTATAGTAAAAAGTGATTGATAAGCGGATAATTTATACGTTTTTTGGCATTGTTTTTAGGTAGTTTTTAGTAGGATCTAGCTAATTTTAAGGATGTTTTCATTAGTTTTTATGCAAAATCCACATTTCTGGACTTTACTATGAGTTTGTGTGTTTTTCTGTGATTTCAGGTATTTCTGCTGATGTTGTTGGATTCTGACCTCACTGTACTTGAGATGGATTTTCTGGAGCTACAGAACTCCAAATGGCACGCTCTCGACAGAGTTGGAAAGTAGACATCCAGGGCTTTCCAAGAATATATGACAGTTCATACTTTGTTCGAGTTTAGATGATGCAAACTGGCGTTCAACGCCAGTTCCATGCTGCATTCTGGAGTAAAACGCCAGAAACACGTTATAAACCAGAGTTAAACACCAAAAACATGTTACAACTTGGCGTTTAACTCCAAGAGAAGCCTCTGCACATGTAAAGCTCAAGCTCAGCCCAAGCACACACCGAAGTGGGCCTCGGAAGTGGATTTCTGCATTTAGACTTATTTCTGTAAACCCTAGTAACTAGTCTAGTATAAATAGGACATTTTACTATTGTACAAGGTGTCTTTTGACCACGTCTTATCTTTGGTCTCAATTTTAATCATTTATTCATCTTAGGAGACTATTGATCACATTTTACTATTGTTCTTCTATTCCATTCATGCTTATTCTTATTCAAAGATATTTGCTGCACTTCAACCTGAGGGATGTGATGATCCGTGACACTCATCATCATCCGTCCTTATGAACGCGTGATTGACAACCACTTCCGTTCTACCTTAGATCGAGCGTGTATCTCTTGGATTCCTTAATTAGAATCTTCGTGGTATAAGCTAGAACACTTTGGCGGCCATTCTTGAGAATCCGGAAAGTCTAAACCTTGTCTGTGGTATTCCGAGTAGGATTCAGGGATTGAATGACTGTGGCGAGCTTCAAACTCGCGATTGTTGGGCGTGGTGACAGATGCAAAAGAATCAATGGATTCTATTCCGACATGATCGAGAACCAACAGATGATTAGCCGTGCTGTGACAGAGCATTTGGACCATTTTCACTAAGAGGATGGGATGTAGCCATTGACAACAGCGATGCCCTACATACAGCTTGCCGTAGAAAGGAGTATGAAGGATTGAAGGAAGGCAGTAAGAAAGCAGAGATTCAACAGGGACAAAGCATCTCCATACACTTATCTGAAATTCTCACCAATGATTTACATAAGTATCTCTATCTTTATTTTCTGTTTATTTATTATTATATTCAAAAACCACTATAACTATTTGAATCAGCCTAACTGAGATTTACAAGATGACCATAGCTTGCTTCATACCAACAATCTCCGTGGGATCGACCTTTACTCACGTAAGGTATTACTTAGACGACCCAGTGCACTTGCTGGTTAGTTGTGCGAAGTTGTGAAGAATGTAAATCACAATTTTGCCTATCAAGTTTTTGGCGCCGTTGCCGGGGATTGTTCGAGTTTGGACAACTGACGGTTCATCTTGTTACTCAGATTAAGTAATTTTATTTTCAAAAATCTTTCAAAAAATTCTTTTTCTCTTTTTCATTTTTCTAAAGATTATTTTCGAAAAAAAATTTTCAAAAAAATTAATAAAATCATAAAAATAAAAAATATTTTGTGTTTCTTGTTTGAGTCTAGTGTCAATTTTTAAGTTTAGTGTCAATTGCATGTTTTTAAAACTTTTGCATGTTTCAAAAATTCATGCATGTGTTCTTCATGATCTTCAAGTTGTTCTTGATAAGTCTTCTTGTTTGATCTTCATATTTTCTTGTTTTGTGTCTTTTCTTGTTTTTCATGTGCATTTTTGCATTCATAGTGTCTAAGCATTGAAAATTTCTAAGTTTGGTGTCTTGCATGTTTTTCTTTTCTTGAAAATTTTTCAAAAATAAATGTTGATGTTCATCTTGACATTCATAGTGTTCTTGACATTCATAGTGTTCTTGACATTCATAGTGTTCTTGCATGCATCATGTGTTTTGATTCATAATTTTTATGTTGTGAGTCATTTTTGTGTTTTTCTCTCTCCTCATTAAAAATTTAAAAATAAAAAATATCTTTCCCTTATTTCTCTCATAAAATTCGAAATCTTTGGGTTGACTTAGTCAAAAATTTTTAAAATAAGTTGTTTCTTGTTAGTCAAGTCAAGATTTCAATTTTAAAAAAAAAATTCTATCTTTTCAAAACTTTTTCAAAATCAAATCTTTTTCATTTTTTTATGATTTTCAAAAATTTGAAAATATTTTTTTAAATCTTTTTCTTAATTTCATTTCAAATTTTCGAAAACTTTGTTAAAAATTAATGTGATTGATTCAAAAATTTGAAGTATGTTACTTTCTTGTTAAGAAAGGTTCAATATTTAAAATTCTAGAATCATATCTTTTAGTTTCTTGTTAGTCAAGTAATGAATTTTAATTTTAAAAATCAAATCTTTTTCAAAATATATTTTCAATCATATCTTTTCAATCATATCTTTTTCAAAATCAACTTCAAAAATCTTTTCTAACTTTTTATCTTTTCAAAATTGATTTCCAAATCTTTTTCAAGGAACTAATTGACTTTTTGTTTGTTTCCTATCTTTTTCAAAACCACCTAACTACTTTTCTCTTTCTAATTTTTGAAAACCAACCTCCCTCTTTTTCAAAATTCTTTTTAATTAACTAATTGTTTTAAATTTTAATTTTATCTTACCTCTTCTCTTTTAGTTAATATTCGAATTTTCTCCTCTCTCTCATCTCTTTTGTATTTATTTATTCATTTACTAACACTTCTCTTCATCTAAAAATTTGAACCCTCTCCTCTATCTGTGTTCGAATTTTTCTCATCCTTCTTCTATTCTTTTATTCTTCTACTCACATAAAGGAATCTCTATACTGTGACATAGAGGATTCCAGATTTTCTTTGTTTTCTTCTCTTTCATATGAGCAAAAACAAGGAAAAAGGCATTCTTGTTGAAGCTGATCCTGAACCTGAAAGGACTCTGAAGAGGAAATTAAGAAAAGCTAAAATACAACAATCAAGAGACAACCTTACTGAAATTTTCGAACAAGAAAAGGATATGGCAGCCGAACCCAACAACAATAATGCAAGGAGGATGCTTGGTGATTATACTACACCTACTTTCAAATTTGATGGAATAAGCATCTCAATCCCTTCCATTGGAGCAAATAATTTTGAGCTGAAGCCTCAACTAGTTGCTCTAATGCAACAGAACTGCAAGTTTTATGGACTTCCATCAGAAGATCCCTATCAGTTTTTAACTGAGTTCTTGCAGATCTGTGAGACTGTTAAGACTAATGGAGTAGATCCTGAGGTCTACAGGCTCATACTTTTCCCTTTTGCTGTAAGAGACAGAGCTAGAACATGGTTGGACTCAAAACCTAAAGATAGCCTGGACTCTTGGGATAAGCTAGTCACGGCCTTCTTGGCTAAGTTCTTTCCTCCTCAAAAACTGAGCAATCATAGAGTGGATGTTCAGACCTTCAAACAGAAAGATGGTGAATCCCTCTATGAAGCTTGGAAAAGATTCAAGCAGATGACCAAAAGGTGTCCCTCTGACATGCTTTCAGAGTGGACCATTTTGGATATATTCTATTATGGTCTATCTGAGTTCTCTAAGATGTCACTGGACCATTCTGCAGGTGAATCCATTCACATAAAGAAAACGCCTGCAGAAGCTCAAGAACTCATTGACATGGTTGCAAATAACCAATTCATGTACACTTCTGAGAGGAATTCTATGAGTAATGGGATGCCTCAGAGGAAGGGAGTTCTTGAAATTGATGCTCTAAATGCCATATTGGCTCATGACAAAATGTTTACTCAGCAAGTCAACATGATTTCTCAAAGTCTGAATGGATGGCAAAATGCATCCAATAGTACTAAAGATGCATCTTCTGAAGAAGAAGCTTATGATCCTAAGAACCTTGCAATGGCAGAGGTGAATTACATGGGTGAACCCTATGGGAACACCTACAATTCTTCATGGAGAAATCATCCAAACTTCTCATGGAAGGATCAACAAAAGCCCCAACAAGGCTTTAATAATGGTGGAAGAAACAAGCTTAGTAATAGTAAGCCTTTTCCATCATCTTCTCAGCAACAGACAGAGAATTCTGAGCAGAGTCCCTCTAGCTTAGCAAACATAGTATCTGATCTGTCTAAAGCCACTTTAAGTTTTATGAGTGAAACAAGGTCCTCCATTAGAAATTTGGAGGCACAAGTGGGCCAGCTGAGTAAGAAAATTACTGAAACTCCTCCTAGTACTCTCCCAAGCAATACAGAAGAGAATCCAAAAAGAGAGTGCAAGGCTATTGATATAATCAACTTGGCCGAACCTAGAGAGGAAGGGGAGGACGTGAATCCCAATGAGGAAGGCCTCATGGGACGTCTCCCAGACAAGAAGGAGTTCCTTATTGAGGACCTAAAGGAATCTGAGGCTCATATAGAGACCATAAAGATTCCATTAAACCTCCTTCTGCCATTCATGAGCTCTGAAAACTATTCTTCCTCTGAAGAGGATGAAGATGTAACTGGAGAGCAAGTTGCTCAATATCTAGGAGCTATCATGAAGCTAAATGCCAAGTTGTTTGGTAATGAGACTTGGGAAGATGCACCTCCCTTGCTCATTAGTGAACTAGATACATAGGTTCAGCAAACTTTACCTCAAAAGAAACATGATCCTGGTAAATTCTTAATACCCTGTACCATGGGCACCATGACCTTTGAGAAGGCTCTGTGTGACCTGGGGTCAGGTATAAATCTTATGCCACTCTCTGTAATGGAGAAACTGGGAATCTTTGAGGTACAAGCTGCCACTTTCTCATTAGAGATGGTAGACAAGTCAATAAGACAAGCTTATGAATTGGTAGAGGACGTGTTAGTGAAGGTTAAAGGCCTTTACATCCCTGCTGATTTCATAATCTTAGACACTAGGAAGGAGAAGGATGAATGCATCATCCTTGGAAGACCCTTCCTAGCCACAGCAGGAGCTGTGATTGATGTTGACAGAGGAGAGCTAGTCCTTCAATTGAATGGGGACTACCTTGTGTTTAAAGCTCAAGGATCTTCTTCTACAACCATGGAGAGGAAGCACGATAAGCTTCTCTCAATACAGAGTCAAACAAAGCCCCCACAATCAAACTCTAAGTTTGGTGTTAGGAGGCCACAACCAAACTCTAAGTTTGGTGTTGAGAAGCCCCCACATTTAAACTCTAAGTTTGGTGTTGGGAGGCCCTCATCATGCTCTGAACATCTGTGAGGCTCCATGAGAGCTCATTGTCAAGCTATTGACATTAAAGAAGCGCTTATTGGGAGGCAACCCAATTTTTATTTATCTATATTTTTATTGTTCTTTTATGTTTTATTAGGTTCATGATCATGTGGAGTCACAAAATAAATACCAAAATTAGAAACAGAATCAAAAACAGCAGAGGAAACAGCACACCCTGGAGGAAGAGCTTACTGGCGTTTAAACGCCAGTAAGGAGCATCTGCCTGGCGTTCAACGCCAGAACAGAGCATGAATCTGGTGTTGAATGCCAGAAACAAGCAGCAGTATGGCATTCAAACGCCAGGATTACACTCAGAGGAGAGCTGGCGTTAAACACCAGAAACAAGCATTGAACTGGTGTTCAATGCCAGAAACATGCTGCAGACTGGCGTTGAACGCCCAAAACAAGCATAGAACTAGCGTTTAACGTCAGAAACAAGCATCAATCTGGCGTTAAATGCCAGGATTACATACAGAGGACATTTTACACGCCTAATTGGTGCAGGGATGATAAATCCTTGACACCTCAGGATCTGTGGACCCCACAGGATCATCTTAGGATCTGTGGATCCCACAGGATCCCTGGTGGACGAAATTGTGATCCTTAATTAGTGGCTCCTTGGCATGTGCCAAAAGAACTAATTTAACTAACTGATTACTTTCTTTTCACAACTTCGTTCAACTAACCAGCAAGTGCACTGGGTCGTCCAAGTAATACCTTACGTGAGTAAGGGTCGATCCCACGGAGATTATTGGTTTGAAGCAATCAATATTTATTTTATTAGTCTTAGTTAGGATGTCAACAAGGTTATTTGGATTAAAAGTGAAATTACTAGATTTGATTATAAAAATAAAAGAGGGAACAATGTTACTTTGTTTTGCAGTACTGGGGAATATGTTGGAGTTTTGGAGATGCTTTGTCCTCTGACTTCAACTCTTCCTTGAAATCCTCTTCTCACACGCAGGTTCCTTCCATGGCAAGCTCTATGTAGGGTGTCACCGTTGTCAGTGGCTACTTCCCATCCTCTCAGTGAAAACGTTCCTATGCTCTGTCACAGCACGGCTAATCATCTGTCGGTTCTCAATCAGGTTGGAATAGAATCCATTGATTCTTTTGCGTCTGCCACTAACGCCCAGCCCTCAGGAGTTTGAAGCACGTCACAATCATTCAATCCCAGAATCCTACTCGGAATACCACAGACAAGGTTTAGACTTTCC
>NC_029780.3:81105662-81106141 GCF_000817695.3 Arachis duranensis | reverse complement strand
CACAAACTCATAGTAAAGTCCAGAAATATGATTTTTGCCTAAAAACTAATATTATTTTACTAAAAACTAACTAAAACATGCTAAAATCTACATGAAATTATCCCCAAAAAGCGTATAAAATATCCGCTCATCACAACACCAAACTTAAACTGTTGCTTGTCCTCAAGCAACTAGATGAATAAAATAGGTTCTAACAGAAAGAAAGAAATAATAATATTCTCGAGTTCTAAATGAGGCTCAAATTCTTATTAGATGAGCGGGGTTGTAGCTTTTTGTCTCTGAATAGTTTTGGCATCTCCCTGTATCTTTAAATTTTCAGAATGATTGGCATCCTTAGGAACTCAGAATTCAGATAGTATTGTTGACTCTCCTAGTGTAGTATGTTGATTCTTGAACACAGCTACTTCATGAGTCTTGGCTGTGGCCCTAAGCACTTTGTCTTCCAGTATTACCACCGGATACATACATGCCACAGACAC
>NC_029780.3:81105199-81105460 GCF_000817695.3 Arachis duranensis | reverse complement strand
TGGTTTAGCCGCTTAGGCCTGGATTTTATTTCCTTGGGCCCTCCTATCCATTGATGCTCAAAGCCTTGGATCCCCTTTTTTTTTTTTACTCTTGGCTAGTGCCCATGGCTTGTGAATATTGTGTTATTTATATTTTTTTTTTGAACTGCTTTTTCTTGCTTCAAGAATCAATTCATGAATTTTTCAGTTCATCAATAACATTTCTCTTTGTTCATCATTCTTTCAAGAACCAACAATTTTAACACTCATAAACAACAAGAT
>NC_029780.3:81103352-81104423 GCF_000817695.3 Arachis duranensis | reverse complement strand
TTAAAGGAGTCTGGGTCATCTTTCAGTTGAGGAATCTTGAATATCTCCCTGATCTTGTCAGAATTGGTATGAATGATCTTTCCTCTGACTAAGGTCTTATGGTCAAAGAGAGCAGCTCCAATGATTCTTTGTCTTTCTGTCTGCCATAGATTAGCATAAAATTCCTGAACCATGTTCTTCCCCACTTTCGTTTCAGGATTGGCCAGAATTTCCCAATTCCTGTTCCGAATTTGCTCTTGGATCTCCGGATATTCATCTTCTTTCAGATCAAATCTGACTTCCGGGATCACTGATCTGTGACTCATTATCTTGTAGTAATGGTCTGAATGTTCTTTAGTTAAGAACTTTCCTTGATTCCAAGGTGGCTTTGGAGCGCTTTCTTTCTTCCCTCTTGGGACGGTTTGCTTTCCTTTATGGGCCATGATCTTAAGTGAGTATTCTTTTGTGATCACGGATAAGCACACCAAACTTAGAGTTTTGCTTGTCCTCAAGCAAAGGAGAAGAAAGAAGAGGGATAGAAGGAGAGCAAGTTTGGGATGAAGAGGAGGAGGGGGAGGCCGAATATAAAATAAAGGGATGGGGGGTGGGAAATTTTCGAAAAAATCAGAAAGAGATAAGATAAAAGATATGATTTTAAAAGGTATGATCAGAAAAAGATATAATTTTAAAAAAAAGAAAATATGAATCATAATTTAAAAGATAATTTTGAAATTTAATTTTAAAAAGGATTTTTAAAAGGAGTTAAAGATGTGTTGGAAACAAATTTGAAAAGATGATGGATTGAATTGGAAAGCCATTTGTTCTTTTGGGTTAAGATAAATCTAAAATATTTGCAATCATTGGATTTTAGAAATTAGGATAAACTTTTTGGAATTGAAAGTGATAATTTAAAATATGTTTATGCAAGAAATCATGAATTGAAACATAAAAATTTTGAAAAAATGCAAAGAAAAACGAAATTGTACCTCCTCCCACCATCCTGGCGTTAAACGCCCACATGGTGCATGGTTTGGGCGTTTAACGCCCACATGTTGCTTCTCCTGGGCGTTCAACGCCCATGTGATGCTTCTT
>NC_029780.3:81102120-81102896 GCF_000817695.3 Arachis duranensis | reverse complement strand
AACGAATAAAATTAAATTTTGTGATTGGCTGGGTTGCCTCCCAGCAAGCGCTTCTTTAATGTCATTAGCTGGACTATTACTGATCTTCAATTAAGTTTCAGTCTTGAGCATTCTTGCTCGAAATTATCTTCAAGATAGTGTTTAACTCTTTGTCCATTGACAATGAACTTTTTGTTAGAGTTACTATCCTGAAGTTCTATGTATCGATATGGTGATACACTTGTGATCACATATGGACCTCTCCACCGGGATTTTAACTTCCCAGGGAATAATCTGAGCCTAGAGTTGAATAGCAGAACTTTTTGTCCTGGTTTAAAGACTCTGGATGACAATTTCTTATCATGCCATCTTTTTGCTTTTTCCTTGTAAATTTTCGCATTTTCAAAAGCATTGAGTCTAAACTCCTCTAACTCATTTAACTGGAGCAATCGTTTTTCTCCAGCTAATTTGGCATCAAGGTTCAGGAATCTGGTTGCCCAGTAGGCCTTGTGTTCCAGTTCCACTGGCAAGTGACATGCCTTTCCATACACAAGCTGGTATGGAGAGGTCCATATAGGGGTCTTAAATGCTGTTCTGTATGCCCACAGAGCATCATCCAAGCTTCTTGCCCAATCCTTTCTACGGTTAATTACAGTCCGTTCCAGGATTCTTTTAAGTTCTCTATTTGAGACTTCAGCTTGCCCATTAGTTTGTGGGTGATATGGAGTAGCTACCCTGTGGTTGACTCCATAACGTACTAGAGCAGAGTAGAGCTGTTTATTACAGAAATGAGTGCC
>NC_029780.3:81092744-81094289 GCF_000817695.3 Arachis duranensis | reverse complement strand
GAAAACATTTCAGAGGGGCATTTTCTTAGCATCTCTCTGTATCTCTCCCATGCATCATAAAGGGATTCATTATCTCCTTGTTTGAAGCCTTGGTTGCTTAGCCTTAGCTGTGTCATCCGTTTTGGAGGGAAATAGTGATTCAGGAATTTTTCTGACAGCTGTTTCCATGTTTTTATGCTGTTTTTAGGCTGGTTATTTAACCACCTCTTAGCTTGATCTTTTACAGCAAATGGAAACAGTAATAATTTGTAGACATCCTGATCCACTTCCTTATCATGTACTGTATCAGCAATTTGCAGAAATTGTGCCAGAAATTCTGTAGGTTCTTCATATGGAAGACCAGAGTACTGGCAGTTTTGCTGCACCATGATAATGAGCTGAGGATTTAGCTCAAAGCTGCTAACTCCAATGGAGGGTATACAGATACTACTCCCATATGAAGCAGTAGTGGGGCTAGCATATGACCCCAGAGTCCTCTTGGACTGTTCATTCCTACTTGCTTCCATGATTGAATACAAGTTGAGAATTTATATGTTGAGAATTATTTATTTTATAGTAATGGAATAAATAAAAAGGGAATAAATAAAAAGAAGTTAAAAATATATATATATTATTTTTTTTTTGAAAAAAAATGAAATTAAAATCTAAAAACTAAAAAAAAAATTTCGAAAAAGTAGTTGGAAAATATAAAATTTTTTTTTTGAATTTTGAATTTTATGATGAAAGAGAAAAGCACACAAAAGACACAAGACTTAAAATTTTTAGATCTAATGCTCCTTATTTTCGAAAATTTTTGGAGGGAAAACACCAAGGAACACCAAACTTAAAAATTTTAAGATCAAGACACAAGAAAAACTCAAAAGGAAAAACTCAAGAACACTTTGAAGATTCACAAGAACACCAAGAACAAAAGAAAGAACACCAAACTTAAAATTTTTAGAAAACTTTAAGAAAATTTTCAAATTATGAAAAGATTAACAAGAAAACACCAAACTTAAAGTTTGGCAAAAGATTAAATCAAGAAAAATTATTTTTGAAAAAGATTTTCAAAAGTACTGGTGCTCCCTTATCAAGAATATAAGCCAATTGGGAATAAATATGACACTTGATGCAGATATTCCAGTTAGTGCTTTAAAAAGAACATAAGTGAAACAAGAAAAGACACAGAACAAGAGAAATTAAAGATCAAACAAGAAAAATAAACAAGAACAACTTGAAGATTGAGGAAAAACAAAGAGCACTCACACGAAAATTTCAAAGAAAAATATAAAAGATGCAATTGACACCAAACTTAGAACAAGACACTAAAACTCACGAAAATTAGCAATTAATTAAAAGAAAATAATAAATCAATAAAAATAAGAAAAATAAAAATAAAAATAAAAATAAATTATTCCTAATCTAAGAAATAAAATAAGCCTTCAATTGTCCAAACTCAATAATCCCCGGCAACGGCGCCAAAAACTTGGTGGACGAAATTGTGATCTTTAATTAATGGCTCCTTGGCATGTGCCAAGGAGAACTAATTTAACTAACTGATTACTT
>NC_029780.3:81087965-81092078 GCF_000817695.3 Arachis duranensis | reverse complement strand
TACAGAAAATGAATAAACTAAGATAATTGGTGCAGAATTCCACTTCTGGGGCCCATTTGGTGTGTGCTGGGGCTGAGACTAAAGCTTTCCACGTGCAAAGGCCTTTCTTGGCATCAAACTTCAGGTTATGACGTGTTTTGGGCGTTCAACTCCGGATAATGACGTTTTTCTGGCGTTTAACTCCAGACAGCAGCATAAACTTGGCGTTTAACGCCAAGTTACGTCGTCTATCCTCGCTCAAAGTATGGACTATTATATATTGCTGGAAAGCCCTGGATGTCCACTTTCCAACGCCGTTGAGAGCGCACCAATTGGACTCCTGTAACTCCAGAAAATCCATTTCGAGTGCAGGGAGGTCAGGATCCAACAGCATCAGCAGTCCTTTTTCAGCCTAAGTCAGATTTTTGCTCAGCTCCCTCAATTTCAGTCAGAAAATACCTGAAATCACAGAAAAACACACAAACTCATAGTAAAGTCCAGAAATATGATTTTTTCCTAAAAACTAATATTATTTTACTAAAAACTAACTAAAACATGCTAAAATCTACATGAAATTATCCCCAAAAAGCGTATAAAATATCCGCTCATCAATCCCCACCTACCTCAACTCACCCTCTCTCTTCTTTCACACAATCCAATAACACTATTCCCCAAACACCCTTCACCAATCACCTCAATCTCTCTTCTCCATCACCTCTTCACCACTCATATCCATCCACTCTTCCCCATAAACCCCACCTACCTTCAAATTCAAATTCTCCTTCCCACCCAAACTCACCATAAATGGCCGAACCCAACCCCTCTCCCTCCACTATATAAACCCCTCCATCCTTCTTCATTCTCACACAACACAACCTTCTCTTCTCCCCATTGGCTAAATACACATCTCTCTCCCTCTCATCCATATTTTCTTTTTCTTCTTCTATTCTTTCTTCTTTTGCTCGAGGGTGAGCAATATTCTAAGTTTGGTGTGGTAAAAGCATAGCTTTTTTATTTTTCCATAACCACTTATGGCACCTAAGGCTGGAGAAACCTCTAGAAAGAGGAAAGAGAAGACAAAAGCTTCCACCTCCGAGTCATGGAAGATGGAGAGATTCATCTCAAAGGTCCATCAAGACCACTTCTATGAAGTTGTGGCCAAGAAGAAGGTGATCCCTGAGGTCCCTTTCATGCTCAAGAAAAATAAGTATCCGGAGATCCGACATGAAATCCAAAGAAGAGGTTGGGAAGTTCTGACCAACCCCATTCAACAAGTCAGAATCTTAGTGGTTCAAGAGTTCTATGCCAATGCATGGATCACTAGGAACCATGATCAAAGTATGAACCCGAATCCAAAGAATCATCTTACAATGGTTCGGAGGAAATACTTAGATTTCAGTTTGGAAAATGTAAGGTTGGCATTCAACTTGCCTATGATGCAAGAAGATGCACGACCCTACACTAGAAGGGTCAACTTTGATTAAAGGTTGGACCAAGTCCTTATGGACATATGTGTTGAAGGAGCTTAATGGAAAAGAGACTCTAAAGGCAAGCCGATTCAATTGAGAAGACTGGACCTTAAGCCTGTGGCTAGAGGATGGTTGGAGTTCACCCAACGCTCCATCATCCCCACTAGCAACCGATCCAAAGTTTCTGTGGATCGGGCCATCATGATCCATAGCATCATGATTGGAGAGGAAGTAGAAGTTCATGAAGTCATCTCTCTTGAATTCTACAAAGTAGCCGAAAAAGCCCTCTACCTTGGCAAGGCTAGCTTTTCCTCATCTCATTTGCCATCTATGCTACTCAGCTGGAGTTATCATAGAAGGAGATATCCTCATTGAAGAGGACAAGTCCATCACTAAGAAGATGATGGAGCAAACAAGAGAGCCTACTCATGGATCTCAAGAGACGTATGAGGAAGCTCACCATCAAGAAATCTCTGAGATGCCTCAAGGGATGCATTTTTCTCCAAACAACTATTATGAACAACTCAACACTTCTCTAGAAGACTTGAGTTATAACATGACCCAATTAAGGGTGGAACACCAAGAGCACTCCATCATTCTCAATGAGATTAGAGAAGATCAAAGAGCTATGAGGGAGGAGCAACAAAGGTAAGGAAGAGACATAGAGGAGGTCAAAAACACCATTGGTCCTTCAAGGAAAAGCCGCCACCATCACTAAGGTGGACTCACTCCTTAACTTCCTTATTTCTCTGTTTTTTGGTTTTTAAGCTTCATGTTTGTCTATGTTTGTGTCTTTATTACATGATCATTAGTGTTTAGTAACTATGTCTTAAGGGTATGAATAATTTCATGAATCCTTCACCTCTCTTAAATGAAAAATGTTTCTAATACAAAAGAACAAGAAGTACATGAGTTTCGAATTCATCTTTGAATTAGTTTAATTATATTGATGTGGTGACAATACTTTTTGTTTTCTGAATGAATGCTTGAACAGTATATATTTTTGATCTTGTTGTTTATGAATGTTAAAATTGTTGGCTCTTGAAAGAATGATTAAAAAGAGAAATGTTATTGATAATCTGAAAAATAAAAAAATTGATTCTTGAAGCAAGAAAAAGCAGTGAATAACAAAAGCTTGCGAAAAAAAAGTGGCAAAAAAATAAAAGAAACAGAAAAAGCAAGCAGAAAAAGCCAATAGCCCTTAAAACCAAAAGGCAAGGGTAAAAAGGATCTAAGGCTTTGAGCATCAATGGATAGGAGGGCCCAAGGAAATAAAATCCAGGCCTAAGCGGCTAAATCCAGCTGTCCCTAACCATGTGCTTGTGGCATGCAGGTCCAAGTGAAAAGCTTGAGACTGAGTGGTTAAAGTCGTGATCCAAAGCAAAAAGAGTGTGCTTAAGAGCTCTGGACACCTCTAACTGGAGACTTTAGCAAAGCTGAGTCACAATCTGAAAAGGTTCACCCAGTCATGTGTCTGTGGCATTTATGTATCCGGTGGTAATACTGGAAAACAAAGTGCTTAGGGCCACGGTCAAGATTCATAAAAGTAGCTGTATTCAAGAATCAACATACTTAACTAGGAAAATTAATAACACTATCTGAACTCTGAGTTCCTATAGATGCCAATCATTCTGAACTTCAAAGGAAAAAGTAAGATGCCAAAACTGTTCAGAAGCAAAAAGCTACAAGTCCCGCTCATCTTATTAGAACTAATATTCATTGATAGTTTGAGATTTATAGTATATTCTCTTCTTTTTATCCTATTTGATTTTCAGTTGCTTGGGGACAAGCAACAATTTAAGTTTGGTGTTGTGATGAGCGGATAATTTATACGCTTTTTGGCATTATTTTTAGGTAATTTTTAGTAGGATCTAGCTACTTTTAGGGATGTTTTCATTATTTTTTATGAAAAAATCACATTTCTGGACTTTACTATGAGTTTGTGTGTTTTTCTGTGATTTCAGGTATTTTCTGGCTGAAATTGAGGGACCTGAGCAAAAATCTGATTCAGGCTAAAAAAGGATTGCTGATGCTGTTGAATTCTGACCTCCCTGCACTCGAGATGGATTTTCTGGAGCTACAAAACTCCAAATGGCGCGATCTCAATGGATTTGGAAAGTAGACATCCAGGGCTTTCCCGCAATATATGAAAGTTCATACTTTGTTCGAGTTTAGATGATGCAAACTGGCATTCAACGCCAGTTCCATGCTGCATTCTGGAGTAAAACGCTAGAAACACGTTACAAACCAGAGTTAAATGCCAAAAACACGCTACAACTTGGCGTTTAACTCCAAGAGAAGCCTCTGCACGTGTAAAGCTCAAGCTCAGCCGAAGCACACACCAAAGTGGGCCCCGGAAGTAGATTTCTGCATTTTGACTTATTTCTGTAAACCCTAGTAACTAGTCTAGTATAAATAGGACATTTTACTATTGTACTAGGTGTCTTTTGACCACGTCTTATCTTTGGTCTCTGTTTTAATCATTTATTCATCTTAGAAGACTATTGATCACGTTTTGGGGGCTGGCCATTCGGCCATGCCTGGACCACTATCACTTATGTATTTTTAACGGTAGAGTTTCTACACACCATAGATTAAGGGTGTGGAGCTCTGCTGTACCTCAAGTTTCAATGCAATTACTACTATTTTCTATTCAATTCCGCTT
>NC_029780.3:81077377-81087944 GCF_000817695.3 Arachis duranensis | reverse complement strand
GGGATGTGATGATCCGTGACACTCATCATCATCCGTCCTTATGAACGCGTTATTGACAACCACTTCCGTGCTACCTTAGATCGAGCGTGTATCTCTTGGATTCCTTAGTCAGAATCTTCGTGGTATAAGCTAGAACCCTTTGGCGGCCATTCTTGAGAATCCGAAAAGTCTAAATCTTGTCTGTGGTATTCCGAGTAGGATTCAGGGATTGAATAACTGTGACGAGCTTCAAACTCGCGATTGTTGGGCATGGTGACAGACACAAAAGAATCAATGGATTATATTCCGGCATGATCGAGAACTGACAGATGATTAGCCGTGCTATGACAGAGCATTTGGACCATTTTCACTGAGAGGATAGGATGTAGCCATTGACAACGATGATGCCCTACATACAGCTTGCCGTGGAAAGGAGTATGAAGGATTGAAGGAAGGCAGTAGGAAAGCAGAGATTCAACAGGGACAAAGCATCTCCATACACTTATCTAAAATTTTCACCAATGATTTACATAAGTATCTCTATCTTTATTTTTTGTTTATTTATTATTATATTCGAAAACCACTATAACTATTTGAATTAGCCTAACTGAGATTTACAAGATGACCATAGCTTGCTTCATACCAACAATCTCCGTGGGATCGACCCTTACTCACGTAAGGTATTACTTGGACGACCCAGTGTACTTGCTGGTTAGTTGTGCGAAGTTGTGAAGAATGCGAATCACAATTTTGCCTATCTGTGATGGTCAGTAATCATTGTGTGGTCGCTTAAGCAAGTGTCGGGGTTCGAATTCTGTCTTGTGCATGCAACAATTCATTAGCCAGCGGCAGATCCTTAAATGGAGCTCCGATCCGCGATTGGATTAGTTTTGACCTGTTGAATTGGAAGATAACGTGGACAACCAAAAAGTAATAATTGTGTGGTGGTAGCGAGGGAATGGCGACAATAGCTAATATTTAAATTGGGAGGTGGATGGCAGTGAGATTTGAAAAATGGGGCTTGAGATATAGGTTTGAGTAGAGAGCTTAGGGGCGCGAATTGTGGTTTATTGGTAGTTTCAAGTTTAAAACGAAAATAAGAATTAGAATTAAGAGTTATAAAATTTGAAAAAGATATTGGTTAATTATTAATTATAAAAAAATTAATAATAAAAATAGAATTGAAATTTATTTTAAACTTTAAAAACAAAATTATATTTTAAAAATATTTTTAAAATTTTAAGAATAAAAAGTACAATTTACCTAATATGCATGCATGATGATTAAAAAAATAAATCCTCTATAATCTATTACTTTTTGTTTTAGTTTCTTATAATATCTTCTCATAGTTTAAAAAATATAATTAAAATATTTTGAACTCTAGATAAAATATTAGCAACCAGTTCAATTCACTCAGTACAATCACACTCAAAATTCTCCTAATGAAATTAGTATTGCAAGTTGCAATGCACTTGGTAGTTGTTAGAAGTCTGAGTTCTGATTCCAGTATATGCTCTCAAGGTTAAAGTTCATTGGTCCTCCCTTGTAGCTGGAGTAATGCATAGTATAATTGATTCTCCACTCTTTAGCATTAATGTGAGCCCTCAAATTGAAATATATACATCATATGAAACAAATATTAATTGTCATTCTCAGGGGATATGTGCTCTTACAACTTTTATGCAAAGGACCATAAATGTTCTCTGTCTTGTCTCATTCACTGCATCTTTAATAGATGGAATAAAGTTTCTTTCTTTCTTCAAACAACATTTAAATTGCTACAACTTTGATATTTTGGTTTGATGTATACTACTGTCATTTTCTCTTTACATAAGCCTCCACTTCTCCAGCTATCTCCATGTAGCATCACTTTATAGTATATGATCATTCGCTTATCAATTATCATGATGTAAAGTCTTCTCATGCAATAGTTTAAGACTAAACATGAACAACAACAGCTTAATTTTAATCCATTGATATTATACAGAGTTTTAATTTATATGATCATCCAATTAAATTGATATATTTATATGCTTTTTTAAATAATAGATGCATATAATATATGAGAAAATTTAGGGGCCAACAGATTTTGTGATTTTTAGTCATTAATTAGTCATCAATGATGTTTTTAATAGTATGAGATTGCATCTAATGATATAAAATCATTCAATTTTCTTTTGATAGTTAAGTGCTGGCCAAAATTTAACAATAGTGCTGACTCCCTAACATTTCTCTAATATATAATAGTTAACTATATAAAACTCTTTTACATTAATAATAATAATAATAATAATGAGAAATATTAGAAAGAAGAATACACAAAATTTAAGTGTATATTTATTGATTAATTATAACTAATCAATATATATCATACAAAAATATTTGTACATCAATGATTGTTAGCATAATTTCTCTAATGAATTTCCTAACTTGTAGTTTCCTAGCTATATTCTAATACATAATCTAGAAGTTGGAGGGCACGTGGGATAGAATTCCCAATAAAGCCATCCTAACATCAATCAAACTTTTATACAAATCCTTAACTCTTCCCTCAATGATCACAATCCCATTCTCCAATTTCATAGAACTCTTGTTTAATCTCTCAACAGCAAATTTAATCTCCTTTTCCTTCTTACTATTATTACCCTTAATATGCTCCTTCAATTCCCTTGCTGCAATCACTGTTTGATGCAATTCATTCATCAAGAAGCAAGACCCAGATCCCATTTTCTTCATCTTCTCATCACTACTTCCTTGATTCGCCAATTCCATCAGCAATCTCAACCACAAAGAGCTAGTACCCTGCAGAGAGTGCTTAGTGGAAGACGACAACCCACGTTCCGATTTTGATTTTGATCGAAACGAAAGGCCGAGGTCAAGGAACATGCAACAAACCAAGGCCATAGCCTGGGAGCCACACATGATCTCACTGAACTCTGTTTCATGACATAGCTTTTGCTTCTTCAACAAGCAAGAGCTACAATTATAGTTCTTTTCTACACTTTGAAACGAGTCCAAAAGCTCCAATGCACGTTTTGTTGCACTATGCTTATTGGAACTTCCACTATCAACCAAACGTGCAACCATTCTCAATGATTCCACATAGTTCTTGATTTGGTCAATTTTGTCCACAAAGTAATTGCATGCATCAAGAACCTCAACATTTGTTTCTAGGTGCAAATCAACACCTCCATGATCAGATTCATCTCTAGAGGGAATTTTCGCTAGGGAATTGATTGCCATTTTTTGAGTGGCGATGGTAGCATCAAGCAATTGAGCCAACCCAATTTCTCCACTACTAGTATCAATAAGGGTGCCTAGGACTATCGTGAGTTCGCTGCCAAATTCAGATTCTTCCGGCAAAGGGGCCACCGCGGCAAACCTCAAGGGGAGGCTCCTTAGGATGGCTGATGGTGCTGTCATGGTGATGTACAAACTGCAAGTTTTGAAATCTAGCTAATAGACAAAGTTTGTTAATTTTGGGAACATATGTTCTATGACCAATTCACAATGTTGTGCAATGGATATATATAGAGCCAGAAAAGCGACATGAAGAGACACGTGTCAATATTGCATTGCATATTAACTTCATCAAAAAGTGAAAGCATCAAATATCACAATCACAATTTAAGGTGGTTTCTAGCTGCAATTTTTTGGACCAATAAATTCCTGTCTACCTTTATAAAAGAACGACCTCATAAGTTAGGAAAAGTATAGGTAATTAATAATATTTTTGAATAATGTATAAATAATATAAATTAATAAAATTAAAAGAATAAATTTAATAAATAATATTAAATTAAGATATAATATATTTATATTTAATTAGTAATTATTCCATGTTGTTTAAGATAATTATTGTTGCACTCCCCTATAAGTTATAATGCAAGTTTAATTTTTTTCGACTTACTTTTTGAAATAAATTAATTTGAAAAAAAAAGGGGCAAGCGCGGGACCCATTTGAATTGAGATTTATGGGTTTTTGGTACCGTTGTCTATTTCCTCTTTTTGGGTTTTGCGGTGAAGCATGTTATTGAGAGTGCGTGGTGAGGAAGTAGTGTAACACGTAGCGAAAGTGAAACAAACACTCACCAATGACAACCACGTCTCTGCTTAACTGGCTTCAACAATTATTATATTGGGTTTCGCTTCCAGTTTTTGCAACACCTTTTGTTTTGCATACCCCAATGTGATTTCCATCAATTTTTCTGAGATAGACACTATTTCAATATTCATGAAAGTCAATTATTTCTTGTCATATTGACAAATATAGTTAAGTCTTATATTTGATGTTTTATTTTTCAATTCCGTTAGTAACTAATAGGAATTCTGTCAATTCCTACTAATTTTAATTTGGTTAGACTCTAAAACTCATTTTATTTAAAAAGTTATATTTTTAATTATCTAAAGTTAATCTTAATGTCTCATTTATGATTGTAAATTTAATTTACCCAAAATTTTTATCATACAGCCACATTTTTCATTTTATTTTTGATGAATGCATCTTCTGCTATATGTATCTTCTTTTTAAAATTTGTTTAAATATATTTTTAATAAATGTGTTTTCTGTTATAAGTCTTTTTAATAAATATATCTTTTATTAAAAGTATCTTTAATAAATATGTTTTTTATTNNNAATAATAATAATAATAATAATAATAATAATAATAATAATAATTCAAAATTGTAACAAGAACTAGCTTAAGATTTTATATATACTCTTCAATTATAAGATTCATACTTTATTGATGTAACATACAAAACATTATTGGTCCATAATTCATAACTCATCACAAGCGAATCTATGCAATAATTTAGAGCATATCCATCGAAGTTTGGCATAAAATTGAATTAAAAAATAATAATAAAATGAAAGATTTATTATCTTCATGGCAGATGAGTTATATTCTAAATTAACTATCTTTCATTCATAAGAATCAAACTAAATTGATTCACTTTCATCTTTTGACTACCAAATATACAAAAAATGAAGCATGTTCAGTTATCCTTATTCCTCTTTCTTCTCATGTTTATTACCTTTTTATTCTTGCACCAATTCACCAACAGCACCATCTCCAAAAAGTTCATCCACAACATCATCAAAACCATCAGCAATAATCATACCAAAAAATTCTACAAATCAACAAACAGGAATAATCTTCATTAATAACAAAAGATGTTATAAACATTATCATAGTAAATACAAAAAATCATTATTGTGATTACATATCCTCAAAATCATTCTTGATTTTCAACTTTAAAACCTTGAGATCATAAGAAAATATAGGATGTTACAAGTATTATCACAGGCAGAAAATCACTAAATCAACAAAACAAGAATAATCTTCATTAATAACAAAAGAACGCAAACCCCTAAAATCAACAAATACTGCAAATTCCACAAGGGCCCATAATTTGTATATTAATGTAAGCATAAATATACAAAGTCACAACTCATAATCTCAGATAAAATTAATATATGTGCTACAACAAAACAAGTAAATGCATCAGGGATACATAATTTAAATAGAACTGACTAAATTTTTTTCAAATTTTCAGTAAATTATCCTTTAATATATTCTTCTGTGTTAACAAGCTACAAAAGATTCATCCACACAAAAAATAATATCAGTAGTTAGGAACTAAGAATCCTAACATGAGTAAACTAGAGAATAGCAAACAAATAGAGAATAATTTAGAACATGCACCTGCAAATTCGTATAGAAATAAACTGAGACAAGATAACCTAGAGAAAAAAATACCATAAACACTAGATGATTAAAATCATGTTTTAACAATAAACCAACACTTTCTCCTTGTTTTGTTTGAGGGGAGGAAAAAGAGGGTTGCGGTGGTGGTGGGGGAGGAGGGATGCGGCGGTAATCTATGGACTACGAGGGGAGGAGGACTGCGGCACTGCGAATCTCGACAAGAACGGCAATAATGTGCTGGCGGGCTATGAATAGCAACGAGGATGGGGCCATGGTGGTCGGCGGCACTTCGAATCGTGACGAGAAGGGCTCTGCAATGGTGGATGACACTGCGAATCACGAGGGAGGCACTACGGTGGTTGGAGGCAGTTCAAAATGCAAGGGAAGAAGGCACTCTCAAGGGACGACAACGGCGAGAGTGGTTTGAGTGGGGTGGGAGTGCGGCGCGATAAATAAATCTGAAGAACGGTGAGTGAAGCGAGGTCGGGGGTGCGGCACGATGGAAAACGGTGAAGCGAGGAATAAAGAGGCAACGCCGGGGCTGAGTAAGGTGGCGTTCTCGTAGAGACAACGTCGGCGCCAAGTCGCCAACGAAGGAAGGAGAAAAAGGAGCCTGATACAGTAAGAGGGGTAGTAGAGTCAAAAGAAGCACACTGCTAGGAAAAGGGAGACATGCTTCTAACTAACTAGAAGCGAAAAATAATGCAGAGGAGAGGAATATCAATAGGGGGAGGAAACGAAAAGGAGGGTGGTGCATTGTGAGTCTTTTCCTCTCTAACTAATCTTTCTTTTCTCTTTCTCTATCATCTTCTTGTTCTTATTCTCTTTCTCTATCATCTTCTTGTTTTTATTCTGGACTGCTACTATTATGCAGGTGACCAGTGGAATTTTGTATACTATTTATTCACATCTTCCTTCAATTAATTGTGCAATTTATTTGTAAAAAACCACAAAAATCCCAAATTATAGCCACGTACTTGTACATACGTACTCCCATTTTACTTGTTTCTCTGAGATCGTATCATTTGGTGCTCTCGTTGACAACATGGCTGAGAACAACCATTTCAGTCTATGCAAGCCGCCATCAATATACTCGCTGAGAAATCTGATGGTCACCATGCTCGCAGCGATTATATAATCCTTGGTGTCGATTCAGGTACAGCTCACCCGAAAGTTTGATGACTCGCCGTGTCAACCTTCCCCTCACTCCATTTTCGCTGCTCCGCACAAATGAAGGTTGATTTTCCGTGATTCTCGGGCGGGGATGATGTACTCCAATGGATCTTCCGGGCTGAGAGATTTTTCAGGATCTATGATATTCCTGAGAATCAGAGGCTTGATTTGGTTGCTATTAGCTTCGAGGGCAGGGCCCTGGCATGGTTCCAAATATGAGAAAAGTTGGATCAGGTACATGATTGGATTTCTTTGTCAACGGCATTTCAAATTTATTTTGGCCCATCTCAATTTGAAAATCATAGAGAAGAACTCTTGAAATTAAAACAATCTGCTTTTGTGAAAGTTTATTTTGAGGCCTTTAACGATTTAGCGACAAGGGTGTTTGGGATGGATGATACTTTGCTGATAGATTGTTTTATTGGGGGATTATTGCTGGAGTTTCGGCGTGAGGTGAAATCACACTACCCGGCTTCATTAATGCAGGTTGTAGCTTTGGCCAAGCTTTTTTAGGAGAAGTTTGCTCCCAATACTCAGAGGTGGAGATCTCCAACCTTACAACATTTAGCTACACCACCTAAATTTACTTTCGCCCCCACAGCCAAACCACTAGCCATTACCCCAACATCCCAACCATCAAACTCATATTCAACCTCACCTTTACTACTAACACCACCAAAACTAGCCGCCATGCATAAATTGTCTCCCATGGACATTCAGTTTTGGCGAGAAAAAGGCCTTTGTTTTACGTGTAATGAACGTTACTCTCCTTCGCATCATTGTGCCGCCAAACACTATTACTTAATCCAATCTGTCAAGGAATTACCCCGGGAAGAGATTGTTGTCGAAGAAAATCTCAAAATCAAGCAGCGACCACCGGTTGAACTTGATCTGCCTGAACCATTACACCTCTCTTATAACGTTTTGACAAGAATTTCAGACAGAAGATCAATTTGATTCTCTAGTTCTGAATCGGGAATAGAACAAATGGGTGATGCTTGGTTATAATTTCGAATCCGTTGTTATATGTTTGGTCTATCATTTTTAGCCATTACACTTGAAATCTGTAGGTCCTTTATTGGTAGTATGAGCAAGGAAAAGGAAGGAGGCTAGCGCCCTACCTTACTACAACATAAGGACAAAAGGGAGAGGGTTGTGAAGCTGGTCTCGTTATCCACACCTCCAGTCAGATGAATAGAGGCCTTTAGACAAATGGCCAACCTGGGTTTTCATGAGCGTTGGCAGGTCTGGAGTTTTTTTCCGATACTGCTTGCTGAGATCAGCATAAAAGATTGGATGGAGTTCTTTCTTTTTAGAATGTATCTGTCGTTCTTGGAGTTGCCGTTTTTGAGTATGAGAATGAAGAAATGAGATATTTTAGTAAGTGTAGGGAGCGCTAGGATCCCAGAATAGGATCCCGAGCACTTCTTGGTCTTCGACCCCCTCAGTCACTACGAGCGCTCCCGATTAGTGCAATGGGATGTGACTTCTCAATTTATATGTTCTTTCTGCCCTGCGAGCTTTTTCGTCAAGGGATTACTGAATATCTGCTATTAATTAAACTGACTCGTTTAAGGTCTATCCCCCGACATTAAATAGGGTTAAGAAATAAATTTTTCTCCCTAGAGCTCGAGATTGTAAGTTTCAAGTACTAGTTTTGCAGCAAGAGCTAGTCATTCCCCAGCGCTATAGTAGCTTTAAAAGGGGAGGAAATTGCCCTTCTCCGACCCTTACTGCCCAAATTGAGAGCGGATAGCTAATGCGTTCCGCTTTTTGAACAGGGTTCTATGGTCGGTCCGCGACCCTGGATGCCGAAGGCCGGAGATAACAATAGAGGCCTTCAAACTTACACGATGTTGGGGGATAAAAGATAGAAGATAAGACTTCTAACAATCCTTTTAAGATACATAGATTATCAATGAGAAAGAAGTTTGTGTTTTGATGGATGGTGGAAGTTCGGATAATTTCATTCATCCATCCGGTTGGCTTTCCTTTAATCCAACAGCTGCTGCATCTAAGCCATGACTCTTTGATAGGAGGACATGGTGGGTATAAGAAAAATCTGGGAAGATTAGCTGCACAATTCTTTTGGAAGGGAATGTCTTCATCTATTCACGACTATGTCAAAGCTTGCAACATTTGCCAACAGGCAAAGTATAGTACATAACCACCCGCAAGGCTCCTTGAACCTCTGCCGATTCCCTCACACATTTGGCAAGACATCTCGATGGATTTTATCATTGGCCACTCTCCTCATGTGTATATATATATATATATATGCAATATGTATGTATATAAATATTTTTCGACCAGTCTTGACTTCGTAGGCTGAGTTAGAAGCTTGCTTATTTTGCACCATTGACTTCCTATTCTCACTTATATATATATATGTGTGTGTGTGTGTGTGCGCGCGCGCGTTTAGCTTTCTTTGTACGCAAGTAACCTTGTTCCCGAGCGTTGCGCTTTTAATTTTGCAATTTTGTTTTACCTATCTTTCAAGGCTCCTTGTATATTACCTTCTTTCAAATATTATATGTGTATATATTTTATTTCTAGAGGTCGTAATACCACACTACCTCTGTTTTATTACTTAAGCGTAAAGCTCTGTATGGTAGGGTGTTACATTGAAAGCTCTGAGTACTAATGACAAATCATTGGTCAAGTACTTGTGGTGTTTATGTATCAAGCAAAAAGATTGAAAACAAAACACTTAGAGTCAAGGCTAGGCTCAAGTGCAAAGCACTCCGTTAAAACTCAAAGCTCTGAGCATCAATGATTAGAGACTAAAATGATCGCTCTATTATAGCCGTAGAAATTAAAAGAGTTAATATCAGATGAATCAACCTATCAAGTAATACATTTTTGACTTTTTTTGTTTTTGCTAAACATCTAAATAATTCATGAATAGTTGAGAGATTCATTTCTAAATGTTAACGAGCATCAATAATAAAATGTTGAAGCTGAAAAGGCAAATTAATTCATCTTCTCTTGTTTAATAAAGTCTTCGTGATAGTAAATATCAATAAGAGTAAAAATTTTAGCAATGTCAAAATTCTTATAAACATCCTTAGGTATAAGAGTACAACTCAGATTTAGCAGATCCATTGTTTGATCATTGAATATGTTATTCAACTCTTGTAATTACTTATTAATCTATTATCTATTACTAATTTTACAATCAAAATGTGTCACACGTCATTCTCTCATTGCAATTGATATCAAAATTTTTCCTCCAAAATTAAAGAGTTCTTCCATCTTCTCTCTCTTTCTCTATATCTCTCATTCTTTCATTCACTCTATTTCTCTTATATATCATTATCAATGACTAATTACAAATTTGACAATAAAAATATACAACATGACATTTTCTAATTGCATTCTAATTAAATTAAAATTAAAATTAAAATATTAAAATTAAAATATAACTATATTATATTTATATTTATATATTACTAACTAATTTAATAACTAAAGTGTGTCACATGACACTCTCTTATTAAAATTTAGAAAAAATATTTTCTCCAAAATTAGTAAACTTTCTTCTTATATTCTCTTATCTACTTCTCTCTCTTTTTTAATTTCTCTTTATTCTTCTTACTTAATAATTTTTTTTAACTTCCAAAATTAACAAATTCTCTCTCTCATTTTTTTATCTTTTTTTTATTTTTTATTTTTCTTTGCTTTTCTATTTTATAAAAAATAAA
>NC_029780.3:81066522-81075144 GCF_000817695.3 Arachis duranensis | reverse complement strand
GTCCTTTTGGAACTTATGCTTATAAGAGAATGCCCTTTGGCTTATGCAATGCACCAGCTACTTTCCAAAGGTGCATGATGAGTCTTTTCTCTGACCTCATTGAGAACTATATGGAGGTTTTTATGGATGATTTTAGCGTATATGGTGATTCATTTAGCCTTTGCTTGGATAGTTTATCTAGAGTATTGGACAGGTGTGTTAGTTCAAACCTTGTTTTAAATATTGAAAAATGTCATTTTGTGGTGAAACAAGGAATTGTTCTAGGACATGTTATTTCTGATACTGGTATTTTTGTAGACCCAGCAAAGGTGGATGTTATTTCTAGTTTACCTTACACCTCTTCCGTGAGGGAAGTCCGTTCGTTCCTTGGCCATGTAGGTTTTTACAGGAGATTCATTAAGGACTTCAGTATGGTAGCATTACCTTTATCCAGATTGCTGCAGAAAGATATCGAGTTCGAGTTCCGTGAAGATTGTAAGCAAGCTTTTGATAAGCTGAAGACCGCCCTGACTCAAGCTCCAATTGTGAGAGGACCAGACTGGAGTCAGCCATTTGAAATCATGTGCGATGCTTCTAATTATATAGTAGGAGCAGCGCTGGCTCAGCGTGAAGGTAAGGATCCTATCGTAATTGCTTATGCGTCTAAGACTTTAGACGGTGCTCAGTCTAATTACACCACTACTGAAAAAGAGCTCTTAGCTATTGTGTTCGCTCTGGATAAATTCCGAGCCTATTTACTTGGTACTAAAGTAGTAGTGTACTCAGACCACGCAGCTCTAAAGTATTTATTAGCTAAAAAGGAGTCCAAACCAAGGCTTATACGTTGGATACTACTACTACAAGAATTTGATTTAGAAATCAAGGATAGGAGTGGTAACCAGAATCTAGTGGCAGACCACTTGAGTCGCCTCGAGCACATCACGGATGCCTCCACTCCTATAAATGATCATTTCCCATTCGACAACTTACAAGTAGTATCTGAAGTAGTCCCTTGATATGCGCCTGTAGCTAATTATCTAGTCAGCCGCACTTTCCCTCCAAACTTTACTAAGCATCAAAGAGACAAGCTGAAAAGCGAGTCAAAATATTATATATGGGATGATCCGTATTTATGGAGGTGTGGTGCTGACCAGGTAATTAGATGGTGTGTGCCTCAATCAGAATTCCAGTCCATTTTAGAGGCCTGCCACTCATCTGAGAGTGGAGGATATTTTGGCCCTCAAAGAATAGCTAGAAAAATTCTAGACTGTGGATTCTGGTAGCCCACTCTTTTTAAAGACACTGCTGAATTTTGTAAATCTTGATCCCCATGCCAAAGGTTTGGTAATATATCCAAGAAGGATGAGATACCTCAACAGATTATGCTTTTCTATGAAATTTTTGACGTTTGGGGCATTGACTTCATGGGTCCATTTCCAAATTCTAATGGTTACTTTTATATATTGTTAGCTATGGATTACATTTCTAAATGGGTGGAAGCAATTCCTATCCGCACTGATGATGCTAAAACCGTTGTTTTCTTTGTTAGAAACCATATCATTTGTCGCTTTAGATCACCACGAGCAATCGTGAGTGATCAAGGCACCCATTTTTGTAACAAGAGACTAACAGGATTACTGAAAAAGCATGGGAAAATTCATAAAGTGGCAACAGCCTACCATCCCCAGACTAATGGGCAAGCCGAGGTGTCTAACAGAGAGATAAAACGTATATTGCAGAAGATAGTCAAACCTCATCGAAGAGACTGGAGCACCAGACTACAAGATGCACTCTGGGCATATAGAACGGGATACAAGACACCCATTGGGACGAGCCCGTTCCGCTTAGTTTACGGAAAGGCCTGTCACCTCCCAGTTGAGGTCAAGCACAAAGCCTTTTGGGCAGTGAAGGAATGCAACATGGGATTTGAGAAAGCCGGAGCTGAAAGGAAGTCGCCTAGAAGCTTATGAGAACTCCAAACTTTACAAGAAAAAGATGAAGGTTGTGCATGATAAGTACATCAAGAGGAGAGAGTTCCAACCTGGGGACTTAGTCCTCCTTTACAAATCCAGATTGAGTTTCATGCCAGGCAAGTTGAGATTAAGATGGGACAGTCCTTATAGAGTAGAGAAGGCTGAGCCACATGGAGTTTTCCACCTGAGTCATCCTTCAAGCTCTGAATTCATCAAAGTCAATGGACATCGCTTAAAGCTATATCATGGTGAGAAGATGAAGAAAAAGAAGGAGCTAGAGATTTTCCTCTTGGAAGATCCACCCACAGTAGAAGACTGAGCTAGTGGAGCATCCAACTTAAAGACGTTAAAACAAAGTGCTGGGTGGGAGACAACCCACTATAGTAGGATCGTTCCTTTCTCTCTTCTTAGTTTTCTTTTTCAATAACTCTTCTCAGTATTAGTGCATATAGTTTGCATTTGCATATTGCATATATAAAAAAGGTGGGGGGGAACGCATGCGACCCAACAGCGTCGCCGACGCATCCGCGTCATATGTGCGTTGGGAAGAAAATAAGATTGAATAGAGAGTTATGCGAAAGTGTGGCTGGAAGCGTGCCTTTGGCAAAAATATAACCACGCGACCGCATGCCTGACGCGTCCGTGTCCTGTGAGGAAAATGTCTCCCATGTCTCCGCGTCAACCATGCGAACGCGTGCCCTATAAATCGACGTAAACAAGGGTGTATGGCAGAATGTTAGGCTGGAACGGGGCTGGAATGGTGCTAGACGCACAAGCCCTACCGCGCGAACGCGTGCCCCACGCGTCCGTGTCGTTTTTCGAAGTTTGGCCATTCACGCAATCGCGTCTACCACGCGAACGCGTCACCCTAAAATTTGGCAACAATGAGTTGGAACAGAAAGTTGTGCGAACGCGAGGCTGCTCTCGCGCCACTAGCACAACTCATGTCACTCGTCCGCGTGACCGACGCATCCACGTCACTCCATATAAGCACTATTCACGCGAATGCGTAACCCACGCGTCCGCGTCGCCCGCACTGCACAACTTATCCAGATCAGCCAAAATATCTTATCTTTTCTTCCCAAATCCTAATTCTTTCTTCCCTCTTCCTCCTTCTTCCTTCTTTCTCACTTCCTACCTCCTCTTTCTCACCACCATCATCAAGGTCTTTTCTTTTCTTCTTCCCTCTTTACTTTTCTATTCTTATTATTCTTTTTATGTTTTCTTCTTCTTTTTCTTTTTACTTTTATTATCTATGCTTCCTTTTTCTTTCTTTTTCTTTTAATTGGAGTTGGAAATTTATTTGGGTCATTATTCTCTATATTTTGCTTGTGGATTATTAGGAGTTATTTGACAATTATATATTATTTTTATAGGATTGCTTGTATGTTCAATTTAATACTTTTCACAACTTATTTTCCATGCATGCTGTGTGTTTGTGAAAACGCCCGTATGGCATTGTGCACTATTTTTATATTTCTTTTATTCTACTACTTTAAATGCTTGCTTTTCACAAAACCCTTTTTATATTTTATTAATTAAATATAATTTTTATTACAAACATATTGTTAGTTTGAAAGACTTGGTAATCTAACTTGGACATTGAATGCTTGATCTATGCTACTCATGCCTTTGCCAGCATGCCAATAAACATCTTTCATTTAATTGTCATTACATGCACTTGCTATATTTTCATTGATGAACTTTTCACATGTAGTCTAGACCATGTGTTAACGACATCCTTCTTTACCGTGCATTGATTACCACCTATACTGTTCCCTCTCTTACTCAAACCCTTAGCTTTACATGTACTTACTTCTTCCCTTTTCGGGATGGCCACCAAGAAAAGAAAGGAGAAAGCTACTCCCAAACCACGAGCAAGGAGAGGAACAAAAAGAGCATTAGTGGCAGAGCCATCTTCAACTACAGTTAAGCCTTCCCAGCAAAGGACACTGCGCGATTTCCCAGCAATCTTTCATGGTGGTTTTCATCAACCTTTTTCATCAACCTTTGCTGGGAAGGCTTTCTCTTTTTCATTGACCTTTATAATCCTCTTAATTCTTTTTATTGAAGGCTTAATTGCAGTTGAAGAGGACTCTGCCACTAATGCTCTTTTTGTTCCTCTCCTTGTTGTTGATTTGGGAGTAGCTTTTTCCTTGCCTTTCTTGGTGGCCATCCTAAAAAAAGTAAAAGAGAAAGTACGTCAAAGCGTCAAGGATTAGAGCAAGAAAGAGAACGGGAAAGGTGGTAATCAATGCACAGTAAAGAAGAATGACGTTAACACATGGTCATGACTACATGTGAAAAGTCATCATTGGAAATATATCAAGTGCATGTGATGACAGTTAAATGCAAGGTATTTATTGGCATGCCGGCAAAGGCATGAGTAGCATAGATCAAGCATTCAATTTACAAGTTAGATTACCAAGTCTTTCAAACTAACAATATGTTTGTAATAACAATTATATTTAATTAATAAAATATAAAAAGGATTTTGTGAAAAGCAAGCATTCAGAGCAGTAGATTAAAAGAAATCTAAAAATAGTGCACAATGCCATACATGCATTTTCACAAACACATAGCATGCATGAGAAATAAGTTGTTGAAAGTATTAAATTGAACATACAAGCAACCCTTTAAAAAGTAATATATAATTGTCAAACAATTCCTTTAATAATCCACAAGCAAAATATAGAAATAATGACCCAATATAGAGAATAATGATCCAAATAAATTTCTAACACCAATAAAAATAATGCAATGAATGAAAGTATGCAAATAAATTAAATGAAATAGGATGGAAGTGAAGAGGGAGGAGAAGTTAAAGAGATGAAGAAGAAGAAAGTAAGAAAAGGAAGAAGAAAGAAGAAAAGATAGAAGAGATTAGGATTAGAAAAGAAATAATAAGATAATTAGCGCTGAACTGGATAAGTTGTGCGGCGCAGGCGACGCGAGCGCGTGGGCCATGCGGTCGCGTGGATAGTGCTTCGATGAAGTGACGCGAACGCGTGGGTCACGCGTTTGCGTGAAGTGATTCATGCCTTCAGCGCAAGTGCAGCCTCGCGGCCGCACAACTTTCTGGTGAAAAACTTATTTTGCCAAAAATTTGGGTGACGCGATCGCGTAGTTGGCCTTTTTTAAAGAACGGCGCGGACGCGTGGGGCACGCGTTCGCGTGGTAGGACTTGTGCTTCTAGCACGAGTCCAGCCATGTTTCAGCTCAACTTTCGGCCATACAACCTTTTTACGTCGATTTACAGGGCCACGCGGTCGCGTGGGTGACGCGGACGCGTGGGGAGGCCATTTCACTAATGACGTGATTGCGTCATCCACGCGGTCGCGTGGATCAAATTGTGCCAGAGGCACGCCTCCAGCCACGCTCTCGCGTGACTCTCTATAAAGTCTCATTTCTTCCTAAGGCACAGGGGACGCGGACGCGTCGGCGATGCTGTCGCGTCACGTGCCCTTTTCTTCTTCTTTTTTTATTTTTTTATTTATAATGCAGTATGCATAATGCAATGCTTAATATGAATGCTATGCATGATTCCAGGTTCAATAAAAATACAAAAATAGACTAAAATGGAAGAGGAGCGATCATACCATGGTGGGTTGTCTCCCACCTAGCACTTTTAGTTAAAGTCCTTAAGTTGGACATTTGGCGAGTGATAAAACCATATTTTATGATGTATATTGAGCTCAATTTAAGTGATTTATTCAATCCTTCACCTACTTATTCATGTAAATTGCATGGTTTAACTTTCCCTTCCTTATTATGTGATATATGAGAAAATATGTTCCTTATGATTTAAAATAATCAAATTTAATTATCCTTTATTACCATTTGATGTCGTAATTTGTGTGTTGAGTACTTTCAGGTTTTATAGGGCAGGAATGATTTAAAGGATGGAAAGGAAACATACAAAAATGGAAGGAAAGCACAAATTGGAGTTTTGGAGCAACTGGCAGTGACGCGTCCGCATGGACGACGCGAACGCGTGGTTTGCACAAAAGGGAATTGACGCAAGCGCATGAATGAGGCGAACGCGTGACTTGCGAAATACAACTGACGCGGGTGCATGACTGACGTGACCGCGTAGAAGAGAAACACTCCAGATGACGCGACCGCGTGACCCACACGGACGCATGACGTGCGTGATCTATAAAATTTGCAGATCTTGTTTCCAGCGACTTTTGGGTCCTTTTGGCCCAGATCCAAATCCAAGAGGCACAGATTAGAAGTTATGAAGTGGGGGGAATGCATTTATACGGAGGAATTCATATCAGATCATAATTCAATTCTAGGTTTTAGATGTAGTTTTTAGAGAGAGAGGTTCTCTCCTCTCTCTTAGGATTTAGGATTAGGATTCCTCTTAAAGGATTTAGGATTTATTATTATTTCAACTTACAATTCTTCTGAGCTCCAGGTTTAATATTCCTTTATTTTGACTTCTCTTATTTTTAATTATATATGTTGCCAATTTGGCTTAATGACATTCATGTTATGATTTTCTTAATTAATATTATTTGAGGTATTTCAGATTTAAGATTTCTTTCTTTTATTTATGTTACTGTTGCTTCCCATCTGAAGCCATTTTTATTCAAGTAGATTTTTCTCCCTTTTGGCTTTGGTTTAGTGATTGGTAACACTTGAGTTATCAAACTCAGCAGTGGTTGAAATTGGCAGATTACTGGTGCACGAAATTGCAATCACACTTTTGCAATTCCGCATAACTAACCAGCAAGTGCACTGGGTCGTCCAAGTAATACCTTACGTGAGTAAGGGTCGATCCCACGGAGATTGTCGGCTTGAAACAAGCTATGGTTGTCTTGTAACTCTTAGTCAGGATATCAATAATTATCAGATTTAGTTGTGAAAAGTAAAAGAACATGAAATAAGTACTTATTTTGCAGTAATGGAGAACAGGTTGAGGTTTTGGAGATGCTCTATCTTCTGAATCTCTGTTTTCCTACTGTTTTCTTCTTCAAGCACGCAAGGCTCCTTCCATGGCAAGCTGTATGCAAGGGTTTCACCGTTGTCAGTGGCTACCTCCCATCCTCTCAGTGGAAATGTTCAACGCACCCTGTCACGGCACGGCTAGGTGAAAATGTTCAACGCGCTCTGTCACAGCACAGCTAATCATCTGTCGGTTCTCAATCAGGTTGGAATAGACTCTAGTGATTCTTTTGCGTCTGTCACTAACGCCCAGCTCTCAGGAGTTTGAAGCTCGTCACAGTCATTCAATCCTTGAATCCTACTCAGAATACCACAGACAAGGTTTAGACCTTCCGGATTCTCTTGAATGCTGCCATCAATTCTAGCTTATACCACGAAGATCCTGATTAAGGCAATGAGAAACGTGTAATGTGTCATGAGGTAGAGATACAATGTCAAAAGGTCCTATTAATAGTGAACTAGTAACCTAGGGTATACAAAAATGAGTAAATGACGTAAAAATCCACTTCCAGGGTCCACTTGGTGTGTGCTTGTGCTGAGCATTGAACCTTTCATGTGTAGAGACTTTTTTTGGAGTTATACGACAGCTTTTATGCCAGTTTGGGCGTTTAACTCCAATTTTTGTGCCAGTTCTGGCGTTAAACGCCGGGAATTCTGAAGCTGATTTGCAATGCCGGTTTGGGCCATCAAATCTCGGGCAAAGTATGAACTATTATACATTGATAGAAAGCCCAGGATGTCTACTTTCTAACGCAATTGAGAGCGCGCCAATTGGGCTTCTGTAGCTCCAGAAAATCCACTTTGAGTGCAAGGAGGTCAGAATCCAACAGCATCTGCAGTCCTTTTTAGCCTCTGAATCAGATTTTTGCTCAGGTCCCTCAATTTCAGCCAGAAAATACCTGAAATCACAGAAAAACACACAAACTCATAGTAAAGCCCAAAAAAGTGAATTTTAACTAAAAACTAAAAAAAATGTAATAAAAACTAACTAAAATATACTAAAAACATACTAAAAATAATGCCAAAAAGCGTATAAATTATCCGCTCATCACAACACTAAACTTAAATTGTTGCTTGTCCCCAAGCAACTGAAAATCAAAATAGAATAAAAAGAAGAGAATATACTGTAGACTCCAAAATATCAAAGAAACTTAGCTCCAATTTGATGAGCGGGACTAGTAGCTTTTTGCTTCTGAACAGTTTTGGCATCTCACTTTATCCTTTGAAGTTTAGAATGATTGGCATCTATAGGAACTCAGAGTTCAGATAGTGTTATTGATTCTCTTAGTTAAGTATGTTGATTCTTGAACATAGCTACTTATGAGTCTTGGCCAGTGGCCCTAAGCACTTTGTTTTCCAGTATTACCACCGGATACATAAATGCCACAGACACATAACTGGGTGAACCTTTTCAGATTGTGACTCAGCTTTGCTAGAGTCCCCAATCAGAGGTGTCCAGGGTTCTTAAGCACACTCTTTTTGCCTTGGATCACCTTAAACTTGTTTGTTTTTTTTTACTGCTTTTTCTTGCTTCAAGAATCAATTTGATGATTTTTCAGATCCTCAATAACATTTCTCCTTTTTCATTATTCTTTCAAGAGCCAACAAAGATTAACATTCTTTAATCAACAAATTGAAAAGACATATGCACTGTTCAAGCATTCATTCAGAAAACAAAAATTATTGTCACCACATCAAACTAATTCAACTAGTTTCA
>NC_029780.3:81061949-81066407 GCF_000817695.3 Arachis duranensis | reverse complement strand
AGGTGATGGATTCATAGGACATTTATAGCTTTAAGGCATGAATCTTAAATTTTATTAATCATGAATTAAGAACAAGACTTAAAAATAGATATAAGATAAGACTAATAGTAATAGAAAACAAAAATTTAAATAGACTCCTAATGATAGAGGTTATCACAGAGTTAGGTCTCAACAACCTTGATCTTGAGAAGCGGATGCTCCCTCAACTTGTGGGGTATTTGACTCTTCAAGGGAGATCTTCTGGCGCTTCAGCTCCTGTAGCTCACGCCCCTGCTTCTCTTGTTCCTTCAGCAATTTGCAGAGCATGCAGTTTTGATTCTGCTGTTCTTCCTTAATTTGTTCCATAGCTTCTTGCAGCTTGGCAACAGATGCTTCTAGACGAGTCCAGTAGTCAATTTCAGGAAGTTCAGGGAGGAACTCGTGCGCCCTCCTTTTGATAGAGTTATCTTGCATTTGTCCTTCCATTCACCTCTTGGTGATTGGGTGCTCAATTGGGATGAATTCATCTACTCCCATCCTCACCCCAGCATCTTTACATAGCAAAGAGATTAAGCTTAGGTAAGCCAGTTTGGCTTCAGTGGAGTTCTTGTTTGCAATTGTGTAAATCTCACAAGTAATCAGATGATGAATCTCCAATTCTTTTCCCAGCATAATGCAATGAATCATCACTGCTCTCTTGATAGTAACCTCAGAACGGTTACTAGTGGGCAAGATAGAATGCCCTATGAAATCCAACCAGCCTCTTGCAACTGGTTTGAGATCTCCCCTCTTGAGTTGGTTTGGGACACCTTTTGAATTGGTCATCCACTTGGTTCCAGGGAGGCATATGTCCTCTAGAACTTGATCCAACCCCTTATCTACTCTCACTATTCTCCTATTAAAGGATTCAGGATCATCTTGTAGTTGAGGCAATTTGAAGACCTCTCTTATTTTGTCCAGATGAAAGTAAATAATTCTACCTCTGACCATGGTTCTATAGGTATGAAAAGCGGTTCCAGTCATTCTCAGCTTATCTGTCAGCCACAGATTTGAGTAGAATTCCTGAACCATGTTTCTTCCAACCTTTGTCTCAGGGTTGGTTAGAACTTTCCATCCTCTGTTTCGAATTTTCTCTTAGATCTCTGGATATTCATCTTCTTTCAGATCAAATTTAACTTCTGGGATCTGACCTTAGACCCATTATTTTGTGGTAATGGTCTGCATGTTCTTTGGTTAAGAACCTCTCTTGACTCCAAAGGTCCTTTGGAGTGTTCTCTTTCTTGCCTCTTGAATTGGTTTGTTTTCCTTTGGGAGCCATGATCTTGATGAGCTTTAGTTTAGTGATCACGGAAAAACACACCAAACTTAGATGTTTGCTTGTCCTCAAGCAAAAAAAGAAAGTAAAGAGGAGAGAGAGGAGGAGAGCAAATTCGAATGGTGGGGAAAAGGGGATGGCCAAACATGTATTTATAAGGGAGGGGGAGAGATTTCGAAAATTTTGAAAGAGATTTGAGAAGATATGGAAAGAATTTAAGAGATGTTTGAGTTTTTGAAGAAGATTTGGAAAGGATTTGAAAGAGATTTGAAGAATGATTTTAATTTTTGAAATTTTGAAGGTGAATGATGAAGTTTGAAATGTGTTTATGTAGAAAATTATGGATCAAAACAGGAAAGTTTGAAAAAATTTGAAGTGGAAAGCAAAATCTCTGTCCCCCACCTATCTGGCGTTAAACGCCAAGAATGGTATCCATTCTGGGCGTTTAATGCCCAAAATGGTACCTTTACTGGCGTTTTTTTGCCAGCAAGCTCCTTTTCTCTGCTTTTTGCACTGAATCCTTCTGTAACTCTGTGAATTCCTTCAATTTTGATGATCACACTTTGAGAATATGTATCAAACTTTTATTAAACAAAACAGATAACCTGCTAATGATTGGGTTGCCTCCCAGCAAGCGCTTCTTTATTGTCTTTAGCTGGACCTTTACTGAGATTTATTCAAGCCTCAGTTTTGAGCATTCTTGCTCAAAATTGCTTTCCAGATAATGCTTGATCCTCTGTCCATTAACAATGAACTTTTTGTCATAATCAATATCCTGAAGCTCAACATATCCATATGGTGACACTCCTGTAATCACATACGAACCCCTCCACTGGGATTTAAGTTTTCCTGGGAATAGTCTGAGCCTAGAGTTGAAGAGCAGAACTTTTTGTCCTGGCTCAAAGACTCTGGATGACAATTTTTTGTCATGCCACTTCTTTGCCTTTTCCTTATAAATCTTTGCATTTTCAAAGGCACTGAGTCTAAATTCATCTAGCTCATTTAGCTGGAGTAATCTTTTTTCACCAGCTAACTTAGCATCCAGGTTTAGGAATCTGGTCGCCCAGTAGGCCTTATGTTCCAGTTCCATGGGCAGATGATAGGCCTTGCCATACACAAGTTGGTATGGAGAGGTTCCTATAGGAGTCTTGAATGCTGTTCTGTATGCCCACAGAGCATCATCCAACCTCCTTGCCCAATCCTTTCTACGGGCCATTACAGTCTGTTCTAGGATTCTTTTTAGCTCTCTGTTAGAGACTTCAGCTTGCCCATTTGTCTGTGGATGATACGGAGTTGCTACTTTGTGGCTAATTCCATATCGGACCATAGCAGAGTACAGTTGTTTATTGCAGAAATGAGTGACCCCATCACTGATGAGTACTCTGGGAACACCAAACCTGCTGAAGATGTGTTTCTGGAGGAATTTCAGCACGGTCTTAGTATCATTAGTGGGTGTAGCAATTGCTTCTACCCATTTAGATACATAGTCCACTGCCACCAGAATGTAAGTGTTTGAGTATCATGGTGGGAACGGATCCATGAAGTCAATACCCCATACATCAAACAATTCAATCTCTAGGATCCCTTGTTGAGGCATGGCGTACCCATGAGGCAAGTTACCAGCTCTTTGGCAACTGTCACAGTTACGCACAAACTCTCGGGCATCTCTATAGATAGTAGGCCAGTAAAAGCCACATTGGAGGACTTTAGTGGCTGTTCGCTCACTTCCGAAATGTCCCCCATACTGTGATCCATGGCTATGCCACAGGATCCTCTGTGCTTCCTCTCTAGGTACACATCTGCGGATCATTCCGTCTGCACATCTCTTAAAGAGATATGGCTCATCCCATAGGTAGTACTTGGCATCTGAAATTAATTTCTTTCTTTGCACCCTGCTGTACTCCTGGGGTATGAACCTCACAGCTTTATAATTTGCAATATCTGCAAACCATGGAGCTTCCTGAATGGCAAAAAGTTGCTCATCTGGGAAAGTCTCAGAGATCTCAGTAGAAGGGAGGGACGCCCCAGCTACTGGTTCTATTCGGGACAAATGATCAGCTACTTGGTTCTCTGTCCCTTTTCTGTCCCTTATTTCTATATCAAACTCTTGCAGAAGCAACACCCATCTTATAAGCCTGGGTTTTGAATCCTGCTTTGTGAGTAAGTATTTAAGAGCAGCATGGTCAGTGTACACAATCACCTTGGATCCCACTAAATAGGATCTAAACTTGTCAATGGCATAGACCACTGCAAGTAACTCTTTTCTGTGGTTGTGTAATTCTTCTGTGCATCATTTAGAACACGGCTAGCTTGGCTTTCAGGGTCTCAAATGCCTACATGCACTGTGTGTCAAACACAAATGGTGTGTCAGCAGCTAGCAGATTACTTAGAGGTTTTGCAATTTTCGAAAAATCCTTTATAAACCTTCTATAGAATCCTGAATGCCCCAGAAAGCTTCTGATTGCCTTAACATTGGCAGGTGGTGGTAATTTTTGAATTACCTCTACTTTTGCCTTATCCACCTCTATTCCCCTGCTTGAAATTTTGTGCCCAAGGACAATTCCTTCAGTCACCATAAAGTGACATTTCTCCCAGTTTAAAACCAGGTTAGTCTCTTGGCACCTTCTCAGGACAAGTGCTAGGTGATTAAGACAAGAGCTGAATGAGTCTCCATATACTGAGAAGTCATCCATGAAGACTTCCAGGAATTTTTCCACCATATCAGAGAAGATGGATAACATGCATCTCTGAAAGGTTGCAGGAGCATTACACAGACCAAAAGGCATCCTCATGTAGGCAAACACGCCAGAAGGGCAAGTAAATGCTATTTTCTCTTGGTCCTGAGGATCTAATACAATTTGGTTGTAACCTGAATAGCCATCCAAAAAGCAGTAATAATCATGACCAGCTAGTCTTTCTAGCATTTGGTCTATGAATGGTAAAGGAAAATGATCCTTTCTGGTGGCTGTATTGAGCCTTCTGTAGTCAATACACATACGCCACCCTGTGACTGTTCTTGTAGGAACCAGTTCATTTTCTTCATTATGAACCACTGTCATGCCACCTTTCTTAGGGACAACTTGGACAGGGCTCACCCAAGGGCTATCAGAAATAGGATAAATAATCCCAGCCTCTAGTAATTTAGTGACCTCTTTCTGCACCAC
>NC_029780.3:81059098-81060948 GCF_000817695.3 Arachis duranensis | reverse complement strand
TTTTAGAGGGATTACTGTCAGCACTCTCAGGTGTCTGATCCTCCCTTGGTGTCTGAACGCCAGGATTTGGTGAAGATTGGGCGTTTAACGCCAACTTCTCTCCCTTCTCTGGCGTGTGAATGCCAGAATTGGGCAAGGAATGGGCGTTTAACGCCAGCTCTCCTCCCTTTTCTGGCGTTTGAACGCCAAAAGTGCTCCTCTCTGGGCTCTTACTGTCCTCAGAGGGATTTTTAACAGTGGTTTGGTTATCCTCTGTCAGTTGTTCCTTGTTTGGCTTTTTGCTACTTTGAGCAGTGTTATTCAATGTCTTCCCACTCCTCAGTTGAACTGCTTGGCATTCCTCTGTTATCTGTTTAGATATCTGCTGTTTTGCCTGATTCAATTGCAAGTCTATGTTCTTATTAGCAATTTTAGTTTCTTGGAGCATCTCTTTAAATTCTGCTAATTGTTTTGTCATCAGGTGCAATTGTTGATTAAGCTCAATCATCTGTTCTTGAGGATTAGGATCAGTGGCTACTGCCATGACTTCCTCTTTTGTAGAGAACTCATTGCCAGAGTATACATGTTGATTTCTAGCAACAGTGTCTATAAGCTCTTGAGCCTCTTCAATTGTCTTCCTCATGTGTATAGATCCACCAGTTGAGTGGTCTAAAAACATCTGAGCTTTTTCTGTAAGCCCATAGTAAAAGATGTCTAACTACACCCACTCTGAAAACATTTCAGAGGGGCATTTTCTTAGCATACCTCTATACCTCTCCCAGGCATTATAAAGGGATTCATTATCCTCTTGTTTAAAGCCTTGGATGTCCAGCCTTAGCTGTGTCATCCTATTTGGAGGGTAAAAGTGATTCAGGAATTTGTCTGATAACTGTTTCCATGTCTTTATGCTTGCTGTAGGTTGGTTATTCAACCACCTCTTAGCTTGATCTTTTACAGCAAATGGAAACATCCTTCTGGACTGTTCAATTCCACTTAGGTCCATGATGGATAAAGGGAAATGATATGGATTGCAAGTAGATAAAAATATATTTATTTTTTATTTTTTTTTGAATTAACCGAAAAATAAAATAAAAACAAAAGGAAAATAAAATAAAAAAAATTCGAAAATTAAAAGAAAATAAGATCAAAGCAAATTGAAAACTGAATCAATTAGTTAATTAAAAAGATTTTGAGATTAGCAATTAGAAAGATATGATTGAAAAATTTTTATGAAAAACATTTGATTTTGGAGAAGAGGAAAGAGAAAAACAACAAAATGACACCAAACTTAAAATTTTTAGAAAATCAAACACTAATTTTCGAAAATTTTAAGGGGATGTAGCCGGACACTTATACCTTTCTAGATGATCTCTCCTCCATATATTTTATCTTGATTTTTGAGCTTGGGGATGTGCGCTCACAGGGACTGTCCAGTGGTTAGCTACCAAGACATGTCGGGTTGACTATGTAACTGACAGACGATATCATCAGCCATAGGGTAGGCATACATCATTTGCATATGTTTGAATTATTTGGGTTTGCCTATTTTTCTTGGATTGCTATATCATATATGCTATGTTACCTGATTATGTGCTACTTGTTCTACTTGTTTCCCCGGCAACGGTGCCAAAAACTTGGTGCACGAAATTGCAATCACACTTTTGCAACCCCGCACAACTAACCAGCAAGTGCACTGGGTCGTCCAAGTAATACCTTACGTGAGTAAGGGTCGATCCCATGGAGATTGTCGGCTTGAAGCAAGCTATGGTTATCTTGTAACTCTTAGTCAAGATATCAATAATTATCAGGGTTGATTGTGAAAAGTAAAAGAACATGAAATAAGTACTTGTTTTGCAGTAATGGAGAATAGG
>NC_029780.3:81054864-81058921 GCF_000817695.3 Arachis duranensis | reverse complement strand
TGGAAATGTTCAACGCACCCTGTCACGGCACGGCTATCCATCTGTCGGTTCTCAATCAGGCCGGAATAGAATCCAGTGATTCTTTTGCATCTGTCACTAACGCCCCGCCCTCAGGAGTTTGAAGCTCGTCACAGTCATTCAATCATTGAATCCTACTCAGAATACCACAGACAAGGTTTAGACCTTCCGGATTCTCTTGAATGCCGCCATCAATTCTAGCTTATACCACGAAGATTTTGATTAAGGAATCCAAGAGATATCTACTTAATCTAAAGTAGAACGGAGGTGGTTGTCAGGCACGTGTTCATAGTTGAGAATATGATGAGTGTCACAGATCATCACATTCATCCGGGTTAAGAACAAGTGATATCTTAGAACGGAAGCAAGCATAATTGAATAAGAAACAGTAGTAATTGCATTAATCCATCAAGACACAGCAGAGCTCCTCACCCCCAACCTGACTTAAAAATCCACTTCTGGGTCCACTTGGTGTGTGCTTGGGCTGAGCATTGAATCATTTTCGTGTAGAGACTCCTCTTGGAGTTAAACGCCAGCTTTGGTGCCAGTTTGGGCGTTTAACTCCCATTCTTGTGCCAGTTCCGGCGTTTAACGCTGGAAATCTTGAGGGTGACTTTGAACGCCGGTTTGGGCCATCAAATCTCGGGCAAAGTATGGACTATTATACATTGCTGGAAAGCTCAGGATGTCTACTTTCCAATGCCGTTGAGAGCGCGCCAATTGGGCTTCTGTAGCTCCAGAAAATCCACTTCGAGTGCAGGGAGGTCAGAATCCAACAGCATCTGCAGTCCTTTTCAGTCTCTGAATCAGATTTTTGCTCAGGACCCTTAATTTCAGCCAGAAAATACCTGAAATCACAGAAAAACACACAAAATCATAGTAAAGTCTAGAAAAGTGAATTTTAACTAAAAACTAATAAAAATATACTAAAAACTAACTAGATCATACTAAAAACATACTAAAAATAATGCCAAAAAGCGTATAAATTATCCGCTCATCATCTTTTCAAGTCAAAAATACAGAGAATTGAAGATTCAGAACATACAGCAGAGGAATTACACAGAAAAAGGCTGGGCGTTCAAAACGCCCAGTGAAGAAGGAAAACTGGCGTTTAAACGCCAGCCAGGGTGCCTGGCTGGGTGTTTAACGCCCAAAAGGGTAATGTTTTGGGCGTTAAACGCCAGAATGGATATCATTCTGGGCGTTTAACGCCAGGATGGCACAAGAGGGAAGATTTTGTTTTTAATTTAAATTTTTTTTCAAGTTTTCAAAATTTTTTCAAAATCAAATCTTTTTCAAATCATATCTTTTCAATCACATGTTTTCAAAATCAATTTCTTTCCATTTTCAAAAATACTTGCTATCAATTAATGATTTGATTCAACATTTTTAAGTATGTTGCCTTTTCTGCTGAGAAAGGTTTAATGTTTGAATCATATCTTTCCTTGTTAGCCACGTCATTAATTTTTAAAATCAAATCTTTTCAAATCATATCTTCTCAATCACATCTTTTTAAAACCATAACTTTTCAATCATATCTTCTAAATCACATCTTTTTCAAAATAGTTTTCAATCATATCTTTTTTATTTCTAATTTCAAAATCTTTTTCAAAAATCACTTGATTTCTTTTCCACTCTTGGTTTTCGAAAATCAATTAGTGTTTTTCAAAATATTTTTAAAATGTTTTTAATTTATTTTTAAAATCTCTTCCCCTCTTTTCACATCCTTCTATTTATGGACTAACACTATTCCTCAAGGAACAATTCGAACTCCATCTCTTTTGATAAGTTCGAATTCTTCTACCTCTCCTTCTATTTTTCTTTTCCTCTGACACCTCAAGGAATCTCTATACTGTGACATAGAGGATTCCATACTTTCTTATTCTCTTCTCTTTCATATGAGCAAGAGCAAAGACAAAAGCATTCTTGTTGAGGCTGACCCTGAACCTGAAAGGACCTTGAAGCGAAAGCTAAGAGAAGCTAAGGCATAACTCTCTGTAGAAGACCTAACAGAAATCTTCAAACAAGAAGAAGACATGGCAGCCGAAAACAACAACAATGCCAACAATGCAAGGAAGGTGCTGGGTGACTTTACTACACCTACTCCCGACTTCTATGGGAGAAGCATCTCTATCCCTGCCATTGGAGCAAACAACTTTGAGCTTAAGCCTCAATTAGTTTCTCTAAAGCAACAGAATTGCAAGTTCCGTGGACTTCCATTGGAAGATCCTCATCAGTTTTTAGCTGAATTCCTGCAAATCTGTGACACTGTCAAGACCAATGGGGTTGACCCTGAGGTCTACAGACTTATGCTATTCCCTTTTGCTGTAAGAGACAGAGCTAGGATATGGTTGGACTCACAACCTAAGGAAAACCTGAACTCTTGGGAAAAGCTAGTCAATGCCTTCTTGGCAAAGTTCTTTCCACCTCAAAAATTGAGTAAGCTTAGAATGGAAGTCCAAACCTTCAGACAGAAGGAAGGTGAATCTCTCTATGAAGCTTGGGAAAGATACAAACAATTGATCAGAAAGTCAATTGATCAGAAGGTGTCCTTCTGACATGCTTTCAGAATGGAGCATCATATGCATATTTTATGATGGTCTGTCTGAACTGTCCAAGATGTCATTGGACAGCTCTGCTGGAAGATCTCTTCATCTGAAGAAGACGCCTGCAGAAGCTCAAGAACTAATTGAAATGGTTGCAAATAACCAATTCATGTACACTTCTAAAAAGAATTCTGTGAACAATGGGACAAATCAGAAGAAAGGAGTTCTTGAGATTGATACTCTGAATGCCATATTGGCTCAGAACAAAATATTGACTCAAAAAGTCAATATGATTTCTCAAAGTCTATCTGGAATGCAAAATGCACCAAACAGTACTAAGGAAGCTTCATCTGAGGAAGAAGCTTATGATCCTGAGAACCCTGCAATGGAAGAGGTGAATTTTATGATCCTGAGAACCCTTCAATGGAAGAGGTGAACTACATGGGAGAACCCTATGGAAACACCTATAATGCTTCATGGGGAAATCATCCGAATCTTTCATGGAAGGATCAATAGAGACCTCAACAAGGTTTCAACAACAATAATGGTGGAAGAAATAGATTTAGCAATGGCAAGCCTTTTCCATCATCTTCTCAGCAACAGACAGAGAATTCTAAGCAGAGCCACTCTGACTTAGCAACCATGGTCTCTGATCTAATCAAAACCACTCAAAGTTTTATGACAGAAACAAGGTCCTCCATTAGGAATTTGGAGGCACAAGTGGGACAGCTGAGCAAGAAAATTACTGAACTCCCTCCTAGTACTCTTCCAAGCAATACAGAAGAGAATCTAAAAGGAGAATGTAAGGCCATCAACATGGCCAAACTAGGAGAGGAGGTAGAAGCAGTGAACGCCACTGAGGAAGACCTCAATGGATGTCCATTGGCCTCCAATGAGTTCCCCAATGAGGAACCATGGGAATCTGAGGCTCACACTGAGACCATAGAGATTCCAATGGACTTACTTCTGCCATTCATGAGCTCTGATGAGTATTCTTCCTCTGAAGAGGATGAGTATGTCACTGAAGAGCAAGTTGCTAAATACCTTGGAGCAATCATGAAGCTAAAAGACAAGTTATTTGGTAATGAGACTTGGGAGAACGAACCTCCTTTGCTCACCAAAGAACTGGTTGACTTGTCTAGGCAGGGATTACCTCAAAAGAGACAAGATCCTGGGAAGTTTTCAATACATTGTACCATAGGCACCATGACCTTTAAGAAGGCTCTGTGTGACTTAGGGTCAAGTGTAAACCTCATGCCTCTCTCTGTAATGGAGAAGCTAGGGATCTTTGAGGTACAAGCTGCAAGAATCTCACTAGAAATGGCAGACAATTCAAGAAAACAAGCCCATGGACTTATAGAGGATGTTTTGGTTAAAGTTGAAGACCATTACATCCCTACTGATTTCATAGTCCTAGAAACTGGGAAGTGCATGGATGAATCCATCATCCTTGGCAGACCCTTCCTAGCCACAGCAAAGGCTGTGATTGATGT
>NC_029780.3:81052301-81054659 GCF_000817695.3 Arachis duranensis | reverse complement strand
TGAAAAACAGAAAGAAAAATAGCACACCCTGGAGGAAGACCTTGCTGGCATTTAAACGCCAGTAAGGGTAGCAAATGGGCTTTTAACGCCCAGTCTGGCACCATTCTGGGCGTTTAACGCCAGAAAGGGGCACCAGACTGGCGTTAAACGCCAGGAAAGGGCAAGAAGTTGGCATTAAACGCCAGAAATGGGCACCAACCCGGCGTTTAACGCCAGAATTGGCACAGAGAGCATTTTTGCTCGCCACTTGGTGCAGGGATGACTTTTCCTTGACACCTCAAGATCTGTGGACCCCACAGGGTCCCCACCTACCCTACCACCCTCTCTCTTCTTCTTCACCCATTCACCAATCACCTCAACACCTCTTCCCCAAAAACCCCTCACCTATCAAATCCCATCCTTCTCTTCACCACTCACATCCATCCTTCATAAAACCTCACCTAGCTCACCATTCAAACTTAAACCACTTTCCCCCCCAAACACACCCTCCCATAACCGAACCCTACTCCTCTCTCCACCCCTATATAAACCCATATTCACTCCTTCATTTTCACACAATCTAACCACTACTTCTCCCCCTTTGGCCGAACCACAAAGCCATCTCCATCTCCTCTATTTCTTCTTCTTCTACTCTCTTCTTTCTTCTTTTGCTCGAGGACGAGCAAATCTTTAAAGTTTGGTGTGGTAAAAGCATTACTTTTTGTTTTTCCACAACCATTTATGGCATCCAAGGCCGGAGAAACCTCTAGAAAGAGGAAAGGGAAGGAAAAAGCTTTCACCTCCGAGTCATGGGAGATGGAAAGATTCATCTCAAGGGTGCATCAAGACCACTTCTATAAAGTTGTAGCCTTGAAGAAGGTGATCCCCGAGGTCCCTTTCAAACTCAAAAAGAGTGAATATCCGGAGATCTAACATGAGATTCGAAGAAGAAGTTGGGAAGTTCTTACCAACCCTATTCAACAAGTCGAAATCTTAATGGTTCAAGAGTTCTATGCCAATGCATGGATCACCAAGAACCATGATCAAAGTGTGAACCCGGACCCAAAGAATTGGCTTACAATGGTTCAGGGGAAATACTTAGATTTTAGTCCGGAAAATGTAAAGTTGGCATTCAACTTGCCCATGATGCAAGGAGATGAACACCCTTACACTAGAAGGGTCAACTTTGATCAAAGGTTGGACCAAGTCCTCACAGTCATTTGTGAAGAGGGCACCCAATGGAAGAGAGATTCAAGAGGAAAGCCGGTTCAATTGAGAAGGCATGACCTCAAGACCGTAGCTAGGGGATGGTTGGAGTTTATCCAACGCTCAATCATTCCCACTAGCAACCGGTCTGAAGTTACTCTAGACCGGGCCATCATGATTCATAGCATCATGATTGGAGAGGAAGTAGAAGTTCATGAGGTTATAGCCCAAGAACTTTATAAAGTGGCAGACAAGTCCTCTACCTTGGCAAGGTTAGCCTTTCCTCATCTCATTTGTCACCTCTATTATTCAGTTGGAATTGACATAGAGGGAGACATCCCCATTGATGAGGACAAGCCCATCACTAAGAAAAGGATGGAGCAAACAAGAGATCCCACTCATCATGAAATTTCTGAGATGCCTCAAGGGATGCACCTTCCTCCACAAAACTATTGGGAGCAAATCAACAACTCCCTAGGAGAATTAAGTTCCAACATGGGACAACTAAGGGTGGAGCACCAAGAACATTCCATCCTCCTCCATGAAATTAGAGAAGATCAAAGAATCATGAGAGAGGAGCAACAAAGGCAAGGAAGAGACATTGAGGAGCTCAAGCACTCCATAAGATCTTCAAGAGGAAGAACAAGCCACCATCACTAAGGTGGACCCGTTCTTTAATTTCCTTGTTCTCTATTTTCTTATTTTTCGAATTTTCATGCTTATGTTTATCTATGTTTGTGTCTCATGATCATTAGTGTCTTAGTGTCTATGCCGTAAAGTTATGAATGTCCTATGAATCCATCACCTTTCTTGAATGAAAAATGTTCTTAATTGAAAAAGAGAAGAACTGCATGAATTTTAAATTTTATAACAGATTAATTATTTTGATGTGATGGCAATACTTTTGTTTTCTGAATGTATGATTAAACAGTGCATATGTCTTTTGAATTTGTTGTTCATGAATGGTTGGCTCTTGAAAGAATGATGAAAAAGGAGACATGTTACTGAGGATCTGAAAAATCATAAAAATGATTCTTGAAGCAAGAAAAAGTAGTGAATACAAAAAAAAAAGAAGAAGCGAAAAAAAAGGAGAAAGAGAAAAAGAAAGAAAAAGAAAGAAATAAAGTTGTGATCCAAGGCAAAAAGAGTGTGCTTAAGAACCTTGGACACCTC
>NC_029780.3:81050830-81052049 GCF_000817695.3 Arachis duranensis | reverse complement strand
TTCTATTAGTTTTTAGTTAAAATTCACTTTTCTGGACTTTACTATGAGTTTGTGTGTTTTTCTGTGATTTCAGGTATTTTCTTGCTGAAATTGAGGGACTTGAGCAAAAATCTGATTCAGAGGCTGAAAAGGACTGCAGATGCTGTTGGATTCTGACCTCCCTGCACTCGAAGTTGTTTTTCTGGAGCTACAGATACCCAATTGGTGGACTCTCAACGGTGTTGGAAAGTAGACATCCTGGACTTTTCAGCAATGTATAATAGTCTATACTTTGCTCAAGATTTGATGGTCCAAACCGGCGTTCCAAATCAGCTCAAAACTGCCCGGCGTTAAACGCCGAAACTGGCACAAGAATGGGAGTTAAACGCCCAAACTAGCACAAAAGCTGGCGTTTAACTCCAAGAGAAGTCTCTACACGAAAATGCTTCAATGCTCAGCCCAAGCACACACCAAGTGGGCCCGGAAGTGGATTTTTATGTCATTTACTCATTTCTGTAAACCCTAGGCTACTAGTTCTCTACAAATAGGACCTTTTACTATGGTATTAACATCTTGAGATTTTTAGATCTTTACATCTTTAGATCTTTTGATCACGTTTTGGGGGCTGGCCTCACGGCATGCCTAGACCTTGTTCTTATGTATTTTCAACGGTGCAGTTTCTACACACCATAGATTAAGGTGTGGAGCTCTACTGTACCTCGAGTATAAATGCAATTACTATTGTTCTTCTATTCAATTCAGCTTATTCTTGTTCTAAGATATTCATTTGCACCCAAGAACATGATGAATGTGATGATTATGTGACACTCATCATCATTCTCACTTATGAACGAGTGCCTGACAACCACTTCTGTTCTACAAGCAAACAAGGCTTGAATGTTTATCTCTTGGATCCCTTGATCGGAATCCTCGTGGTATAAGCTAGAATTGATGGCGGCATTGGTGCACGAAATTGCAATAACACTTTTGCAATCCCGCACAACTAACCAGCAAGTGTACTGGGTTGTCCAAGTAATACCTTGCGTGAGCAAGGGTCGATCCCACAGAGATTGTCGGCTTGAAGCAAGCTATGGTTATCTTGTAAATCTTAGTCAGGATATCAGAAATTATCAGGATTGATTGTGAAAAGCAAAAGAACATGAAATGATTACTTGTTTTGCAGTAATGGAGAATAGGTTGAGGTTTTGGAGATGCTCCATCTTCTGAATCTCTGCTTTCC
>NC_029780.3:81045549-81045834 GCF_000817695.3 Arachis duranensis | reverse complement strand
CTTGAATGCTGTTCTGTATGCCCACAGAGCATCATCCAAGCTCTTTGCCCAATCCTTTCTTCGGGCCATCACAATCCGTTCCAGGATTCTCTTTAGCTCTCTATTAGAGACCTCAGCTTGCCCATTTATCTGTGGATGATACGGAGTTGCCACTTTGTGGCTAATTCCATATCTAACCATAGCAAGGTGTAGCTGTTTATTGCAAAATGAGTGCCCCCATCACTGATTAGCACTCTGGGAACGCCAAATCTGCTGAAAATGTTTTTCTGGAGGAATTTCAGTACG
>NC_029780.3:81042273-81045449 GCF_000817695.3 Arachis duranensis | reverse complement strand
ATATACTAAAAACTAACTAAATCATACTAAAAACATACTTAAAACAATGCCAAAAAGCATACAAATTATCCGCTCATCAGGCATTCAAGAGAATTCGGAAGGTCTAAACCTTGTCTGTGGTATTCTGAGTAGGATTCAATGATTGAATGATTGTGACCATCTTCAAACTCCTGAAGGCTGGGCGTTAGTGACAGACACAAAAGAATCACTGGATTCTATTCCAACCTGATTGAGAACCGACAGATGATTAGGCGTGCCGTGACAGGGTGCGTTGAACATTTTCACTGAGAGGATGGGAGGTAGCCACTGACAACGGTGAAACCCTACATACAGCTTTCCATGGAAAGGAGTAAGAAGGATTGGATGAAGACAGTAGGAAAGCAGAGAGACAGAAGGGACAAAGCATCTCCATACGCTTGTCTGAAATTCTTACCAATGAATTTCATAAGTATCGCTATCTTTATCTTTATGTTTTATTCATAAATCATCCATAACCATTTGAGTCTGCCTGACTGAGATTTACAAGATGACCATAGCTTGCTTCATACCAACGATCTCTGTGGGATCGACCCTTACTCGCGTAAGGTTTATTACTTGGACGATCCAGTACACTTGCTGGTTAGTTGTGCGAAGTTGTGATAAATAGTTGAGATTGCAATTGAGCGTACCATGTTGATGGCGCCATTGATGATCACAATTTTGTGCACCAATCTCTGAAAAGTTGCAGGTGCATTACACAGACCAAAAGGCATTCTTCTGTAGGCAAACACACCAGAAAGGCAAGTGAATGCTGTTTTCTCTTGGTCTTGAGGATCTACTGCAATTTGGTTGTAACCTGAATAGCCATCCAAAAAGCAGTAATAATCATGACCAGCTAGTCTTTCTAGCATTTGGTCTATGAATGGTAAAGGAAAATGATCCTTTCTGGTGGCTGTGTTGAGCCTTCTGTAATCAATACACATGCGCCACCCTATAACTGTTCTTGTAGGAACCAGTTCATTCTTTTCATTATGAACCACTGTCATGCCTCCCTTCTTGGGGACAACTTGGACAGGGCTCACCCAGGGGCTATCAAAAATGGGATAAATAATCCCAGCCTCTAGTAATTTAGTGACTTCTTTCTACACCACCTCCTTCATAGCTGGATTTAGCCGCCTTTGTGGTTGAACCACTGGTTTGACATTATCCTCTAATAGGATCTTGTGCATGCATCTTGCTGGGCTAATGCCCTTAAGATCACTTATGGACCACCCAAGAGCTGTCTTGTGTGTCCTTAGCACTTGAATCAGTGCTTCCTCTTCCTGTGGATTTAAAGCAGAGCTTATGATCACTGGAAAAGTGTCATCCTCTCCCAGAAATTCATACTTCAGGGATGGTGGTTGTGGTTTGAGCTCAGGTTTGGGAGGTTTATCCTCTTCCTGAGGAATTTTAAAAAATTCTTTTGTTTCCTCTAGTTCTTCCTGATCAGGCTGAACATCCTTAAAGATGTCCTCTAGCTCTGATTCTAGACTTTCAGCCATATTGATCTCTTCCACCAAAGAGTCAATAATGTCAGCGCTCATGCAGTCATTTGGTGTGTCTGGATGCTGCATAGCTTTTACAGCATTCAACTTGAACTCATCCTCATTGACTCTCAGGGTTACTTCTCCTTTTTGTACATCAATGAGAGTTCGTCCAGTTGCTAGGAAGGGTCTTCCTAGAATGAGAGTTGCACTCTTGTGCTCCTCCATTTTCAGCACCGCAAAGTCAGTTGGAAAGGCGAATGGTCCAACTTTGACAATCATATCCTCTATTATGCCTGATGGGTATTTAATGGAGCCATCAGCAAGTTGGAGACATATCCGGGTTTGTTTGACTTCTTCAGTCAACCCAAGCTTTCTGATAGTGGATGCAGGTATTAGATTGATACTTGCTCCAAGGTCACACAGGGCTGTCTTGGTGCAAGCACCTTCTAATGTGTATGGTATCATAAAGCTTCCTGGATCTTGGAGCTTTTCTGGTAAGCTCTTCAGAATGACTACACTGCATTCTTCAGTGAGAAACACTTTTTCAGTTTCTCTCCAATCCTTCTTATGACTTAAGATCTCTTTCATGAACTTAGCATAAGAAGGTATTTGCTCAAGTGCCTCTGCAAATGGAATCTTTATTTCAAGAGTCCTTAGATAGTCTGCAAAGCGGGCAAATTGCTTATCCTATTCCGCTTGGCGGAGTTTCTGAGGATAAGGCATCTTGGCTTTATATTCTTCAACCTTAGTTGCTGCAGGTTTATTCCTTACAGAGGTGGTTGGAGAAGCTTTTTTAGAGGGGTTACTATCAGCACTTTCAGGTGTCTGATTCCCCATTGGCGTTTGAACGCCAGGATTGGGTGAGGAATGGGCATTTAACGCCAACCTTTCCCCCTTTTCTGGTGTTTGAACGCCAGAACTGGGCAAGGAATGGGCGTTTAACGCCAGCTTTTCCCCCCTTTCTGGCGTGTGAACGCCTTAAGTATTCCTCTCTGGGCTCTTACTGTCCTCAGAGGGATTTTGAACAGTGGTTTGGTTATCCTCTGTCAGTTGTTCCTTTCTTAGCTTTCTGCTGCTTTGAGTTGACACATTCAATGTTTTTCCACTCCTTAATTTAACAGCTTGGCATTCTTCTGTTATCTGTTTAGATAGTTGCTGTCTTGTCTGATTTAATTATGCTTCTATATTCTTGTTAGCAATTTTAGTTTCTTGGAGCATCTCTTTAAATTCTGCTAACTGTTTTGTCATCAGGAGTAATTGCTGATTAAGCTCAACAACCTGTTCTTGAGGATTAGGATCAGTAGTTACTGCCATGGCTTCTTCTTTTGTAGAGGGCTCACTGCTAGAGTACAAATATTGAATTCTAGCAACAGTATCTATGAGCTGTTGAGCCTCTTCAATCGTCTTCCTCATATGTATAGATCCACCAGCTGAGTGGTCTAGAGACATCTGAGCTTTTTCTGTAAGCCCATAGTAGAAGATGTCTAACTGTACCCACTCTAAAAACATTTCAGAGGGGCATTTTCTTCGCATACCTCTGTACCTCTCCCAGGCATTATAAAGGTATTCATTATCCTCTTGTTTAAAGCCTTGGATGTCCAACCTTAGTTGTGTCATCCTTTTTGGAGGGTAAAATTGATTCAGGAATTTGTCTAATAACTGTCTCCATGT
>NC_029780.3:81033647-81041306 GCF_000817695.3 Arachis duranensis | reverse complement strand
CTCTGTCACAGCACGGCTAATCATCTGTCGGTTCTCAATCAGGTTGGAATAGAATCTAGTGATTCTTTTGCGTTTGTCACTAACGCCCAGCCCTCAGGAGTTTGAAGCTTGTCACAGTCATTCAATCCTTGAATCCTACTCAGAATACCACAGACAAGGTCTAGACCTTCCGGATTCTCTTGAATGCTGCCATCAATTCTAGCTTATACCACGAAGATCCTGATTAAGGAATCTAAGAGATATCTACTCAATCTAAAGTAGAACGGAGGTGGTTGTCAGGCACACGTTCATAGGTGAGAATGATGATGAGTGTCACGGATCATCACATCCATCAAGTTTAAGAACAAGTGATATCTTAGAATAGAAGCAAGCGTGATTGAATGAAAAACAGTAGTAATTGCATTAATCCATCAAGACACAGCAGAGCTCCTCACCCCCAACCATGGGGTTTAGAGACTCATGCCGTAGAAGATACAATGAGAAACGTGAATGTGTCATGAGGTAGAGATACAATGTCAAAAGGTCCTATTAATAGTGAACTAGTAACCTAGGGTACAATGTCAAAATATCCTATTAATAGTAAACTAGTAACCTAGGGTGTACAGAAATGAGTAAATGACATAAAAATCCACTTCTGGGTCCACTTAGTGTGTGCTTGGGCTGAGCATTGAAGCTTTCATGTGTAGAGACTTTTTCTGGAGTTAAACGCCAGCTTTTATGCCAGTTTGGGCGTTTAACTCCAATTTTTGTGCCAGTTCTGGCGTTAAACGCCGGGAATTCTGAAGCTGATTTGCAAGGCCAGTTTGGGCCATCAAGTCTCGAGTAAAGTATGGACTATTATACATTCCTGGAAAGCCCAGGATGTCTAATTTCCAACGCAATTGAGAGCATGCCAATTGGGTCTCTGTAGTACTTTCCAACGCCGTTGAGAGCGCGCCAATTGGGCTTCTGTAGCTCTAAAAAATTCACTTCGAGTGCAGGGAGGTCAGAATACAACAGATCTGCGGTCCTTTTCAGCCTCTGAATCAGATTTTTGCTCAGGTCCCTCAATTTCAGCCAGAAAATACCTGAAATCATAGAAAAACACACAAACTCATAGTAAAGCCTAGAAAAGTGAATTTTAACTAAAAACTAATAAAAATGTAATAAAAACTAACTAAAATATACTAAAAACATACTAAAAACAATGCCAAAAAGCGTATAAATTATCCGCTCATCAATTACTGATTGATCTGGATTGCTCTAAAGCTAGTCTCTCCACAGGAGTTGACTAGGACTTGAGGATCAAGCTAATCAGTCCATTTGACTTACCTTTGCTTTAGTGAAGGTTAACTAAGTGGGATTAAAACCCAATTCTCATCACACCTGATAAGGATAACTAGGATAGGACTTCCAATTTCTCATATCTTGCTAAGAGTTTATTTTATAGTCATTTATTTATTTTTCTTGTCAATTAAATTACTTGTTCAACCCTTTTTAAAACCCCAAAATATACATTTGCATAACCAATAATAAGAACATACCTCCCTGCAATTCCTTGAGAAGACGACTCGAGGTTTAAATACTCGGTTATCAATTTATTTAGGGGTTTGTTACTTGTGACAACCAAATGTTTGTACGAAGAGATTTTCTGTTGGTTTAGAATCTATACTCACAACACGACTATGTTTTTACAAAATTCTTTACTAGCAAAAATCCTAACGTCAAAATGGCGCCGTTGCCGGGAAATTGCAAACGTGTGCCTTATTATTGGTTATTATAAATATTTTTTTTACTTGTTTATTTGTTTTTTTCTCTCCCCCTTTATTTCTGATAACTACTATGAATTCTCACCCCTCTCGCTTTGAGTTTTGTTCTAATTTTGTTGCAAGGAATGGAAGCTATAACAGGACTATGCATCAAGGTCTAAGCAATCAAAGATAGATGAAGCCAAGAGGATCTGATCACCCCTTTAGGCAACAACACCCTCCTAGATATCATGGACAAAGACGATTCTACAATTCATGCCCAACTGATAGATTTGGTGGACTGCCTTGTAGCTACCAACAATCCCCACCCTGTGCTCAGAGACCACCCTTTCAACATAACCTTAACCCACCATACTCACAAGCTTATTTTCACCATTTGCCACCATATGATCCTTATCCACCCCAACGCCAGTCCAATTACTCCCATGAACCACCACTCCCTTATACACCATGTTCACATTCATTGAGCCAAGAATCACAGGTTCGCTTCGAAGAATCAGTAAACCAATTTAATGCAACCCTTTATCAACTGGAGCAAGCAATAAATCAATTATCTTCCAGATGTTCAGACACTCAACAGACTTCCATGGCTTCATGTGGGGAATCTAATGAAGAACACAACATGAAAAAGACACTAGAAGCTCCAGTGGACAGCATAGAGCATAACTTTGTACTGGAACAAATAGAGGAAGCTGTCATTGTAGAAAAAGAAGAGTTGGTTGAAGATTTAGGAGAGGCCAAACCGCCACCTGAATCCAGAGTTGTGGAGAACTCCGTCAAGGATGTTACAATTGATGCTAAAGAGGATGTTGCGCAGCTTCCAATGCAGATATCTTAGGAAGAACTGGACGGATTAACCCAAGAAGCAAGTTTCCTTGATGACGATGATCACGAGTCGAGTTCTCTTAGCAATGAACTTGCATCCGCAAGTGAATTCTTTGAGACAGAAGAATCTTTTCCAAGTGAATACGAAGATGATGTAGAGGTCGACTTTTCTCAACCCCCCAATTATGACTCAAGTGATGAGGAAGATATCGGTGACTTTGATCAAGACATGGTTGAAATGAAAGAAATTTGCCAAGAAGTGGAGGAATTCACTGAAGACCACAAGGGAGTAGAGCTTGCAGAACCACTGGAAACACTTATCCCAAGGCCACCGCCACCCAACTCCAACTTCAAGTGGGTAAAATCCTTGACTTTTATCTTTACTTTTCCACTTGAATATGGTTTACTTGAAACAGATGGCCAGCTTAGAGCTCTTTGCGGCTTTAAGAGCAAAAGGGAAATGACTCGCACTCAGAGCTAGTATGGAAGATTCAATGAGGTTTCGCACTTCAATTTGAGGTGCAAGGATTGGTGTCAAGCTCAATTGAAAGGATCTCAAAAGCTGTTTGGTCACTGCAGTGAGAATTCAGACTACTCACCACCCGGCTGGAAAAATGCCAATCAAGATAAAGAAGGGTGTAAAAGTAGAGTTTGGGATCCTGGAATCTATTCTGACATTCAACACCCCGGGAGCCTGCAAGCCTGTTTGAACTCACCTAAGGGCTTTACGTACCTTATTTGGGACCACAGAGGATGCTGTCATTCCAAACACTGGTGGAGATTTCTGGACGAATTCAAGCACAAGCCACCATAGCAGGAAGCTCATCAAATGTCCAACTTAAGGACTTTAACTAAAAGTGCTAGGTGGGAGACAACCCACCATGGTATGATCGCTCCCCCTCTATTTTGCTCTGTTTTTGAATTTTGTTTGAACCTGAATTTTTCCATGACATTCACTGCATTTTGCATTCTGCATACTGCATAAAAAAAAAGAGAGAGCACGTGATGCGACAGCGTCGCTGACGCGTCCGCGTCACAAGTGCATTAAAAGAAAAGGAAAGTGAACAGAGAGTCACACTGAAGCAAGGCTGGAGGCGTGCCTTTAACACAATTGTTCCACGCGACCGCGTGGCCCCACGCGATCGTGTCAGTTGCAAAAAAAGGCCTCCCATGCGTCCGCGTCACCCACACGAACGCGTGATCTGGATATCGACGTAAAGATTCAACGCCTAGAAAGTTGGGCTGGAATCGTGCGGCTATGGTGCGTGTAGCACCAAACAACCCACGCGTACACGTCCCTGACGTGAACGCGTCACCTACATAACACCCACACCACGCGAAAGCGTGAGCGACGCGATCGCGTCACGCGGATATTATGACCCCCAGACCAAACCGAGAGTTGTGCTGAAACGACGCTGGAATCCTACGTCTAGCACAAATATCAGCAACGCGTTCGCGTGCTTCACGTATCCGCGTCACCTATCCTACACCCAACCCACGCAATTGCGTCGACCACGCATCCGCGTCAACACTAGTGCACCCTAGTCACGCGATCGCGCGATCACTAACCCCAAGTCACGCGAACCCTATCCTTTGCGCGACCCAAACCCCAACCCACCACCCCCGACCACCCAGACCCGCCGCGACACCCAACCCTCTCTTCTTTCCTCCTTCTTCTCCCCCTCTCTCACTCTCCTCCACTACCGCCCCCCACCGCAGCCTACCTCCGACGGCCACTGCCCCACCGCCACACCGCCGTGCTTCATCCAGCGCCACCACATCATCACCCATCTGCTCTCATCTCTGCCCCATCCCATTGTTCTTTACGCACCAGGTTCCGCCATACGGTGATTCACCCTTACGACTCTTTAGTTCGGTTTTCAATTTTTGTTCCGCATAGGCTAGATAGAGATGCATGTTTGTAGTGGATTTTAGGTGGTTAGGTAGCTAGGATCTGGATAGCGGATTTAGGCCTGATAATTGCACCGTTCCTGTTACCTGTTTATCTGTTCTGCAATTTTATTCTGGCTGTGTTATTCATAGTGTTCATCTGCTATGTTCATGCTACTAGACTATTCTTTACTATTCCTACTGTTTGTGACTGTTTGCAGCATTTGTTAATCTCATATGACCTGGTTTTCTTGATATCCATTTTTCGGGAACGTCCAATTTTAGCCGGAATGCTGCCCAATTTTCAGCAAATTACTTTTCCTTCTACATTCAAGTATTGGTTTTGAAAATTCTCATTTTTGAACTGCTCCACGAATACCAAACCTATTCTTGAATGCACGGGCCCGCATTCATCTTATTTTTGATTTCCTGGTCAATAATTTGAATTCTTGATGATGTGATTTTACTTTTTACTACTCCTATATCTATATGAATCATCATCAATACCCTGTTATTCCTGCTTGAATATGAGTTGATTGTTGCTTAAAATTGTGAAATTCTTGTTACTTAGAAACCAATCTTCATGCCACTTACTCTGACTTTCTTTTTACTAACTCACTGATTTTTAACTTTCTAACTTCCCACTTTACCTTTTCACTACTTCTTTCAATTAATTTCACTCACGGCATGATTATTGTTTTTCTATTTAACAAGCTTTCCACTTCTAACATATTTTAGAATGTGATTTCTCATATCAGCTTTTCAACTCCAAAACAATCCAAAATATACATTTACTTAACTCATTTCATTTTTCTACTGCTCCTTTGCCACTTACTGCCTATCTTGTTATTTGTCTACTTGTTCTCCTGCTTTTACTCCTCAATTATATCTTGGAAATTCTATTTTTCAGGATGTCTGACTCTCAAGGCAGGGGAAAGGGCAAAGTCACCACTGGCAAACGGAAAAGAGGTGAATCCTCTGGTTCCATCCTTGGCATCTTACATGATGATTCCTGGCAGGAGAAGAACTTTACCCCGTAGGAAAAGGCTGGTCAGTTGGTACCTTCAGCTGACCCGGTAAAATTTGCAAACAAATACTGTGAGCTGAAATACCCAATCTTTGCCACCGCTAGGAACCTACACCTGGAAAGGACCCTCAAAATTCTGGAAGAACTCCAGCAGTACACCTCAGATTAGATCAAACAGAGAGGCTGGTTCTTCCTGGAGAGGAACCTAACAAAGGTCAACTCATCCAAGGTTAGAGAATTCTACAGTAACTACTTTCTATCTTCCCTGGATGCAGTACAGCTCAGAGACAAACAGATTCTGGTTACTGAGGAAGCAATTGAAGAAATCCTCCATCTTCCACCTAAATCAGATCAGCCAGATGGTTACCAGAAGGCTGAGGAATATATGAGATTCATGAGGTTTGATTAGGATGTAGTAAAGAAGGACATCACTCTTGATCCTACTGTTCTTTGGGTCATGGGAACAAGCACATTGGTACCAAAGGGAATCAGGCTTATATATCTGAATGATGAGGCTCGACTATGGCAACAGATTCTGAGCAACTATGTGATGCTGAGAACTCATGAGACGGAGGTGCCAGCTGCTATGATTACCCTCATCTGGTGTGTGATGACGGGTAAGGACCTTTATCTACCTCGCTTCATCTAGCATTACATGGCCAGGGTCCATGTTAGAGGCACCCGCTCTTTTCCTTACCTGATTACTCAGTTGGGTCGCCGAGCTGAAGTACCTTGGGAGGCTGTTGATGAAAAGCCCCCTGCCGCAGAGTGTCGAAAGATCATCCCTCACAGTCGAAAGTTCCTGGCTTTCGGCTACCGCCCTCCATTTCTCACTGACACTACTGAGGCAGCCACCTCTTCAGCTACCCCTTCTGCTTCCACTGGCCCAGCACCACCCACTGCACCCCCACCTGCTCCTGAGCCTGTCTACCGTCTGGTGCACCGACTCTTTGACTGCCTAGATCAAATGGAGCGCCATCACCAACAGCAGTTTGAGAGATCTGATCGTTGCACCAGGCGACTTTTTGAGAGGTCTGAGCGTCACCACAAGCGACGCTATGAGCACTTCAAGCTGATGATCTGCTCTGGTGGTGACATTCCCTCTGAGCCCGACACGTCTTCCAACACATCTGAGGAGGAGGTGAGTGGTGGACGAAATTGTGATTCATACTTAAATTGTTGTTCGAAATTGATTCCCCGGTAATGGCCCCAAAAACTTGGTGCTCAATACCATGGTATAAACATAATTTCACAACTTCGCTCAACTAACCAGCAAGTGCACTGGGTCGTCCAAGTAATAAACCTTACGTGAGTAAGGGTCGATCCCACAGAGATTGTTGGTATGAAGCAAGCTATGGTCATCTTGTAAATCTCAGTCAGGCGGATAATAAATGGTAATAGAGTTTTCAAATAATAATAGTAAATAAACAGAAAATAAAGATAAAAATACTTATGTAGATTATCGATGGGAATTTCAGATAGGCGTATGAAGATGCTGTGCTCCTTCTGAATCTCTACTTTCCTGCTGCCTTCATCCAATCCTTCTTAATCCTTTCCATGGCAAGCTGTATGTAAGGCATCACCGTTGTCAATGGCTACATCCCATCCTCTCAGTGAAAAAGGTCCAAAAGCTCTGTCACGGCACGGCTAATCGTCTGTCGGTTCTCGATCATGTTGGAATAGAATCTTTTGATTCTTTTGTGTTTGTCATCATGCCCAACAATCGCGAGTTTGAAGCTCGTCACAGTCATTCAATCCTGGAATCCTACTCGGAATACCACAGACAAGTGATGAGTGGATAATTTATACGCTTTTTGGCATTGTTTTTAGTATGATCTAGTTAGTTTTTAGTATATTTTTATTAGTTTTTAGTTAAAATTCACTTTTCTGGACTTTACTATGAGTTTGTGTGTTTTTCTGTGATTTCAGGTATTTTCTGGCTGAAATTGAGGGTTCTGAGCAAAAATCTGATTCAGAGGCTGAAAAGGACTGCAGATGCTGTTGGATTCTGACCTCCCTGCATTCGAATTGGATTTTCTGGAGCTACAGAAGCCCAATTGGCGCGCTATCAACGGCGTTGGAAAGTAGACATCCTCGGCTTTTCAGCAATGTATAATAGTCCATACTTTGCCCGAGATTTGATGGCCCAAACCGGCGTTCAAAGTCACC
>NC_029780.3:81030269-81033312 GCF_000817695.3 Arachis duranensis | reverse complement strand
TAAACCTTGTCTGTGGTATTCTGAGTAGGATTCAATGATTGAATAACTGTGACGAGCTTCAAACTCCTGAGGGCGGGGCGTTAGTGACAGACGCAAAAGAATCACTGGATTCTATTCCGGCCTGATTGAGAACCGACAGATGGATAGCCGTACTGTGACAGGGTGCGTTGAACATTTCCACTGAGAGGATGGGAGGTAGCCACTGACAACGGTGAAATCCTTGCATACAGCTTGCCATGGAAGGAGTCTTGCGTGCTTGAAGAAGAAGACAGTAGGAAAGTAGAGATTCAGAAGATGGAGCATCTCCAAAACCTCAACCTGTTCCCCATTACTACAAAACAAGTACTCATTTCATGATCTTTTACTTTTCACAATCAAACTTGATAATTATTGATATCCTGACTAAGATTTATAAGATAACCATAGCTTGCTTCAAGCCGACAATCTCCGTGGGATCGACCCTTACTCACGTAAGGTATTACTTGGACGACCCAGTGCACTTGCTGGTTAGTTGTGCGAGGTTGCAAAAGTGTGATTGCAATTTCGTGCACCAAGTTTTTGGCGCCGTTGCCGGGGATTGTTCGAGTTTGGACAACTGACGGCTTATCTTGTTGCTTAGATTAGGACTGTTTTATTTTCGTTGGTTTAGAGTCTTTTAGTTGAGTCTAGTTCATATTTTAAGTTTGGTGTCAATTGCATGCTTTTGTTTTTCTCTTGATTTTCGAATTTGCATGTCCTTAGTCCCTTTTTGATCCGTAAAAATTCTAAGTTTGGTGTCCTCCTTGTGTTTTTTCCTTAAAAATTTTTGAAAATTAGTGTTTGATTTTTTAAAAATTTTAAGTTTGGTGTCATTTGGTTGTTTTTCTCTTTCCTCATTTTAAAAATCAAATCTTTTTCAAAAAAAATTTTCAATCATATCTTTCTAATTGCTAATTTCAAAATCTTTTTAATTAACTAATTGATTCAGTTTTCAATTTGCTTTGATTTTATTTTCTTTTAATTTTCGAATTTTTTTATTTTATTTCCCTTTTCTTTTTATTTTATTTTTCGGTTAATTTTAAAAAAAATAAATAAATATATATTTTTTTATCTACTTGTAATGTATATCATTTCCCTTTATCCATCATGGACCTAAGTGGAATTGAGCAGTCCAGAAGGACTCTGGGGTCATATGCTAACCCCATTACAGCTGCATATGGGAGTAGCATCTGTACACCCCCCATCAAAGCAAACAGCTTTGAGCTAAATCCTCAACTCATTATCACAGTGCAGCAAAATTGCCAGTATTCCGGTCTTCCACAAGAAGAACCTACTGAGTTTCTGGCACAGTTCTTACAAATTGCTGACACAGTACATGATAAAGAGGTGGATCAGGATGTCTACAGATTATTACTGTTTCCATTTGCTGTAAAAGATCAAGCTAAGAGGTGGCTGAATAACCAACCTACAGCAAGCATAAAGACATGGAAACAGTTATCAGACAAATTCCTGAATCACTTTTACCCTCCAAAGAGGATGACACAGCTAAGGCTGGACATCCAAGGCTTTAAACAAGAGGATAATAAATCCCTTTATAATGCCTGGGAGAGGTATAGAGGTATGTTAAGAAAATTCCCCTCTGAAATGTTTTCAGAGTGGGTACAATTAGACATCTTCTACTATGGGCTTACAAAAAAAGCTCAGATGTCTTTAGACCACTCAGCTGGTGGATCTATACACATGAGGAAGACAATTGAAGAGGCTCAAGAGCTTATAGACACTGTTGCTAGAAATCAATTTTTGTACTCTAGCAATGAGTTCTCCCCAAAAGAGGAAGTCATGGCAGTAGCCACTGATCCTAATCCTCAAGAACAGATGATTGAGCTTAATCAACAATTACACCTGATGACAGAACAGTTAGCAGAATTTAAAGAGATGCTCCATGAAACTAAAGTTGCTAACAAAAACATAGAACTGCAGTTGAATCAAGCAAAACAGCAGATATCTAAACAGATAACAGAAGAATGTCAAGCAGTTCAACTGAGGAGTGGGAAGACATTGAACAACACCACTCAAAAGAGCAAAAAGCCAAATAAGGAACAATTAACAAAGGAGAGCCAAACCACTATCCAAAATCCCTCTGAGGACAGTAAGAGCCCAGAGAGGAATACTATTGGCGTTCAAACGCCAGAAAAGGAGGGAAAGCTGGCGTTAAACGCCCATTCCCTGCCCAGTTCTGGCGTTCAAACGCCAGAAAAGGGGGAAAAGTTGGCGTTAAACGCCCATTTTCCATCCAATCCTGGTGTTCAAACGCAAAAGGGGAGCCAGACACCTGAAAGTGCTGACAGTAATCCCTCTAAAAAGGCTTCTTCAACCACTTCTATAAGGAATAAGCCTGCAGTAACTAAGGTTGAAGAATATAAAGCTAAGATGCCTTATCCTCAGAAACTCCGCCAAGCGGAGTAGGATAAGCAATTTGCCCGCTTTGCAGACTATCTAAGGACTCTTGAAATAAAGATTCCGTTTGCAGAAGCACTTGAGCAAATACCTTCTTATGCTAAGTTCATGAAAGAGATCTTAATTCATAAGAAGGATTGGAGAGAGACTGAAAAAGTATTTCTTACTGAAGAATGCAGTGCAGTCATTCTGAAAAGCTTACCAGAAAAGCTTCAAGATCCAGGAAGCTTTATGATACCATGCACATTAGAAGGTGCTTGCACCAAGACAGCCCTATGTGATCTTGGAGCAAGTATCAATCTAATACCTGCATCCACTATCAGAAAGCTTGGGTTGACTGAAGAAGTCAAACCAACCCGGATATGCCTCCAACTTGCTGATGGCTCCATTAAAAATCCATCAGGCATAATAGAGGACATGATTGTCAAGGTTGGGCCATTCGCCTTTCCAACTGACTTTGTGGTGCTGGAAATGGAGGAGCACAAGAGTACAACTCTCATTCTAGGAAGACCTTTCCTAGTAACTGGACGAACCCTCATTGACGTCCAAAAAGGGAAATTAACCCTGAGAGTCAATGAGGATGAGTTCAAGTTGAATGCTGTAAAAG
>NC_029780.3:81028615-81029912 GCF_000817695.3 Arachis duranensis | reverse complement strand
GTGGCGTATGTGTATTGACTACAGAAGGCTCAATATAGCCACCAGAAAGGATCATTTTCCTTTGCCATTCATAGACCAAATGTTGGAAAGACTAGCTGGTCATGATTATTACTGCTTTTTGGATGGCTATTCAGGTTACAACCAAATTGCAGTAGACCCTCAGGACCAAGAGAAAACAGCATTTACTTGCCCTTCTGGCGTGTTTGCCTACAAAAGGATGCCTTTTAGTCTGTGTAATGCTCCTGTAACCTTTCAGAGATGCATGCTATCCATCTTCTCTGATATGGTGGAGAAATTTCTGGAAGTCTTCATGGATGACTTCTCAGTGTATGGAGACTCATTCAGCTCCTGTCTTAACCACCTAGCACTTGTCCTGAAAAGGTGCCAAGAGACTAACCTGGTTTTAAACTGGGAGAAATGTCACTTTATGGTGACTGAAGGAATTGTCCTTGGGCACAAAATTTCAAGCAGGGGAATAGAGCTGGATAAGGCAAAGGTAGAGGTAATTGAAAAATTACCACCACCTGCCAACGTTAAGGCAATCAGAAGCTTTCTGGGGCATGCAGATATTGACTCTCTGGTAGAAGAGATCAATATGACTGAAAGCCTAGAATCAGAGCTTGAGGACATCTTCAAGGATGCTCAATCTGATCAAGAAGAACCAGAGGAAACGAAGGAATTTTCGAAAATTCCTCAGGAGGAGGATAAACCTCCCAAGCCTGAACTCAAACCACTACCACCATCCCTGAAGTATGCATTTCTGGGAGAGGGTGATACTTTTCCAGTGATTATAAGCTTTGCTTTAAATCCACAGGAAGAGGAAGCACTGATTCAAGTGCTAAGAACACACAAGACAGCTCTTGGGTGGTCCATAAGTGATCTTAGGGGCATTAGCCCAGCTAGATGCATGCACAAGATCCTGTTGGAGGATAATGCCAAACCAATGGTCCAACCACAAAGGAGGCTAAATCCAGCCATGAAGGAGGTGGTGCAGAAAGAGGTCACTAAATTACTAGAGGCTCGGATTATTTATCCTATTTCTGATAGCCCCTGGGTGAGCCCTGTCCAAGTTGTCCCCAAAAAGGGAGGCATAACAGTGGTTCATAATGAAAAAAATGAACTGGTTCCTACAAGAACAGTCACAGGGTGGCGTATGTGTATTGACTACAGAAGGCTCAATACAGCCACCAGGAAGGATCATTTTCCTTTGCCATTCATAGACCAAATGTTGGAAAGACTAGCTGGTCATGATTATTACTCCTTTTTGGATGGCTATTCAGGTTACAACCAAATTGCA
>NC_029780.3:81026727-81027415 GCF_000817695.3 Arachis duranensis | reverse complement strand
CAGCAGGTTTGGTGTTCCCAGAGTACTAATCAGTGACGGGGGCACTCATTTCTGCAATAGACAGCTATACTCTACTATGGTCAGATATGGAATTAGCCACAAAGTGGCAACTCCGTATCATCCACAGACAAATGGGCAAACTGAAGTCTCTAACAGAGAGCTAAAAAGAATCCTAGAACGGACTGTGATGGCCCGAAGAAAGGATTGGGCAAAGAGTTTGGATGATGCTCTGTGGGCATACAGAACAGCATTCAAGACTCCTATAGGAACCTCTCCATACCAACTGGTGTATGGGAAGGCCTGTCATCTGCCCGTGGAACTGGAACATAAAGCCTACTGGGCAACTAGGTTCCTAAACATGGATGCTCAGTTAGCTGGTGAAAAAAGGTTGCTCCAGCTAAATGAGCTAGAGGAGTTCAGACTCAATGCCTTTGAAAATGCAAAAATTTATAAAGAAAAGGCAAAGAAGTGGCATGACAAGAAGTTGTCATCCAGAGTCTTTGAGCCAGGACAAAAACTTCTGCTCTTCAACTCTAGGCTCAAATTGTTTCCAGGAAAACTTAAATCCCGGTGGAGGGGTCCGTATGTGATTATAGGAGTGTCACCATATGGATATGTTGAACTTCAGGATATTGATTCTGACAAAAAGTTCATTGTTAATGGACAGAGAATCAAGCATTATCTTGAA
>NC_029780.3:81026390-81026682 GCF_000817695.3 Arachis duranensis | reverse complement strand
CAGGAATGCTCAAAACTGAGGCTAGAATGATCCTCAGTAAAGGTCTAGCTAAAGACAATAAAGAAGCGCTTGCTGGGAGGCAACCCAGTCATTAACAGGTTATATGTTTTATTTCTACAGAGGCAATTATCAAAATTGAAGGAATTCACAGAGTTACAGAAAGATTCAGCACAAAAAGCAGAGAAAAAGAGCTTACTGGCGAAAAAAACGCCAGTAAGGGGCATTTTGGGCGTTAAACGCCAAAATGGGCACCATTCTGGGCGTTTAACGCCAGTAAAGGTGCCATTTTGGG
>NC_029780.3:81025741-81026349 GCF_000817695.3 Arachis duranensis | reverse complement strand
CATTTTGGGCGTTAAACGCCAGAATGGGCACCATTCTGGGCGTTTAACGCCAGGTGTGCAGCATCCTGTGCGTTTAGCAAAACGCCCAGTGATAAAGAGAATCCTGGCGTTTAACGCCAGCCAGGGCACCTGGCTGGGTGTTAAATGCCCACATTGGCTAGCAAATGGGCGTTAAACGCCAGAATGGATACCATTCTGAGCGTTTAACGCCAGAAAGGTGGGGGACCAAGATTTTGCTTTCTGATCAAATTTTTTTTAAACTTTCCTTTTTTGACCCATACTTTTCTACATAAACACATTTCAACCTTTCATCATTCACCTTCAAATCTTCAAAAGTCAAAATCATCCTTCAAATCTCTCTCAAATCCTTCCCAAATCTTGTTCAAAAACTCAACTTTCTCTCAATTTCTCTCCATATCTTTTCAAATCTCCTTCCAAATTTTCGAAATCTCTCCTCCCCCCTTATATATACACGTTCGGCCTCACCATTCCCCCACACCATTCGAATTTGCTCTTCTCCTCTCTCTCCTCCTTCCTTTCTTTTGCTTGAGGACAAGCAAACCTCTAAGTTTGGTGTGCTTTTCCGTGATCACTAAGCCAAGATTCAT
>NC_029780.3:81023884-81024225 GCF_000817695.3 Arachis duranensis | reverse complement strand
TGAAATTGAGGGTCCTGAGCAAAAATCTGATTCAGAGGCTGAAAAGGACTGCAGATGTTGTTGGATTCTGACCTCCCTACATTCGAATTGGATTTTCTGGAGCTACAGAAGCCCAATTGGCGCGCTCTCAACGGCGTTGGAAAGTAGACATCCTGGGCTTTCCAGCAATATATAATAGTCCATACTTTGCCCGAGATTTGTTGGCCCAAACCGGCGTTCCAAATCAGCTTCAGAATTCCCGGTGTTAAACGCCAGAACTGGCACAAAAGTGGGAGTTAAACGCCCAAACTGGCACAAAAGCTGGCGTTTAACTCCAAGAAAAGTCTCTACACATGGAAGCT
>NC_029780.3:81021353-81023862 GCF_000817695.3 Arachis duranensis | reverse complement strand
GTGGACCCAGAAGTGGATTTTTACGTCATTTACTCATTTCTGTATACCCTAGGTTACTAGCTTACTATTAATAGGATCTTTAGACATTGTATCTGTACCTTATGACACTTTACACGTTTCTTTGTGTACCTTCCACGGCATGAGTCTCTAAACCCCATGGTTGGGGGTGAGGAGCTCTGCTGTGTCTTGATGGATTAATGCAATTACTACTGTTTTTCATTCAATCATGCTTGCTTCCATTCTAAGATATTACTTGTTCTTAAACCGGATGAATGTGATGATTGAGTCTTGCGTGCTTGAAGAAGAAGACAGTAGGAAAGCAGAGATTCAGAAGATGGAGCATCTCCAAAACCTCAACCTGTTCCTCATTACTGCAAAACAAGTACTCATTTCATGATCTTTTACTTTTCACAATCAAACTTGATAATTATTTATATCCTGACTAAGATTTACAAGATAACCATAGCTTGCTTCAAGCCGACAATCTCCGTGGGATCGACCCTTACTCACGTAAGGTATTACTTGGACGACCCAGTGCACTTGCTGGTTAGTTGTGCGAGGTTGCAAAAGTGTGATTGCAATTTCGTGCACCAACAAGGTTTAGACTTTCTGGATTCTCATGAATGCCGCCATCAATTCTAGCTTATACCACGAAGACTCTGATCTCACGAAATACAAGAGATATGCACCCGGTCTAAGGTAGAACGGAAGAGGTTGTCAGTCACGTGTTCATAGGTGAGAATGATGATGAGTGTCACAGATCATCACATTCATCACATTGAAGTGCAACGAATATCTTAGAATAGGAATAAACTGAATTGAATAGAAAATAGTAGTAATTGCATTAAAACTTGAGGTACAGCAGAGCTCCACACCCTTAATCTATGCTGTGTAGAAACTCCACCGTTGAAAATACATAAGTGATGAAGGTCCAGGCATGGCCGAATGACCAGCCCCCAAAACGTGATCACAGGATCAAAAATACAATCCAGGATCCAGGATCGGTCAAAAGACTTTAATACACTAGTAAAAAGTTCTATTTATACTAAACTAGCCACTAGGGTTTACAGAAGTAAGTAATTGATGTAGAAATCCACTTCCGGGGCCCACTTGGTGTGTGCTTGGGCTGAGCTTGAGCTTTACACGTGCAGAGGCTTCTTTTGGAGTTGAACTCCAAGTTGTAACGTATTTTTGGCGTTCAACTCTGGTTCGTGACGTATTTTTGGCGTTTGACTCTAGAATGCAGCATGGAACTGGCATTGAGCACCAGTTTACGTTGTTTAATCACGAATAAAGTATTGACTATTGTATATTTCTGGAAAGCTCTAGATGTCTACTTTTCAACGCCATTGAGAGCGCGCCATTTGGAGTTCTGTAGCTCCAGAAAATCCATTTCGAGTGCAGGGAGGTCAGATTCCAACAGCATCGATAGTCCTTTGTCAGCCTCCTTATCAGAGTTTTGCTCATGTCCCTCAATTTCAGCCAGAAATTACCTGAAATCATAGAAAAACACACAAACTCATAGTAAATTCTAGAAATATGAATTTAGCATAAAAACTAATGAAAACATCCCTAAAAGTAGCTAGATTATACTAAAAACTATCTAAAAATAATGCCAAAAAGCGTATAAATTATCCGCTCATCACAACACCAAACTTAAATTGTTACTTGTCCCCAAGCAACTAAAAATCAATTAGGATAAAAAGAAGAGAATATACTATAAATCCCAAAATATCAATGAATATTAGTCCTAATTAGATGAGCGGGACTTGTAGCTTTTTGCCTCTAAACAGTTTTGGCATCTCACTTTTTTCTTTGAAGTTTAGAATGATTGACATCTATAGGAACTTAGAATTTCAGATAGTGTTATTGATTCTCCTAGTTAAGTTTGTTAATTCTTGAACACAGCTACTTTTATGAGTCTTGGACGTGGCCCTAAGCACTTTGTTTTCCAGTATTACCACCGGATACATAAATGCCACAGACACATGACTGGGTGAACCTTTTCAAATTGTGACTCATCTTTGCCAAAGTCCCCAATTAGAGGTGTCCAGAGCTCTTAAGCACACTCTTGAGCTTTAGCCGCTTAGGCCTGGATTTTATTTCCTTGGGCCCTCCTATCCATTGATGCTCAAAGCCTTGGATCCTTTTTACCCTTGCCTTTTGGTTTTAAGGGATATTGGCTTTTTCTGCTTGCTTTTTCTTTTTCTTTCTATTATTATTTTTTTCGTCTCTTTTTTTCGCAAGCTTTTGCTTTTTCACTGCTTTTTCTTGCTTCAAGAATCAATTTTCTTGATTTTTTAGATTGTCAATAACATTCTCTTTGTTCATCATTCTTTCAAGAGCCAACAATTTTAACATCCATAAACAACAAGATCAAATTATGCACTGTTCAAGCATTCATTCAAAAAACAAAAAGTATTGTCACCACATCAATATAACTAAATTAAATTCAATGATAAATTCGAAATTTATGTACTTCTTGTTCTTTTGAATTAAAAAATTTTTC
>NC_029780.3:81013147-81018128 GCF_000817695.3 Arachis duranensis | reverse complement strand
TTTTCTTTAGGTGAATGGATCCACCTGCAGAATGGTCCAGTGACATCTTAGAGAACTCAGATAGACCATAATAGAATATATCTATCATGGTCCATTCTGAAAACATGTCAGAAGGACATCTTTTGGTCATCTGCTTGTATCTTTCCCAAGCTTCATAGAGGGATTCACCATCTTTTTGTTTGAAGGTCTGAACATCCACTCTAAGCTTGCTCAGCTTTTGAGGAGGAAAGAACTTAGCCAAGAAGGCCGTGACCAGCTTATCCCAGGAGTCCAAACTATCTTTAGGTTGAGAGTCCAACCATGCTCTAGCTCTGTCTCTTACAGCAAAAGAGAAAAGCATGAGCCTGTAGACTTCAGGATCTACTCCATTAGTCTTAATAGTCTCACAGATCTACAAGAACTCAGTAAAGAATTGGTAGGGATCTTCTGATGGAAGTCTATGTAACTTGCAGTTCTGTTGCATCAGAGCAACTAATTGAGGTTTCAGCTCAAAATTGTTTGCTCCTATGACAGGAATAGAGATGCTTCTTCCATCAAACTTGGACATAGGTGCAGTATAATCACCAAGCATCCTTCTTGCATTATTGTTGTTGGGTTCGGCTGCCATCTCCTTTTCTTGTTCAAAAATTTCAGCAAGGTTGTCTCTGGATTGTTGTAATTTAGCTTCTCTTAGTTTTCTCTTCAGAGTCCTTTTAGGTTCTGGATCAGCTTCAATAAGAATGCATTTTTCCTTGTTCCTGCTCATATGAAAGAGAAGAGAACAGAAAAGGAAGAGGAATCCTCTATGTCATAGTATAGAGATTCCTTTATGTGAGTAGAAGAAGAAGGGAATAAAGAAAGGAGAATCCAAACACAAGGGTGAGGATAGGGACAGAGATTTTGAGATGAAGATAAGTGTTAGTAAATGAATAGGGGCAGTGATTTGAGGTGAAGAGAAGTATTAGTAAATAAATAATTAAATAGAAAGATATGAGAGATGGAGAATTTCGAAAATAAATTTTGAAAAGGGGTTAATGTTTTTCGAAAATTAAGATAAGAAATAAAATTAAAATTAAAATTTAAAATAATTAATTAATTAAAAAGAATTTTTGAAAAAGAGAGAGGTATTTTCAAAAATTAGAGAGAGAAAAGTTGTTAGGTGGTTTTGAAAAAGATAAGAAATAAACAAAAAAGTCAAATATTTGAAAGTCAAATTTGAAAAGATAAAAAGATAAGAAGATATTTTGAAATCAAATTTTTGAAAAAGATAAAATTTTGAAAAAGATATGATAAAAAGATATGATTTAAAAGATATGGTTGGAAAAGATTTAATTTTTAAAATTAAAATTAATTACTTGACTAACAAGAAACTAAAAGATAAGATTCTAGAATTTAAAGATTGAACCTTTCTTAACAAGAAAGTAACAAACTTCAAATTTTTGAATCAATCATATTAATTGTTAGCATAATTTTCGAAAATAAAGATAAAACTAAGAAAAAGATTTTTGAAAACTATTTTGAAGGATTTTCGTAAATTAATAAGAAAAATGAAAAAGATTCAATTTTTGAAAAAGTTTTGAAAAGATAAGATTTTTAAAATTTGAAAATTTGACTTGACTTACAAGAAACAACTAATTTAAAAAATTTTGACTAAGTCAACCCAAATTTTTGAAATTTTGAGAGAAAAAAGGAAAAGATATTTTTTTATTTTTGAATTTTTAATTATGAGAGAGAAAAACATAAAAAATAACTCACAACATGAAAATTATGATTCAAAACACATGATGCATGCAAGAACACTATGAATGTCAAGATGAACACCAAGAACACTTTGAAGATCATGATGAACATCAAGAACATATTTTTGAAAAGTTTTTGATGCAAAAAAAACATCCAAGACACCAAACTTAGAAATTTGCAATGCTTAGACACTATGAATGCACAAATGCATATGAAAAACAACAAAGAACACAAAACAAGAAATTATCAAGATCAAACAAGTAGACTTACCAAGAACAACTTGAAGATCATGAAGAACACTATGAATGCATGGATTTTTCGAAAAATGCAAGAACAATATGAATATGCAATTGACACCAAACTTAAAACATGACACAAGACTCAAACAAGAAACACAAAAATATTTTTGATTTTTATGTTTTTATGATTTTTTTGTATTTTATTTTATATTTTTCGAAAAAACATATAGGAAAAAGGAAGTAATGAATTCAAAGTCCTCAATCAAAATTCCAGGAATCATACCAGGTTAGTCTAAAGCTTGAAGGCCAGCCAAGCTTCAGCATACCATTTTGAAACTCTAGAATTCATTCTTAAAAACTCTGAAGGATTTTTCGAAAATAGTGGGAGAAAATTTTTTGAAAGATTTTTGAAAAAAAAATTTGAAAATAAATGAAAAGAAAATTACCTAATCTGAGCAACAAGATGAACCGTCAGTTGTCCAAACTCGAACATTCCCCGGCAACGGCACCAAAAACTTGGTGGACGAAATTGTGATTCATACTTAAATTGTTGTTCGAAATTGATTCCCCGGTAATGGCCCTAAAAACTTGGTGCTCAATACCATGATCTAAACATAATTTCACAACTTCGCTCAACTAACCAGCAAGTGTACTGGGTCGTCCAAGTAATAAACCTTACGTGAGTAAGGGTCGATCCCACAGAGATTGTTGGTATGAAGCAAGCTATGGTCATCTTGTAAATCTCAGTCAGGCGGATAAAAAATGGTGATAGAGTTTTCGAATAATAATAGTAAATAAACAGAAAATAAAGATAAAAATACTTATGTAGATCATCGATGGGAATTTCAGATAGGCGTATGAAGATGCTGTGCTCCTTCTGAATCTCTGCTTTCCATAGCAAGTTGTATGTAGGGCATCACCGTTGTCAATGGCTACATCCCATCCTCTCAGTGAAAAAAGTCCAAATACTCTGTCACGGCACGACTAATCATCTGTCGGTTCTTGATCATGTTGGAATAAAATCCCTTGATTCTTTTACGTTTGTCATCACGCCCAACAATCGCAAGTTTGAAGCTCGTCACAGTCATTCAATCCCGGAATCCTACTCGGAATACCACAGACAAGGTTTAGACTTTCCAGATTCTCATGAATGCCGCCAACAATTCTAGCTTATACCACGAAGACTCTGATCTCACGGAATTCAAGAGATATGCACCCGGTCTAAGGTAGAACGGAAGTGGTTGTCAGTCACGTGTTCATAGGTGAGAATGATGATGAGTGTCACGGATCATCACATTCATCACGTTGAAGTGCAACGAATATCTTAGAATAGGAATAAATTGAATTGAATAGAAAATGGTAGTAATTGCATTAAAACTTGAGGTATAGCAGAGCTCCACACCCTTAATCTATGGTGTGTAGAAACTCCACCGTTGAAAATACATAAGTGATGAAGGTCCAGGCATGGCCAAATGGCCAGCCCCCAAAACGTGATCACAGGATCAAAAATACAATCCAGGATCCAGGATCGGTCAAAAGACCTTAATACACTAGTAAAAAGTTCTATCTATACTAAACTAGCCACTAGGGTTTACAGAAGTAAGTAATTGATGCAGAAATCCACATCCGGGGCCCACTTGGTCTGTGCTTGGGCTGAGCTTGAGCTTTACACGTGCAGAGGCTTCTTTTGGAGTTGAACACCAAGCTGTAACGTATTTTTGGCGTTAAACTCTAGTTCATGACATGTTTCTGGCGTTTGACTCCAGAATGCAGCATGGAACTGGCGTTGAGCGCCAGTTTATGTCATCTAATCACGAATAAAGTATAGACTATTATATATTGCTGGAAAGCTCTAGATGTCTACTTTCCAACGCCGTTAAGAACGCGCCATTTGGAGTTTTGTAGCTCCAGAAAATCCTTTTATAGTGTAGGGAGGTCAGATTCCAACAGCATCAGCAGTCCTTTGTCAGCCTCCTTATCAGAGTTTTGCTCAGGTCCCTCAATTTCAGCCAGAAATTACCTGAAATCATAGAAAAACACACAAACTCATAGTAAAGTCCAGAAATATGAATTTAGCATAAAAACTAATGAAAACATCCCTAAAAGTAGCTAGATTATACTAAAAACTATCTAAAAACAATGCTAAAAAGCGTATAAATTATCCGCTCATCACAACACCAAACTTAAATTGTTGCTTGTCCCCAAGCAACTGAAAATCAATTAGGACAAAAAGAAGAGAATATACTATAAATCCCAAAATATCAATAAATATTAGTCCTAATTAGATGAGCGGGACTTGTAGCTTTTTGCCTCTAAACAGTTTTGGCATCTCACTTTTTCCTTTGAAGTTTAGAATGATTGACATCTATAGGAACTTAGAATTTCAGATAGTGTTATTGATTCTCCTAGTTAAGTTAGTTAATTCTTGAACACAGCTACTTTTATGAGTCTTGGCCGTGGCCCTAAGCACTTTGTTTTCCAGTATTACCACCGGATACATAAATGCCACAGACACATGACTGCGTGAACCTTTTCAGATTGTGACTCAGCTTTGCCAAAGTCCCCAATTAGAGGTGTCCAGAGCTCTTATGCACACTCTTTTTGCTTTGGATCATGACTTTAACCACTCAGTCTCAAGCTTTTCACTTGGACCTCCATGCCACAAGCACATGGTTAGGGACAGCTTAATTTAGCTGCTTAGGCCTGGATTTTATTTCCTTGGGCCCTCCTATCCATTGATGCTCAAAGCCTTGGATCCTTTTTACCTTTGCCTTTTGGTTTTAAGGGATATTGGCTTTTTCTGCTTGCTTTTTCTTTTTCTTTCTATTATTATTTTTTTCGTCTCTTTTTTTTTCGCAAGCTTTTGCTTTTTCACTGCTTTTTCTTGCTTCAAGAATCAATTTTCTTGATTTTTTAGATTGTCAATAACATTCTCTTTGTTCATCATTCTTTCAAGAGCCAACAATTTTAACATTCATAAACAACAAGATAAAAAATATGCACTGTTCAAGCATTCATTCAGA
>NC_029780.3:81012712-81013032 GCF_000817695.3 Arachis duranensis | reverse complement strand
GGAGAATGATGGAGTGCTCTTGATGTTCCACCCTTAATTGATCCATATTGTAACTCAAATCTTCTAGAGAGGTGTTGAGTTGTTCCCAATAGTTGTTGGGAGGAAAGTGCATCCCTTGAGGCATCTCCGGGATTTCTTGGTGATGAGCTTCCTCATGCGTCTCTTGGGTTCCATTAGTGGGCTCTCTTGTTTGCTCCATCCTTTTCTTAGTGATGGGTTTGTCCTCATCAATGGGGATGTCTCCTTCTATGATAACTCCAACTGAGTAACATAGATGGCAAATAAGATGAGGAAAAGCTAGCCTTGCCAAGGTAGAGGGC
>NC_029780.3:81004039-81009342 GCF_000817695.3 Arachis duranensis | reverse complement strand
TCTAAGCTTGCTCAGCTTTTGAGGAGGAAAGAACTTAGCCAAGAAGGCCGTGACCAGCTTATCCCAGGAGTCCAAACTATCTTTAGGTTGAGAGTCCAACCATGCTCTAGTTCTGTCTCTTACAGCAAAAGGGAAAAGCATGAGCGTGTAGACTTCAGGATCTACTCCATTAGTCTTAATAGTCTCACAGATCTGCAAGAACTCAGTTAAGAATTGGTAGGGATCTTCTGATAGAAGTCCATGAAACTTGCAGTTTTGTTGCATCAGAGCAACTAATTGAGGTTTCAGCTCAAAATTGTTTGCTCCTATGGCAGGAATTGAGATGCTTCTTCCATCAAACTTGGACGTAGGTGCAGTATAATCACTAAGCATCCTTCTTGCATTATTGTTGTTGGGTTCGGCTGCCATCTCCTTTCCTTGTTCGAAAATTCAGCAAGGTTGTCTTTGGATTGTTGTAATTTAGCTTCTCTTAGTTTTCTCTTCAGAGTCCTTTCAGGTTTTGGATCAGCTTCAATAAGAATGCCTTTTTTCTTGTTCCTGCTCATATGAAAGAGAAGAGAACAGAAAAGGAAGAGGAATCCTCTATGTCACAGTATAGAGATTCCTTTATGTGAGTAGAAGAAGAAGGGAATAAAGAAAGGAGAATCCAAACACAAGGGTGAGGATAGGGACAGAGATTTTGTGATGAAGAGAAGTGCTAGTAAATGAATAAATAAATAGAATAAGATGAGAGATAGAAGTTTTCGAAAATAATTTTGAAAAGGAGTTAATGATTTTCGAAAATTAAGATAAGAAATAAAATTAAAATTAAAATTTAAAATAATTAATTAATTAAAAAGAATTTTTGAAAAAGAGGGAGGTATTTTCGAAAATTAGAGAGAGAAAAGTTGTTAGGTGGTTTTGAAAAAGATAAGAAATAAACAAAAAGTCAAATAGTTAGTTGAAAAAGATTTTGAAAGTCAAATTTGAAAAGATAAGAAGATAAGAAGATATTTTGCAATCAAATTTTTGAAAAAGATAAAATTTTGAAAAAGATATGATAAAAAGATATGATTAAAAAGATATGGTTGGAAAAGATTTAATTTTTAAAATTAAAATTAATTACTTGACTAACAAGAAACTAAAAGATAAGATTCTAGAATTTAAAGATTGAACCTTTCTTAACAAGAAAGTAACAAACTTCAAATTTTTGAATCAATCATATTAATTGTTAGCATAATTTTCGAAAATAAAGATAAAACTAAGAAAAAGATTTTTGAAAACTATTTTAAAGGATTTTCGTAAATTAATAAGAAAAATGAAAAAGATTCAATTTTTGAAAAAGTTTTGAAAAGATAAGATTTTTAAAATTTGAAAATTTGACTTGACTTACAAGAAACAACTAATTTAAAAAATTTTGACTAAGTCAACCCAAATTTTCAAAATTTGAGAGAAGAAAGGAAAAGATATTTTTTTATTTTTTGAATTTTTAATTATGAGAGAGAAAAACATAAAAAATGACTCACAACATGAAAATTATGAATCAAAACACATGATGCATGCAAGAACACTATGAATGTCAAGATGAACACCAAGAACACTTTGAAGATCATGATGAACATCAAGAACATATTTTTGAAAAGTTTTTTATGCAAAGAAAACATGCAAGACACCAAACTTAGAAATTTGCAATGCTTAGACACTATGAATGCACAAATGCATATGAAAAACAACAAAGAACACAAAACAAGAAATTATCAAGATCAAACAAGTAGACTTACCAAGAACAACTTGAAGATCATGAAGAACACCATGAATGCATGGATTTTTCGAAAATGCAAGAACAATATGAATATGCTATTGACACCAAACTTAAAACATGACACAAGACTCAAACAAGAAATACAAAAATATTTTTGATTTTTATGTTTTTATGATTTTTTTGTATTTTATTTTATATTTTTCGAAAAAGCATATATGAAAAAGGAAGTAATGAATTCAAAGTCCTCAATCAAAATTCCAGGAATCATACCAGGTTAGTCTAAAGCTTGAAGGCCAGCCAAGCTTCAACATACCATTTTGAAACTCTAGAATTCATTCTTAAAAACTCTGAAGGATTTTTCGAAAATAGAGGGAGAAAATTTTTTGAAAGATTTTTGAAAAAAAAATTTTTTTTTTAAATAAATGAAAAGAAAATTACCTAATCTGAGCAACAAGATGAACCGTCAGTTGTCCAAACTCGAATATTCCCCGGCAATGGCGCCAAAAACTTGGTGGACGAAATTGTGATTCATACTTAAATTGTTGTTCGAAATTGATTCCCCGGTAATGGCCCTAAAAACTTGGTGCTCAATACCATGGTCTAAACATAATTTCACAACTTCGCTCAACTAACCAGCAAGTGCACTGGGTCGTCCAAGTAATAAACCTTACGTGAGTAAGGGTCGATCCCACAGAGATTGTTGGTATGAAGCAAGCTATGGTCATCTTGTAAATCTCAGATAGGCGTATGAAGATGCTGTGCTCCTTCTGAATCTTTGCTTTCCTACTGCCTTCATCCAATCCTTCTTACTCCTTTCCATGGCAAGTTGTATGTAGGGCATCACCGTTGTCAATGGCTACATCCCATCCTCTCAGTGAAAAAGGTCCAAATGCTCTATCACGACATGGCTAATCATCTGTCGGTTCTTGATCATGTTGGAATAGAATCCCTTGATTCTTTTGCATTTGTCATCACGCCCAACAATCGCGAGTTTGAAGCTTGTCACAATCATTCAATCCCGGAATCCTACTCGGAATACCACAGACAAGGTTTAGACTTTCCGGATTCTCATGAATGCCGCCAACAATTCTAGCTTATACCACGAAGACTCTGATCTCATGGAATCCAAGAGATATGTGCCCAGTCTAAGGTAGAACAGAAGTGGTTGTCAGTCACGTGTTCACATGTGAGAATGATGATGAGTGTCACGGATCATCATATTCATCATGTTGAAGTGCAACGAATATCTTAGAACAGGAATAAACTGAATTGAATAGAAAATAGTAGTAATTGCATTAAAACTTGAGGTACAGCAGAGCTCCACACCCTTAATCTATAGTGTGTAGAAACTCCACCGTTGAAAATACATAAGTGATGAAGGTCCAGGCATGGCCGAATGGCCAGCCCCCAAAACGTGATCACAGGATCAAAAATACAATCCAGGATCCAGGATCGGTCAAAAGACTTTAATACACTAGTAAAAAGTTCTATTTATACTAAACTAGCCACTAGGGTTTACAGAAGTAAGTAATTGATGCAGAAATCCACTTTCGGGGCCCACTTGGTGTGTGCTTGGGCTGAGCTTAAGCTTTACACGTGCAGAGGCTTCTTTTGGAGTTGAACGCCAAGTTGTAACATGTTTTTGGCGTTCAACTCTGGTTCGTGACGTGTTTCTAGCGTTTGACTCCAGAATGCCGCATGGAACTGGCATTGAGTGCCAGTTTACATCGTCTAATCACGAATAAAGTATGGACTATTATATATTGCTGGAAAGCTCTAGATGTCTACTTTCCAACTCCATTGAGAACGCGCCATTTGGAGTTCTTTAGCTCCAGAAAATCCATTTATAGTGCAGGGAGGTCAGATTCCAACAGCATCAGCAGTCCTTTGTCAGCCTCCTTATCAGAGTTTTGCTCAGGTCCCTCAATTTCAGCCAGAAATTATCTGAAATCACAAAAAAACACACAAACTCATAGTAAAGTCTATAAATGTGAATTTAGCATAAAAACTAATGAAAACATCCCTAAAAGTAGCTAGATTATACTAAAAACTATCTAAAAATAATGCCAAAAAGCGTATAAATTATCCGCTCATCAGTGAGCGATCACGAGGACAAGACACCTACCCAGGCTGAGCAGGGAGACCCCGGCCACACTGCACCACATCATGAGGAGCACCACCAGCTACAGACCACAGATCCGGAGGTTCCTCTACGGACAGCGCCCCCGCTTCCGCAGACCACTCCTCCGATCCTCACAGCGACTGCAGACCCTCAGCCTACCATCGAGACACTGGCAGCCCATCCTTCCAGAGATGACATTTCGTCACACCCTGCTTGAGTGAGGATCGAGGACGATGCTATTATTTAAGTGTGGGGAGGTCGCCATCTCTGGCATCTATTTATTTTAGTGAACCACTACAGACTCTTATCTTATTTTAGCTATTTTCTATATTTTTGCACATTTTTCTCTCTTTTGCTTTTACTGTATTTTTGCATTATGCACTTTGGGCTGTATAATATCTTGAATATTTTAGCTCGATTTGCACCTTAGTTTACTAGTTATATATTAAGTGGATTAATTAGTATAGTTTACCCTTTTTAGCATATGGTAGTTGATTTGATTGAAAATAAAAAGGAAGTAAGCTAGAGACTTTAACAGAATCAATCTACACCCCTTGTATATATAGCATTACATGTTAGTTAGTTGGCAACATTTCATCAAGGAGGAACACTAAAACTTTAAAGCCATCCAATATATTTTACATTGAGAATAATGGAAACTCTTAAATTCTACTTGCATGACATACATAACTGATATATGATTTATGAGCTTGAGAACACACAGCCTGTGAGTTTTGAGCTTAATTGTATGGTTACATTCAAACCATAATTTTTATTTCTGTGTGCTTCGCCCTTCTTTTTTATTCTGGTGTTCTTTACTTTGCTTTAATCTATATATCCAATATAGAATATTGATACATACCAAGATAGGATTGAGGCCATGTTTGATTATTAACTCACTTATCCCAAATAAAGCCTACCTTTTATGCCATCCTTGTTATACCCCTTGAGCTTTTTAATCCCCTTCTGTTTTATAACCACATTACTAGCCTTAAGCAGAAAAACAAAATCAAAATCCCAAGTTGAATTTTTGGTTAGCTTAAGATAGAAATTGTGTATAATTTAAGTGTGGGAAATTTTATGGGAACATGGGATGATAGAAAAAGTAGGAAATTAAATTGAACAAGTTATGTAAAAATTTGGGAAGCATGCTCATATGAAATCAAAATAATTAAATTACCATGTGCATCAAAAAAATTTAATTTCAATAAGGGGATACAAAAAAAATTTTCCCCAAACACAAAATAAAAAAAGAATCAATGCACATGGGACAAAGTTAAATTCAATGCATGAGTTTATAATACAAAGTGGAAAAAAAATTGGGCAAATAGGTTAAGAAACTTTTGATTTGTATAAAGCATGTATATGTTAGGTGAGATCTTAGACTAATCAAGGATTCACTTATTAGCTCACTTAGCCTTATACATATACCCTTACCTC
>NC_029780.3:81000350-81002836 GCF_000817695.3 Arachis duranensis | reverse complement strand
CATAGCTTGCTTCATACCAACAATCTCTGTGGGATCGACCCTTACTCACGTAAGGTTTATTACTTGGACGACCCAGTACACTTGCTGGTTAGTTGAACGGAGTTGTGAATTCAACTGGTGCCACAATAATGATTTCATACAAGTACAAAAGAATATGGATCACAAATTCGTCCAGCAAGTTTTTGGCGCCGTTGCCGGGGATTGTTCGAGTATGGACAACAGACGGTTCATCTTGTTGCTCAGATTAGGTAATTTTCTTTTCAAAAAAACTTTTTCAAAATTTTTTCTTTTCTTTTTCGTTGTCTCCAAAAATATTTTCGAAAAAAATCAATAAAAATCCAAAAAAAAAACTAGAAAATCATAAAAACCAAAAATATTTTGTGTTTCTTGTTTGAGTCTTGAGTCAATTTTTAAGTTTGGTGTCAATTGCATGCTTTTAAAAATTTTTCTTGCATTTTTCGAAAATCCCATGCATTCATAGTGTTCTTCATGATCTTCAAGTTGTTCTTGATAAAGTCCTCTTGTTTGATCTTGATGTTTTCTTGTTTTGTGTTGTTTGTTGTTTTTCATATGCATTTTTCGTTTGTTAGAGTCCATGCATTAAAGATTTCTAAGTTTGGTGTCTTGCATGTTTTCTTTGCATCAAAAATTTTTCAAAAATATGTTCTTGATGTTCCTCATGATCTTCAAACTGTTCTTGGTGTTCTTCTTGACATTCATAGTGTTCTTGCATGCATTATGTGTTTTGATCCAAAATTTTCATGTTTTGGGTCATTTTTGTGTTTTTCTTTAAAAATTCAAAAATCAAAAAAATATCTTCTCCTTATTCCCCTCCAAATTTTCGAAATTTTGGGTTGACTTGGTCAAAAATTTTTAAAAAATTAGTTGTTTCTTACAAGTCAAGTCAAAATTTCAATTTTAAAAATCTTACCTTTTCAAAAATCTTTTTCAAAAATTATATCTTTTTCAATTTTTCTATTATTTTTCGAAAATTTCAAAAATCTTTTTCAAAATATTTTCAAAATCTTTTTCTTATCTTTATATCAAATTTTCAAAAATTAGCTAACAATTAATGTGATTGGTTCAAAAAATTGAAGTTTGTTACTTTCTTGTTAAGAAAGGTTCAATCTTTAAAGTTCTAAAATCTTATCTTGTAGTTTCTTGTTAGTTAAGTCAATTTTAAAATTAAATCTTTTTATCTTTTACCTTATCCTTTTCAAAAATTTTATCTTTTTCAAAATTTGATTTCAAAATATCTTATCTAAACTTCTTATCTTCTTATCTTTTTCAAATTTGATTTCAAATCTTTTTCAATCAACTAACTAACTTTTTTTGTTTGTTTCTTATCTTTTTCAAAACCACTTAACTATCTTTCCCTCTTCAATTTTCGAAAATACATCTCTCTTTTTCAAAAATTATTTTTAATTAATTAATTGTTTTAAATTTTAATTTCAATTATATTTTATCTTTAATTTTCGAAAACTACTAACACCTTTTTAAAATTGTTTTCGAAATTCTCCTTTTTCAAAATTATTTTCGAAATTCTCCCTCTCTTTTCTTATTCTATTTAATTATTTATTTACTAACACTTCTCTTCACCTCTCTTCATCTAAACATCCGAACTCATTATATCCCTTGTGTTTGGATTCTTCTCCCCTTTCTTCTTCTACTAACATAAGGGAATCTCTATACTGTGACATAGAGGATTCCTCTTTCTTTTCTTGTTTTCTTCTCTTTTATATGAGCAGGAACAGGGAAAAAGGCACTCTTGTTGAAATTGATCCAGAACCTGAAAGGACTCTGAAGAGGAAATTAAGAGAAGCTAAATTAAAACAATCTAAAAGTAACCTTTCAGAAATATTAGAACAAGAGAAGGAGATGGCAGCCGAAAATAATAATAATGCAAGGAGAATGCTTGGTGACTTCACAAAGCCAACGTCCAAGTTTGATGGAAGAAGCATCTCCATTCCTACCATTGGAGCCAATAACTTTGAGCTGAAACCTCAGCTAGTTGCATTAATGCAACAAAACTGCAAGTTTTATGGGCTTCCATCTGAAGATCCTTATCAGTTTTTAACTGAGTTCTTGCAGATTTGTGAGACTATAAAGACGAATGGAATTGATCCTGAAGTCTACAGACTCATGCTTTTCCCTTTTGCTGTAAGAGACAGAGCTAGAATATGGTTGGATTCACAACCTAAGGATAGCCTGGACTCCTGGGATAAGCTGGTCACTGCCTTCTTGGATAAATTCTTGCCTCCTCAAAAGCTGAACAAGCTGAGAGTGGATGTTCAAACCTTCAAACAAAAAGATGGTGAATCCCTCTATGAAGCTTGGGAAAGATACAAACAGCTGACCAAAAGATGTCCATTTGACATATTTTCATAATGGACCATATTAGATATATTCTATTATGGTCTCTCTGAATATTCGAAAATGTCATTGGATCATTCTGCAGGTGGATCTATTCACCTGAAGAAAATGCT
>NC_029780.3:80998715-80999813 GCF_000817695.3 Arachis duranensis | reverse complement strand
AATCCAAAAGGAGAGTGCAAGGCCATTGATGTGATCAATGTGGCCGAATGCAGAAGGGAGGAGGAGGACGAAAATCCTAGTGAGGAAGACCTCCTGGGACGTCCCTCAAGCAAGAAGAAGTTTCCTATTAAGGATCCAAAGGAATCTGAGGCTCATATAGAGACCATAGAGATTCCATCAAATCTCCTTTTGCCATTCATGAGCTCTGAAGACTATTCATCCTCTTAAGAGGATGAAGATGTGACTGGAGAGCAAATTGCTCAATACTTAGGAGCTATCATGAAGCTGAATGCCAAGTTGTTTGGTAATGAGACTTGGGAAAGTGAACCTCCCTTGCTCATTAGTGAACTAGATACTTGGATTCAGAAAACTCTACCTCAAAAGAAACAAGATCCTGGCAAGTTCCTAATACCTTGTACCATAGGTACCATGACCTTTGAAAAGGCTTTATGTGATCTAGGGTCAGGGATAAATCTTATGCCACTCTCTGTAATGGAGAAGCTAGGGATCATTGAGGTACAACCTGCCTTGTTCTCATTATAATTGGCAGATAAGTCATTGAGACAAGCTTATGGAATAGTAGAGGACATGCTAGTAAAGGTTGAAGGCCTTTACATCCCTGCTGATTTCATAATCTTAGACACTAGGAAGGAAGAGGATGATTGCATCATCCTTGGAAGACCTTTCCTAGCCACAGCAGGAGCTGTGATAGATGTCAACAGAGGTGAATAAGTCCTTCAATTGAATGGGGACTACCTTGTGTTTAAGGCACATGGCCATCCCTCTGTGATAAAAGAGAGTAAGCATGAAGAGCTTCTCTCAGTTCAGAGTCAAGAAGAGCCCACACAGTCGAACTCTAAGTTTGGTGTTGTGAGGCCACAACCAAACTCTAAGTTTGGTGTTAAGATCCCATATCCAAACTCTAAGTTTGGTGTTGGGACTACACAAACATTGACCTGATCATCTTGTGGCTCCATGAGAGCCACTGTCAAGCTATTGACATTAAAGAAGCACTTGTTGGGAGGCAACCCAATTTTATCTAATTTTTATTTTATATTATTTTATTTTTATTTTGTGTTTTATTAGGTACATGATCAT
>NC_029780.3:80998212-80998653 GCF_000817695.3 Arachis duranensis | reverse complement strand
ATAAAAATTAAAAACAGAATCAAAAACAGCAGAAGAAAAAAATCACACCCTGGAGGACGCACAGGCTGGCGTTCAACGCCAGTAAGATGCATCTGGCCAGCGTTCAACGCCAGAACAGAGCATCATTCTGGCACTGAACGCCAGAAACAAGCAACATTCTGGCGCTGAACACCAGGAATGTGCCTGGGGAGGAAAAACTGGCGCTAAACGCCAGTAACAAGCATGAAACTGGCGTTCAACGCCAGAAACATGCTTTACATGGGCGTTGAACGCCCATAATGTGCACCACACGACGTTTAAACGCCAGAATGGTGTGCAAAGGCAATTTACATGCCTATTTGGTGCAGGGATGGAATTCCTTGACACCTCAGGATCTGTGGACCCCACAGGATCCCCACCTACTATATTCCCACCTTACCTCCTAATCCTATTTTTGTGATT
>NC_029780.3:80989243-80989855 GCF_000817695.3 Arachis duranensis | reverse complement strand
GAATGAGTATCCGGAGATCCGACATGAGATCCAAAGAAGAGGTTGGGAAGTCCTAACCAACCCCATGCAACAAGTCGGAATATTGATGGTTCAAGAATTCTATGCCAATGCATGGATCACTAGGAACCATGATCAAAGTATGAACCCGAATCCAAAGAACTATCTCACAATGGTTCGGGGAAAATACTTAGATTTTAGTCCGAAAAATATGAGGTTGGCGTTTCACTTGCCCATGATGCAAGGAGATGAACGCCCCTACACTAGAAGGGTCAACTTTAACCAAAGGCTGGACCAAGTCCTTATGGACATATGTGTGGAAGGAGCTCAGTGGAGAATAGATTCCAAAGGCAAGCCAGTTCAACTAAGAAGACTGGATCTCAAGCCTGTGGCTAGAGGATGGTTGGAGTTCATTCAACGCTCTATCATTCCTACTAGCAACTGATCTGAAGTTACTGTGGATCGGGCCATCATGATCCATAGCATCATGATTGGAGAGGAAGTAGAAGTTCATGAGGTCATCTCCAATGAACTCTACAAATCAGCCGATAAGTCCTCCACCATGGCAAGGCTAGCTTTTCCTCACCTTATTTGCCATCTATGTTACTCAGCGGG
>NC_029780.3:80985636-80986906 GCF_000817695.3 Arachis duranensis | reverse complement strand
CAACCGGTGATTAGCCGTACTGTGACAGAGTGCGTGAGCATTAGTTTTCACTGCGAGGATGGGATGTAGCCATCAGCCATGGGTGATGCCTCCAGACGATTAGCCGTGCAGTGACAGCGCATAGGATCATTTTCCTGAGAGGATTGAAAGTAGCCACCGATGATGGTGATGCCCTACATACAGCTTGCCATGGAAAGGAGTAAGAAGGATTGAAGGAAGAGTGAGTAGTGAAGTAGAGTTTCAAGAGGAGCACAACATCTCCATACACCTATCTGAAATCCTCACTATTGATCTACATAAGTATTTCTATCCCTTTTTATTTTCTATTTTATTATTAATTTTCGAAACCATAAACCAATTTAATCTGCCTAACTGAGATCTACAAGGTGACCATAGCTTGCTTCATACCAACAATCTCTGTGGGATCGACCCTTACTCGCGTAAGGTTTATTACTTGGACGACCCAGTACACTTGCTGGTTAGTTGAACGAAGTTGTGAACTATGGTATTGGCATCATGTTTTTGGCGCCATTACCAGGGAATGAAAAGCAATGAATTTTGCAAAATGGAATAACAAGTGAATCACAATTTCGTCCACCACCCACCTACCTTCAAAAATTCAAAATCAATTTCCCACCCATTCCCACCCTAAATGGCCGAACACACTCCCCCCTCTCCCTATAAATACCCTTCCATTCTACTTCATTTTCACACAACACAAACCCATCTTCTCCCACTTAGCCGAACCTACCTCTCTCCCTCTCTACACTATTCTCTTCTTCTTCTTCTTCTCTTCTTTTCTTTCTTGCTCGAGGGCAAGCAATATTTTAAGTTTGGTGTGGTAAAAGCATAAGCTTTTTGTTTTTCCATCACCATCAATGGCACCTATGGCCGGAATATCCTCTAGAAAAGGAAAAGGGAAGACAAAAGCTTCCACCTCCGAGTCATGGGAGATGGAAAGATTCATCTCCAAGAGCCATCAAGACCACTTCTATGATGTTGTGGCAAAGAAGAAGGTGATCCCTGAGGTCCCTTTCAAGCTCAAGAAAAATGAGTATCCGGAGATCAGACATGAGATCCAAAGAAGAGGTTGGGAAGTCCTAACTAACCCCATGCAACAAGTCGGAATTTTAATGGTTCAAGAATTCTATGCCAATGCATGGATCACTAGGAACCATGATCAAAGTATGAACCCGAATCCAAAGAATTATCTCACAATGGTTCGGGGGAAATACTTAGATTTTAGTCCGGAAAATGTGAGGTTTGCGTT
>NC_029780.3:80983367-80984644 GCF_000817695.3 Arachis duranensis | reverse complement strand
ATCATGAAATTGATTCTTGAAGCAAGAAAAAGCAGTGAAAAGTAAAAAGCTTGCGAAAAAAATGGCGAAAAAATATATATATATATAGAAAGAAAAAGAAAAAGCAAGCAGAAAAAGCCAATAGCCCTTAAAACCAAAAGGCAAGGGTAAAAAGGATCCAAGGCTTTGAGCATCAATGGATAGGAGGGCCCAAGGAAATTAAATCCAGGCCTAAGCGGCTAAATCAAGCTGTCCCTAACCATGTGCTTGTGTCATGAAGGTCCAAGTGAAAAGCTTGAGACTGAGTGGTTAAAGTCGTGATCCAAAGCAAAAGAGTGTGCTTAAGAGCTCTGGACACCTCTAACTAGGGACTTTAGCAAAGCTAAGTCACAATCTGAAAAGGTTCACCCAGTTATGTGTCTGTGGCATTTATGTATCCGGTGGTAATACTGGAAAACAAAGTGCTTAGGGCCACAGCCAAGACTCATAAGTAACTGTGTTCAAAAATCAACATGCTTAACTAGGAAAGTCAATAACACTATCCAAAATTCTAAGTTCCCAGAGACGCCAATCACTCTGAACTTCAAAGGAGAAAGTGAGATGCCAAAACTGTTCAGAAGCAAAAAGCTACAAGTCCCGCTCAGCTAATTATAATTAATATTCATTGATATTATGGAATTTATAGTATATTCTCTTCTTTTATCCTATTTGATTTTCAGTTACTTGGGGACAAGCAACAATTTAAGTTTGGTGTTGTGAAGAGCGGATAATTTATACGCTTTTTGGCATTATTTTTAGGTAGTTTTTAGTAAGTTTGAGCTACTTTTAGGGATGTTTTCATTAGTTTTTATGTTAAATTCACATTTCTGGACTTTACTATATGTTTGTGTGTTTTTCTATGATTTCAGGTATTTTCTGGCTGAAATTGAGGGAGCTGAGCAAAAATGTGAGTTAGGCTGAAAAAGGACTGCTGATGCTGTTGGATTCTGTCCTCCCTGCACTCGAAATGAATTTTCTGGAGGTACAGAACTCCAATTGGCGCGCTCTCAACGGCGTTGGAAAGCAGACATTCAGAGCTTTCCAGCAATATATGATAGTCCATACTTTAATAGGAAATTGATGACGTAACTTGGCGTTGAACGCCAAGTACATGCTGCTGTTTGGAGTTAAACGCCAGAAAAACGTCATGATCCGGAGTTGAACGTCCAAAACACGTCATAACTTGGAGTTCAACTCCAAGAAAAGCCTCAGCTCATGGATAGATCAAGCTCAACCCAAGCATACACCAAGTGGGCCCT
>NC_029780.3:80957918-80982985 GCF_000817695.3 Arachis duranensis | reverse complement strand
TGGGCGTTAGTGACAAACGCAAAAGAATCAAGGGATTCTATTCCAGTAGGAGCGGGAACCAACCGGTGATTAGCCGTACTGTGACAGAGTGCGTGAGCATTAGTTTTCACTGCGAGGATGGGATGTAGTCATCAGCCATGTGTGATGCCTCCAGACGATTAGCCGTTCGAGTGACAGCCGCATAGGATCATTTTCCCGAGAGGATTGAAAGTAGCCACCGATGATGGTGATGCCCTACATACAGCTTGCCATGGAAAGGAGTAAGAAGGATTGAAGGAAGAGTGAGTAGTGAAGTAGAGTTTCAAGAGGAGCACAACATCTCCATACACCTATCTGAAATTCTCACTATTGATTTACATAAGTATTTCTATCCCTTTTTATTTTCCAATTATTATTAATTTTCGAAAACCCATAAACCAATTTAATCTGCCTAACTGAGATTTACAAGGTGACCATAGCTTGCTTCATACCAACAATCTCTGTGGGATCGACCCTTACTCACGTAAGGTTTATTACTTGGACGACCCAGTACACTTGCTGGTTAGTTGAACGGAGTTGTGAATTCAACTGGTGCCACAATAATGATTTCATACAAGTACAAAAGAATATGGATCACAAATTCGTCCACCAAGTTTGCAATACAAAGTGGAAAAAAATTGGGCAAATAGGTTAAGAAACTTTTAATTTGTATAAAGTATGTATATGTTAGGTGAGATCTTAGACTAATCAAGGATTCACTTATTAGCTCACTTAACCTTATACATACACCCTTACCTCTACCTTGGCCCTATTACAACCTTGAAAAGACCTCATGATTTTTGTATGTCTATATTCTATAATTGTTGATTGGTTAGATGAAGAACAAAGTTATAGAAAGCATGGATAAAAAGAAGAATAGAGTTATTAACCCAATAAACACTGAGTGACTAGAGAGTAAACACCAAATCCAGTGAGGGTTCAATAGCTCATCATCATATATCTCTACCTCTATTGTTAATTGTCTTGCAAGTTTGAAAAATATTTTATTTACCCATCTCAATTGTAAAAGTGCTTTAGCATTATCTAAGGTTGGCTATGCGTATATGATTCCTTGAGAATGTGAATTAATTTAACTACATGTAAAGCTTTATATATAGGTGAATAATAACTAGATTTGCATGACTCATTTAGGTAGTTGCATCTAGGATAGATTGCATTGCATGAGATTCCACCACTTTACCTTATTCTTTATCTTGGATTTAGCATGAGGACATGCTATTGTTTAAGTGTGGGGAGGTTGATAAAACCATATTTTATGATGTATATTGAGCTCAATTTAAGTGGTTTATTCAACCCTTTACCTACTTATTCATATAAATTGCATGGTTTAACTTTCCCTTCCTTATTATGTGATATATGAGAAAATATGTTCCTTATGCTTTAAAATAATCAAATTTAATTATCCTTTATTACCATTCGATGTCGTGATTTGTGTGTTGAGTACTTTCAGGTTTTATAGGGAAGGAATGATTTAAAGAATGGAAAGGAAACATACAACAATGGAAGGAAAGCACAAATTGGAGTTTTGGAGCAACTGGCAGTGACGCATCAGCATGGACGACGCGAATGCGTGGTTCGCACAAAAGGGAATTGACGCGAGCGCATGAATGAGGCAAACGCATGACTTGCGAAATACAACTGACGCGGGCGCATGACTAACACGACCGCGTGGAAGAGAAACACTCCAGATGACCCGACCGCGTGACCCACGCGGATGCGTGACGTGCGCGATCTGCAGAATTTGCAGATCTCGTTTCCAGCGACTTTTGGGTCCTTTTGGCCCAGATCCAAATCCAAGAGGCACATATTAGAAGTTATGAAGTGGGGGGAATGCATTCATACGGAGGAATTCATATTAGATCATAATTCAATTCTAGGTTTTAGATGTAGTTTTTAGAGAGAGAGGTTCTCTCCTCTCTCTTAGGATTTAGGATTAGGATTCCTCTTAAAGGATTTAGGATTTATTATTATTTTAACTTACAATTCTTCTGAGCTCCAGGTTTAATATTTCTTTATTTTGACTTCTCTTATTTTTAATTATATATGTTACCAATTTGGCTTAATGACATTCATGTTATGATTTTCTTAATTAATATTATTTGAGGTATTTCAGATTTAAGATTTCTTTCTTTTATTTATGTTACTATTGCTTCCCATCTGAAGGCATTTTTATTCAAGTAGATTTTTCTCCCTTTTGGCTTTGGTTTAGTGATTGGTAACACTTGAGTTATCAAACTCAGCAGTGGTTGAAATTAGCAGATTACTAATTGATCTGGATTGCTCTAAAGCTAGTCTCTCCACAGGAGTTGACTAGGACTTGAGGATCAAGCTAATCAGTCTATTTGACTTACCTTTACTTTAGTGAAGGTTAACTAAGTGGGATTAAAACCCAATTCTCATCACACCTGATAAGGATAACTAGGATAGGACTTCCAATTTCTCATATCTTGCCAAGAGTTTATTTTATAGTCATTTATTTATTTTTCTTGTCAATTAAATTACTTGTTCACCCCTTTTTAAAACCCCAAAATATACCTTTGCATAACCAATAATAAGAACATACCTCCATGCAATTCCTTGATAAGACGACCCGAGGTTTAAATACTCGGTTACCAATTTATTTAGGGGTTTGTTACTTGTGACAACCAAATGTTTGTACGAAGGGATTTTCTGTTGGTTTAGAATCTATACTCACAACGCGACTATTTTTTTACAAAATTCTTTACTAGCAAAAATCCTAACGTCAGTGAGCTCCTTGTCATGGCGGTTTATGCTTGTAATGATCCAGGAATCTCCACCAATGTTTGCAAATCCAATATCCTCTGGGATCCCAAATCTTATTTCTACACCCGTCTTCAAGTTGATTATCATGATTCCATCCAGGTGGTTCAGCTTTAGAATTCTCACTGAAGCATCCAAACAACTTCCTAGACCCATTCAGTTGAGCTCTACACCAACCTTTGCGTTTAAACTTAAAGCTTTCAACCATAATGAACCTTGCAGGATAATTTTTACCACTGACCATCTTCCTCTTACTTTTAATGCCACAAAGAGCTCTAAGTTGACCATCCGTCTCCAGTAGCCCATATTCAAGTGGAATTAGAAAGTTGAGGGATATGAATTTTACCCACTTGAATGTTGTGAAGAATGATGACAACTTAGGGGGTGGTGTTTCTAATGAACGTGCAAGCTCCACTCTCTTGTGCTCTTCTTCGACATCTTTCACCTCTTTGCAAGCTTCTTCAATTTCAATCTCTTCCTCTTGGTAGCTTTCTTCTGATTTAATTTCTTCTTCATTGTTCACCAAGGGCATGAGAGGTTGTGCTTCTTCTTCTTTAATCTCCATGTCAAGTCCAATGGGAGAGAATTCAAATATAGATAAGAATTCATTAATGATTGAATCCATCTCTTGATCATCCCCTTCAAAGTCTTCAACCATGATATGCCTTGGAGGTTGTACACCCTCCTCAACATTAAATTAAAACGTCTTTGAAGGAGGCTCTATGACTTGACCTTCCCATGGAGGTTCAGCATCTCCTAAGTCTTCAACCACTGCCTATTTAACTACTGCGGCTTTGTCCAATTGTTTTAGTATTAAATCGTACTCTTCCTTGATGATTTCTTTTCTATGATAACTCCCTTCAACTACTCCTTTATCTGCAAAGGTCTCTTCTACCTTCACCTTTTGTGCCTCCTCTAACTCCTTATGAAGTTTGGATTCGCAAAAATGATCCCTTCTCTCTTGTTCCATGTCAATTGCATTTTTGGGATCATGTTGCTCTTGGATTGATGGATGTGGGTGCTCTTCCATGGATGGTGGTGATGGGATGGAGAGATCATTCTGTGGTTGAAAAGGAAGTGCACTAGAGATTGAGGGTTGAGTATTCGAGGTAGAGGATTGGTCCATGCAGGATATAAGATTTTGAGTTTAGAAGTGTGACCCCTGAGAGAGGTAAGTGTGTTCTCCATGGAGGTTTGGGGTGGATAGGAGGGTTCATCTTGATAATGATAAGGATATGGTGTATATTGAGGTGGTGGTTCATGAGAGTAATTGTGTTGGAATGGGGGTGGTTCTATGTGTGGTTCATTTGGCTCATAAGGTGGTTGGTATGGTGGATACGGATTAGGATCATATGGAGGTGAATAGTAGAAAGGGGCTTGTGAGTATGGTGGTCCAAAGTCATGTTGAGGAGGGGGTTCATAGGCATATGGTGGTGGTTGTTGATAATCAAAAGAGTGCTCACCATAGCCATTGCCTTGATATGGATCACGGAACAGTTGTTGATAGTCCATTGGAGGTAGTTGTTGCCATGAGGGTCGATCAAATCCTTGTGGCTCCTCCCATCTTTGATTGTCTCATCCTTGATGCAAGTTGTCATTATAATCTCCTCTTCCTGCAACATAATTGTAACCAAACTCATAGCAAAAAGGGTGAGAGTTCATAGTAGTGAGAGAAAATAAAAACAAAAACTAACAAAAAAATATTTTGAAAAAGATATGAAAAAAAAAGATAAGAAAATATTTTGAAAAAGATATGATTTTTGAAAAAAAAATAAGATAAGATTTTGAAAAAGATATGATTTTTGAAATAAGATAAGATAAGATTTTGAAAAAGATATGATTTTTTTTAAAAAAGATTTGAATTTTGAAAAATAAGATAAGATAAGATAAAAATTTTAAAATCTGAAAAAAAAATTTTGAAAAATATTTACAATAACCAATAATAAGGCACACGTTTGCAATTTCCCGACAACGGCGCCATTTTGAAAATCAGAAGATTGATGGTTTAGAAGTTATAATAAATTCTCGTTGCAAGTATAGTTTCTAAACCAAGCAATTAACTTTTCTTATACGTTTGGTTGTCACAAGTAACAAACCCAATTAAATTTATAAACCGAAGTATTCAAACCTCGGGTCATCTTCTCAAGAAATTGCAGGGAGGTATTCTTATTATTGGTTATGGAAAACAATGTTTTGGGTTTTGAAAAGGTTTTGAACAAGAGAGATGAATTGCAGAAATTAATAAATTAATAATGAAGAAATCTCTTGGCAAGGTATGAAAACCGGAAGTCCTATCCTAGTTATCCTTATCAATGGTGATGAGAATTATATTTCTGCTACCACTAATTCAACCTCTAACTATGAAGGTCAGTTAAGTGGATAAATTAATTTAACACCTAAAGTCCTAGTCAACCCCTTAAGGAAAGACTAGAGTTATAGGAATCTAAATTAATCAGCAAGAATAACAATTATCAATCACGATAAGTTTGATAACTCAAGAGTCACCAATTAATCAACCAGAACCAAGAATATAGAAAACTAAATTAAAATCATAAATATCTGGAATACCTCAGATTATATTGAATGGAGATGTCAATTCTAACATGGAAAAGTTCATAAGTCAATTGGGCAACATAAATCAAATACAAATAAAAGCTTCAGAGTAAACAAAAATAGAAGAGAAACATAAATTATTGAACTTGGTACGAAGAAACAATCCTAATGACTAAAAGAAATCCTAATCCTAAAACCTAAGAGAGAGGAGAGAGCCTCTCTCTCTCTAAAAACTACATCTAAATTATGAAAAGTGAATTATGAGTCGTCTCCCTTTATTCCTCCACTTTGCAGCCTTTAATTTGTATTTTCTGGGCTTGAAACTGGGCCGGAAATAGCCCAGGATTCGCTAGAAACGAATTCTGCCACGCTGATTTTCGCAGATGCGACGCATCCGCGTGGAGCACACATTTGTGTCGCCTAACTGTATGGCCACTATAGCAAATGATATATCAAATTGAAGTCCCGGACGTTAGCTTTCCAACGAAAGTGAAACCGCATCATTTGGACCTCTATAGCTCAAATTATGATCGTTTTAGTGCGAGAGGGTCAGGCTGACAGCTTTGCAGTTCCTTCAACTTCTTGTATTCCTTCCACTTTTGCATGCTTCCTTTCCATCCTCTAAGCTATTCCTACCCTGTAATCTCTAAAATCACTTAACACACATATCAAAGCATCGAATGGTAATAAGAGAAGATTAAACATAGCAAAATTAAGACCAAAGAAGCATGTTTTTAATCATAGCACAAAATCAGGAAGGAGAATGTAAAACCATGCAAATCATATGAATAAGTGGGTAAAGACTTGATAAAAACCACTTAATTGAGTAAAAGATAAACCATAAAATAGTGATTTATCAAGTGGCAAGAGTGGTTAGTGGCTAGAGAGTAGAGAATGAACAAATCTAGAGGTATTTAGGTTGAAACTCGTAGTAGATTTTTGATAATAGAAGTGGTATTGGAGTTGGGATAGCGATGGTTAAGGAAGAAGACAAAAAAAAATAGAAAAAAGTTGAAAATTATCTTACCACGCAAGAACCCCAACTAATAGCGTCACGCCAAAATGGATAATTGTCAAATCAAAATTAAATTTTGATGTATCAAGTTTATTTTTAGAACTATGTTAGGTAACTAACACTCCATTAGTTAACGATCAGTTAACTTGTTATTAATTGATAATTTTAATTTTTTAAATTGTTAATAACTTAACATAACTACCAAGTGTATTAGTTAATTTTCCTTTATATATACTTTTTCGAATATGTTAATGGTCTCAAAATTTGTCTCAATCCATGCTATAGACACATTAAAAATCAATCACTAAGTCACTCGTATAAAATATATATTGAAATACAAAATGCATATTAAAAATAAGTTAAATACCATATATATTTATATACAAATATATAATATAATTAATTTTTAATATATAAATAATATTTTTAACAACTTTATTGAGAAAGGAACAATGATTTAAGAAAACTATAAAACATCATGTTATACATAAAAAAATCTTTTATAAATATGTTATCAACCATATAATATATTTTATTTTAAAGGTAATTTTAGCAGTTAACTCATTTTATTTCCTTTTGTTGCAAGAAAAACTTGCAAGTTGCATGCAAGAGTTGAAGAAGCCTCTTACGTGTAAAAAGATGTACGTTAGCCTTCCTCCCCAAACTCAGAAGTCAATACAGTTGACCTTGACGTTGACCGTAGATTTAACTTTGCAAAAACATCCACCAATGACCAAACATACACGTTTTAGCGCCTATATATATACTGCAATTGACAGAAGTCTTTTCACTTCTACATACAACTGTATTTGATATGTTAATTAATTAATTATTCCATTTCTAAGAACTTCAATTTAATTTACATTATTGTGAGCATCCACATTATTAGAATTTGAATCTTACACTGTGATTAAAATGGAGCGAGAGAGCACTCGGAGTAGATCCATCCGAATCTGGAAACACGAAGTGTTTGTGAGTTTAAGAGGCGAGGACACTCGCAACAACTTCATCGATCATCTCTTCGCCGCTTTCGATAGAAAAGGCATAGACGCATTCAAAGACGATAGAAATCTGAAGCAGGGAGGGCACATTTCAACTGAGCTAATGGAAGCCATAGAAACTTCGACGGTTCTAATGGTGGTGTTGTCCAAAAACTACGCTTCCTCCACATGGTGCTTGCGGGAACTAGAAAAGATCCTGGAGTGTGCCAAGGTGCACAAAACATCACAGACTGTTCTTCCAGTCTTCTATGATGTGACTCCATCTGAGGTGAGAAAGCAGAGCGGAGATTATGAGAAAGCGTTTGCCGAATGAAGAAAATCTCATGTCCTAAGCTGTTCAAGCTGTGATGTTGATGGTTTGATGAATCAGAAGGGATTAAGAGAGGGAGAGAGATAGGTTCTTCTCATTATTGGAGAGAATGAAAAATCCCTCTTAGAAAATATTTGTTAAGTTATTACACCTTATATACTATGTACCTTTTTTTATGTACTCTCACTAAAAAATAATTACAATGGTAAACCTATTATTGATAAAGAAATAATCTAGGTAACACCCTCCCGCAAGCTAGAATTGTGTAAATCTAACAATCCTAGCTTGGAAACATTGGCAAGAAAAGGACCCGGTGGCAGAGCTTTGGTAAGAAAATCAGCAAGTTGATCCTTGGAACGAACTGGCATAAGATGAATGAGACCAGACAAATGCTTTTCACGAACAATGTGGCAGTCCACTTCAATGTGTTTAGTTCTTTCATGAAAAATGGGATTATTGGCAATGTGAATGGCTGACTGGTTGTCACAGAATAGAGTGATAGACTTTTGAAGCGGCAAGCCAATGAAATCCATTAAGAAAGATAACCAACTAGCTTCACAAGTGGCAACAGCAAGAGACCTATATTCAGCTTCTGCAGAGGACTTGGCAACTGTGGTTTGCTTTTTACTCTTCCAGCTAATGAGCGAGTTCCCAAGCATGAAGCAATAACCGGAAATGGAGCGACGAGTATCGGCACAGGTAGCCCAGTCAGCATCGGCAAATCCAGTGAGATGCAGATTAGAAGTAGAGGAGAAGAAGAGACCAGTTGCAGGTCGGCCTTTTAAATATCGGAGTACACGAAAAGCAGCCTGTAGGTGAGAAGTTGTTGCACAGTCCAAAAATTGGCTCAAACGTCCCACAGCATAAGAGATATCGGGTCTAGTATTTGTGAGGTAAAGGAGTCGGCCGATGAGTTGTCTGTAAACAGTGTTGTCTGTTAAAATGGTACCTGATTCCTTTGAAAGTTTCTGACTATAATCAAATGGAGTAGAGAGAGGCTTGCAATCTAGATAACCAAAATCTCTGAGAAGGTCCATGGTGTACTTCCGCTGATAAATGTGAATTCCAGAGTTAGAGCGTGCTACTTCCATTCCCAAGAAGTATTTGAGATCACCAAGATCCTTTATTTTGAATTTGTCATCCAAATCTTGCTTGATGGAATTGATTTCACCAATGTCATTCCCGGTTAAAACCAAGTCATCAACATATACTAGAATGGCAGTGAAGCTTTGAGATTGTTTCTTAATGAAGAGTGAATGATCATCAAAAAACTGCTTATAACCAGCATCCACAAGAGTCTGAGTGAGCTTAATGTTCCATTGCCTGCTTGCTTGCTTAAGCCCATATAGAGATTTTTGCAATTTACAAACCAAACCTGGTTGTGACACAGCCAAACCGGGTGGTATCTTCATATAAACTTCTTTGTCCAAATCTCCATGAAGGAAGGCAGTGTTGACATCCAGCTGTTTCAAATGCCATTTCTTTGCCGCTGCTAATGCTAACATTACTCGTAGGGTAGTCATTTTGACAACTGGACTAAAAGTATCACCATAATCTACTCCTTGCACTTGAGTGAATCCTTTTGCAACTAGCCTCGCTTTGTGCCTTTCTATGGTGCCATCGGGATTGAATTTTACCCGAAAAACCCATTTGCAACCCACAGCCTTCTTGTCTTTTGGGAGTTCAGTGAGACACCAAGTTCTGTTCTGATCTAGAGCTGTCAATTCATCTTGTATTGCCTTTCTCCAACATTCATGTGCAGCCGCTTCCTCATAAGTGCTAGGTTCTTGATTTGAGGTGATGGCTAGAGAAAGTGACTTATATTTCGGGGTTAGTTTATCATATGACAAGTGTTGTGAGATAGGATATAAAGAGTTAGAGTTGGAAACATTGCTAGAGTGAGCTGTGTGGGTTGTCAAACAATGATAGTCCTTCAAATAAGCAGGCGGTTTCTTAACTCTTTCAGACTTTCTAGTAATGCAGTCATGTGTGATGTCAGAGTGTTGTGATGCAGGTGCATTATCAGTGTGTGGTGTGGAATTTTGAATTTGTCATCCAAATCTTGCTTGATGGAATTGATTTCACCAATGTCATTCCCGGTTAAAACCAAGTCATCAACATATACTAGAATGGTAGTGAAGCTTTGAGATTGTTTCTTAATGAAGAGTGAATGATCATCAAAAAACTGCTTATAACCAGCATCCACAAGAGTCTGAGTGAGCTTAATGTTCCATTGCCTGCTTGCTTGCTTAAGCCCATATAGAGATTTTTGCAATTTACCTAGATTATTTCTTTATCAATAATAGGTTTACCATTGTAATTATTTTTTAGTGAGAGTACATAAAAAAAAGTACATAGTATATAAGGTGTAATAACTCAACAAATATTTTTTAAGGGGGATTTTTTATTCTCTCCAACAATGAGAAGAACCTATCTCTCTCCCTCTCTTAATCCCTTCTGATTGAAATAGCAGTGCTCTAGCAACACCTAAAATATGCTGGTGTTTTCTCTCTACAATCCCGTTTTGCTCTGGTGTTTCTACACAAGAAATTTGGTGTAAAATTCCAGTTGATGCAAAAAAGGATTTTAGAGTGAATTCTGGCCCATTGTCGGTCCTTATACACTTAACTTGTTTTTCAAAATGTACTCTGACAAAATTCACAAAATTAATAACCAATTGTGATGCTTCAGATTTGGTTTTCATAAAAAAAATCCAAGTGAATTTGCTCTTACCATTCACCACAGTCAAAAAATACCTATGTCCTTCATTGGAAGGGACAGAAATAGGACCCCAGATATCCATATGAACTAAATCAAAACAATCTTTTATTTTAGTTGTACTAAGATTAAAAGATAATTTCTTTTGTTTTGCAAAATGACATGAATCACAAGGAAAATTTGAAGCAATACTATCTATAAAAGGATAATATTCAGAAAAATCAATTTATGCATGGGTATGTCATATGTGTCCTAATCTAAGATGCCAAATGTTGTTGTGCTCACTGTGTGAAGGTGTGGTGGGATGAGTAGTAGTAGTAGTTACCGCCAATGAAGCTTGCTTTGTTGGAAGAGGGGGAAAATGAGAGAATTCTGGTTCTCTACTCATTGTATATAACCCTTCGATACACTCAGCAATGCCAATCACTTTTTATGTGGATCTATCTTGTATCTCACAACACTTATCATTGATTAACAATTGACAATGTAAGTTTGAGGTTAACTTTGACACAGATATCAATTTAAAATCAAAAGAAGGAATGTATAAAACATTTTTGAGAAAAAAATTTTTAGAGAATGTGATTGTGCCAATGATGGTGCTAACAGTTTTGGTTCCATTTGGCAATATCACATTGATTGGATCAATATTTTGAAAACTTGCAAAATCTTTTAAGTCAAAAGTCACATGATCTGTTGCACCGGAATCAATGATCCATAGTGCAGATTTTGGAGTGATAATGCTCATAATTCTCGCATTAAAATATAATGCAATGATTTTACCTGAAGTGGAAGTGTGAACGGAATTAGTCAAAATTTGATTTGCATTATGAGGTTGTTGCTGCACACTTTTGTCTTTGATCAACTCTAACAAGGCAAATCTTTGCTCTGGAGTGAATCCAGATCTTGATATTCCAATGTTCTCTTGGAGACAATTGAGCTAGAATTGTTTGTCACTGAGTATATCATCATGCCCCCCTCAGTGATCACGTGATTGATGGTGGTGTTATGTTGCTGCCATTGGTAGAAGTGGGAGGAGTACCCATGCTTCTTATAGCATACATCTTCTGTGTGGCCTTGCTTGTTGCAATAAGAGCAAGCCAATGTAGCTCCACGACCTCTGCAATGGGAGGATCTGTTTGCCATGTTTGCCATTTTGAGAAATCAATGAATCACAGAGTAATAGGGATTCAGATCTTCTTCCTTCCAACTCGTTGATCGGAACAGCTATGTTCACCAAGAAAGAATCTTGCGAAATAGCCTCTCATCAAACTCTATTGGATGAGTTTGAAGGAAGAGGTAAGAATGGGGGAAAGAAAATGTCGAAAGAAAAATTAGGGATAGAAAGAGAATGGCAAAATTGGATTGATCTCAATTCACAACTTTTTCTTTTTTTTTTTTTGATTCACAGCTTGGTTGCTCTCCACGCTCACCGCACCATGAAGAAAATCTCATGCCCTAAGCTGTTCAAGCTGTGATGTTGATGGTTTGATGAATCAGAAGGGATTAAGAGAGGGAGAGAGATAGGTTCTTCTCATTATTGGAGAGAATGAAAAATCCCCCTTAGAAAATATTTGTTGAGTTATTACACCTTATATACTATGTACCTTTTTTTTATGTACTCTCACTAAAAAATAATTACAATGGTAAACCTAAAGAAATAATCTAGGTAATACCGAACTTGAGAGAAGATTCGAACGAGATTTGGGGATGGTGCAAAAATGGAGGGAAGCTATGGCACAGGTGGCTGAATTCTCTGGTTGGGATGTGCAGAACAAGTAAGTAGTAATAATCCTCCCTAGCTAATTAAATTTGATACTGTATTGTGTTTGTGCAAAAGTTATCAACACTTGCTAAGTTTTACAAATGATCGAGGAGTACCAGGAACTAGCAGAATTTGTGATGTGTAGCCATCAATTAGTTATCATCAATATTTTTAGAGAAAGTATGAGAAGCCAATGAAATATTTATACAATGTGCACAATGGAGGTTTATGCCGTATTAGACATATAATTATTAGTGTTATTTTTTTCCACCAGTTAAAATAGAAAACAAAAAACTAAGTTGAAAGTAAAATTAAAAATAATAAAATCTTAAAGAAATCTAACATAAAATTATAATTAATATGATCATCAATTAGTTTAGTGGTTATTTCAAGTTTTTATAAGAGAAAGATTGTGAGTTTAATATTTACTTTCTTCACTACATGCATAACTTTTACATATATATTATATAATATATTAGGGGTGCGAATAAGATAGAGTAGGATATATCCTGAACATGTATCCTATTCTACTCGCAGGTGAACTCGTACCGCATCCTATACTACCTGCAGTGGATAGAATAGACAATTCTATCCCAACAAGTTAGTCCAAATTGAATACCCGCTAATAAAATATAAATCGCCAACCTATGTATTGGTAATAGAATGAAAATTTGAGAATTATCCTCCCATCATTCCATGCACGAGAGTTGGCTTCCATACATAGCTAACAAATAGAGCAGCGTAGCTTCTTGATGAATAAGAAACCTAACAAACAAATTCTGTTAGCAACTAATTAAACCAGAATTAAAAGAACAAAAATATTATTTGAACCACAAAAATTAATTATTATTATATATTTGTATAAATATATATTATTTAATTTATTTTATTATAAATTTTGTATACTAATGACTGGTTGAAGTGGATGTACTAGCTAAAAAGTTTTACACTATTCTTACTTTTACTTTTATTGATATGTATAACTAATTGTATCAAAATTAATTTTTTATTCTTATTCATGGATAATAACGAGCTTACTATTTAGATTTTCATTTTATATTATTACCTAATATATGAGAAAGATAGAAAGTTGAGTGTGTTTTTGTTTATTTTGCTTTGCTTTCATTATCAGGCCGCAACACACTGAGATTGAAAAAATTGTTGAAAGAGTAATAGATATTCAACATTGCAAATCATCAAATTTAGATGGTTTGGTGGGGATGCATCCGCGTGTGGAAGAACTAGAAAAGCTTTTGGACTTTGACTGTAGTAGCGATGACGATGATGTTCGAGTTACAGGCATATGTGGGATGGGCGGAATAGGAAAGTCAACGCTTGCTAGAGTTGTATTCCAAAGAAACTTGCATCGATTTTCTGTTACTTGCATTCTTGATAACCTGAGTCAAGTTTTTCATCGTGATGGTCTTGTTGGGGCGCAAAAGCTACTTGTTTCTCACATTCTAAAAGATGAAATGCAACATATGTGGAGTCTTTCCAAGGCAATGAGATTGATGAAAGCTAGATTGTGCCGTGTGAAGGCTCTTATTGTTTTAGATAATGTTGATAGCGAGGACCAACAATTAGAAGAACTGGGTTTGAATCCCGAATACTTATTTCCTGGGAGTAGAATCATCGTAATTTCGAGAGATAAGCATATCTTAAAGATGAGCGGAGTGGATGAAATTTATGAGGCTCAACTTTTGAACAAGGAGGAATCATATCAATTGTTTTGTAGAAAAGTTTTTAGAAGAAATAATTTCATGTTACAGCATTGTGACGAATTATTGGTAGATGGAGTATTAAAATATGCTCAAGGCCTTCCTTTGGCAATTGAAGTTTTGGGATCATTTCTAAAAGAGAGAAGTATGGATTCATGGGAATCTATCTTGTCTGAGATGAGAGTTTGTCCACCACATCAGGAAATTATGGACGTGCTTAAAATTAGTTATGATCAATTAGATTGCATGGAAAAGCAAGTATTTCTTGATATTGCTTGTATCTTTCATGATGGTAGTGATAAGGAAGAGGTAATGAGAATTCTAGATTGTTGTGGATTCTTTGCAGACATAGCAGTTTGCAACCTTCATGATAAATCACTTATAACCATTAATAAGAATGAGGGTATTGAAATGCATGGCAAGCTCCGGGAGCTAGGCATGGAAATTGTTAGAAAGGAAGCACTCATGGAGCCAGGAAAGAGAAGCAGGATATGGCGCTTTCAGGATTTCCTAAATGTTTGCGAAAATAAGGTACACATATAATATTTTACTTTTTTTTTTTATTACAAGATGCTGGCGGAACACAATGTTATGAAAATGACAAGACAAACAAAAATGTTAAGGTGTCTAAATATTGAAAATAAAAAAATTTACTATTTATATATTAAAATTAGTAATTAAAATTAGATATTAATATGTATTTGTGTATAAATATACGTGTTGTTTAATTTATTTTTAATATGCATTTATATTTTAACATGTATTTTATATCAGTGGTTAATTTTAGTGTACACTTAACATAGTTAAAAAATCAGTCATTAAATTAGTTACTATATACTACTATTTTCAATATATATTCTATATTTTAATATATATTCTGTATGAGACTATAAGTAATTAATTTAGTGACTGATTTTTTATAAACGTATTAATATATTATTATAGTAGCTAGAAATTAATTGGATTAAAGTAACATTCTTTGTTTCCTTTTTCAATTATTTATATAGGCAATGGATTACGTTGAAGCCATACGCTTGGAATCACAAACAATGGATGAGAAAAATACAACGCTAAGTGTAGAAGCATTATCAAAAATGAATCAACTTAGACTGCTGAAAATCAATGATGTGAAGTTTTCAGGAAACCTAAGCTGCCTTTCCAGTAAATTGCGATATCTTGAATGGGCAGAATATCCTTACACATATTTTCCACCAAGTTTTGAGCCGTCTAACCTTGTTGAGTTATCCTTACCACATAGTAGCATCAAACAACTATGGAATGACATAAAGGTAGTGAGAATATATAGTTTTATTATGATACAAATAAATGAAATTAAAGTACAATTATGGAGAACATTAATGTTTGTTTTGCTATTGGCTCTATGCAGTGTTTGTACAATTTGAAATCTGTAGATCTCCATGGCTCTCAAAATCTTATCAAAATCCCAGACTTTAGCAAAGCCCCAAATCTTGAGATGCTGAATCTTGAGGGGTGCACAAAACTTGTGCACATTCATCCATCAGTTAGATTTCTAGAAAAACTCAGTTATTTGAATTTGAAGAATTGCACAAGTTTAGTGAGCATCCCCAATCGTATATTAAGTATAAGTTCGCTTCAAGTCGTAAATCTTGCAGGTTGCTCAAAATTATGGAAACATAGTAGGAAGCAAAGCTAAATACTTTCGTCTTTATTCTAATAGATAGTGGACACAGAAATTCATTTGATTGTACAGACAAATACAATTTTTTCTTTCTTTCGTTTTTGAAAGCACATACACGTACATTCTTGTGTTAGATCTTAATTAGCACTAATAAAGGGTTCAACATGGTTTAATTTTTCATCTTTCATGTAATTACAAATTAGATTGATGCACATTGCAGTGTTTATAAAACAAATAAAAGATAAAATAAAAGATGTAGGAATATTATTTCTATGGTAAATGTATTGGTTATTTTGGTTAATTACGCGTCTTATTTACTGTGTAACGAGAATAATAATATACACATATCTCGTTTATCGTATATAGTAAATGAGATAAATAGTAATTTTATTCTCAAATGAAATATGTAAAAAATTATGTTTGCACAATGTATTTGACAATTAAAAATAGAGTATTCACAGTATAATTTAGATAAATTTAAAATAAAGTCAAATAATTTATTACAAAGAAGATTGTATTCATTTAATTTTTTATTTCTCAATTTAATCCAATAATCTAATTAAAAATATTATGATTTGAATCGAATTCATTTATCTCATCCAAATTTTAAATTTTGAAAATTTTGTTATTCAAAAGCTTTAATTTGTTAACGTGTTTCTAAAATAATTAATTTAAATAATATAATTTTAATTAAGTTTGCTCCATACGGTTATTTATCAGGTTGAGAATCTGAATAATTAACGTCATCAACACGGAAGGGATTATGAGTTGGAAGTTAGTTATATATGAACAAGTTTAATACCTCGTGTAATGCATTGAGTAGAGAAATCTTGGCATAATTTAATTTATATTTAAGTAGGAACTTAGGAGTTAATTTCACGCTAAATATATATAGTTCATAAAAAATTTACATTATTATGAGTTTTGAAGCCAAATTTTTTAGCTAAATTATAAATTATTTGTCATTTCAACTAGTTTAATTTTTATTATTTTTAAATACATTTAATAAATAAAAGATTATATATATATATATATATAATATTTATTGTTCGGTACCTGATGTTCTCAGGTAGTCGGATGTAGATGGGTAGGGAAGAAGGGGAGATTCCAGACGGTCGTGGAGCGATAGCTGAGGTATTTTGGCGACGCCGGAGGTTGGACGGAACGCGCGGGAGGGGGTGGCCATCTGCAAGGACACTCCGACGATCAAGTCAGAGTCCGTACTAAAGGATGGCCGAATTAAGTAAGGATGTGACGTGCCTTGGGGGGAGAGCTGTCCTCCCCCTTATATACTATGTTGTGGGTGGGCCTAGTGATGGTCTAGCCCATTGGTAGAGGTGAGCTGTCGTATTCCACGTGGGCAGGTTGTCCCGGACCTCGGGTCGGGAAGCTGGGCGCTGCCCCGAGGACATCGACCCGAGCGATAGTATGCTTTGGGTGGTAGGTTGGTCGGGTTTTGGGTCGGGTGTTAGGGACCGACCCGCTGAACCCCTTTGCGGGAGGTTTGGGCCTGGGTGGTGCGGTGCCCCGACCCGGCGACTACTTGGGCTGGACTTGTCAGCCCGTAGCAGTGCCCCCCAACACACCGGCCTTGAGGTTTGGCACCCATGGTTGGACGTGTTTGTCTTATTCGCCAGGGCGGAAAACTTTCTTCTTTTTTGTCCCTCACGCGTGGTCGCTTTGATCCTTGTGTTGCTTTCTTGGCTTTTGTGATGTGCATTAACTGCCCATCATTTCAATGATTTGAAATTTTGGGTGAAATGGCGAATATGCCCCTGCCTTTTGGCGCTCTTCCTCAGCGGCTACGCTTTCCTCCCCTTATTTTTATTTCATAACCCCTACATCTTTCCATTTTCTTTCTTTTGCTCTCTCGTGCCGCTGCTGTCTCCTACTTTCCTCTTCCACTGCTTAGATTTTCTTCCTGCTTCTTGGTGTTGCTTTTCTTGCTTGGACCTTTCCTTGTTGCTCATCCTTTTGCGGGCTTCTACATATCTGGTACGCTGCTTTTATGGTTTTTTCCCTTTCGAATTGTTTCTTCGATTTTTGTATGCTTTTTGTGCATTTTCTCCATGCATGTCTGAGTTTTGTTCTTGCTTTCTTTCTTTCTTTTAGAGGGGGCGCCACTAGATTTTTCTGGGGATTTGCTTTTAGGTTTTGGGTTTAGTGTTGGGTTACTCGAAGGGAATGATTTGAGGAACTTTTTAGTTTGCTTTTGCTTCTTTGTGGGTTCCTAACCTCCCGTTCTGACTGAGTGGTGCCCCCACTGTAGGTATGGCTGAGCATCCCATTCTCCCGAATCAGGCTCAGTGACCGCTAGCCAACTTTGTTGACCATTATGCTTGGGTGTCTTCCGACGTGAGGGACACCCTTTCCCAGGTTACGAAGGAGGGTCTTCAAAATTTGCACCAGGCGGTGCTCTTATGCGAGGTGGTCCCGAGGAGGCGCTTTACCAGGCTTATGTTCCTGCTGGTAGGGAGCATGTTTGTCAGAAGAATTTGGCAGCTCCCCGAGTTGTCAATTGGATGTGGGTATATGAACCCATGTTCATGACTTTGGGGGTTCGTCTACCCTTCTCCTCTTTTGTCATGGGTTTGCTAAACCGCTGTGATGTTGCTCCGTCACAATTGCATCCGAACAGCTGGGCTGCCATTCGATGTTTCGAGATGGTTTGTGAATATCTGGAGCTGCCGACTTCTGTAAATGTTTTTCTCTACCTCTTTCTTCTCACAAATCCCTCTCGCCAGATGGCAAAAAAGGGGTACATGTCTTTTAGGGCCCAACAAGGTCATACGATCTTTGCCCTGTTTGAGGATTCCTTTCATGGTTTTAAATTTACTTTTTTCACGGCTAAGCCCATTGAGGGTCATCAGGCCTTCTGGTTAACTGCCGAGGGGGAGAGACGGATCCCGACTTATTGGAGTTTTGGAGCGGGATCCGACTATCTAATAAAAATTTCTTATGATTGGTTGAGTCCGGAGGATCATAATATTGCCGATATTTTGTTGGCGATTTTTGAGGAGAGAAATCTTAACCATCGTATGGTTATGGGGGATCGGGAGGCCGGTCGGTCTTATGTTGGTGAGTTCCTTTTCTCTGTACTTTTTTAAGCTTTATTCTTCTATTATTCACACCTTTGCTTTCTTTTTCTTTGCTCGTAATTTCCATGGCTGGCGGGAAGAAGACACTGGCTGATTTGATGAGCCTTATCAAGGGGGATGACAAGGGTGAGAACGACTCCTCGGCGACTCCCTCGGCGAGTTCAGAGTAGAGGGAGACCGAACAGGCTAGTGGTCAGGTGGGCGGGGCCGACCAGGTTCAGTCAGAGAAGATTGTTCCTCCCGAGAATGCTGTGGGGTCCCAGGGTGTGGAGACAGAGATTTTTTAGGAGGATTTTGGTTTTGGTGGTGAGGAGTTGAAAGCTGCGAGCAATCCAAAGAAGAGGAAACGGGATACCGGGAAGGCGCTCTCGGTCATGGAAAAAAACTTCGATGCTGGGGGTTTCATTGAGTCCCAATTGCTCCCTGGCACCGAGGGGTTTTTTCACGAGGCCGACCTTTCTGGTCAGGCTAGGTGGATCTACCGTAGTCTTCTTCATGCTACTACTATTGCCAAGAAGGTAGAGCCTGTCTTGGGCAATTATCATGCTATGAAGGTAAAGCTTCGGGACTCCCAGAAAGATCTGACAGATTCACGATCTCGGGAGGAGTCCCTGAAGACCAGATTGACCGAGCAGGAGAAGAAGGTTGAGGAGGATGCCAAGGAGATTAATAGGCTAGTGGATCAGGACCTAGCCTTGATGAAAGACTTGAACGCTTCCCGTGGTGAGGCTGCTGCTGCTAAGAAGAGGGTTGAGGAGTTGTAAGAAAAATTAAAGTTAGCTGAGAGCTCGGCAGAGGCCGCTTCCCAGGAGATGGCCGCTTTGAAGAAGAAGAACAAAGAGCTTGCAAAGGGGGCCCAGGAGGCTGTTAAGCTGACCGAAGAAGGAATTAAGCTCCAAGTGGCCGTGCTAGCTCCCGACCTCGACCTCTCCCAAGTTGGTGCTATGAAGACAATGGAAGGCGGGAAGATTGTTGACATCCTCAAGCGCTAAATGGATACTTCTTGGCTTTTATGTCCCTTGGCTCTTTTTTTTGTAAGCTTGCTTTTATTTCGGGGCCTATTATAAGGCGCCCTTTGGTTGTATCGAACACTTTTTGTTTTTATTTCAACTACTGTTATCCTGTTTATTGCTTGTTTACTCGGGCCGTCGTGGCTTTGCTTTTTACTATTTTTGCTCGGGCTGTCGCGGCCTTTCGTTTTACCATTTTGTGGTATTTATCGCTTTTGTTTCTTGTCTCGGTCGTTTTTTGGTCGCCTATGGTTCCCGGGGTGATCAGTCCCGGGTTTCCGTTAGGTCGACCGTTCGCTATTTTTGTTGCTTTGTTATTTCGACGTGAATCTTGCAAAAGGTAGACTTATCATATTTGTCAAAACCGAAATAATGCAATGTGTATTAAATAAAATAGAGTAAAAGAGGGATATAAGAAGGATGTAAAAAAGGGGAACATAAGGGGGAATTGGGGCTGTCAAGTCGTGTGGTCGCTTCTCCTTATGAGTAGAACCTCTTTAGGTTTGTCATGTTCCATGTTCTCGGCACCTCGCTTCCATCCAATTTTTCTAGCTTGTAGCCTCCTTTGCCGAAGACCTATTTTACCCTGTAAGGACCTTCCCAGTTTGCGGCTAGCTTGCCTTCCCCTGGGGTTGGTAGCCCTATGTCGTTGCGTCGTAGGACTAAGTCGCCTTCTCCTAGACTTCTTTTTAGCACTTTGCCATTGTACCTTAGGGCTATCCTTTGTTTTATTGCTGCTTCGGCTAAGTGTGCTATTTGCCTTGTTTCGTCGACCAGGTCCTTCTCGACTGCTTCGCTTCCTCCTCCGAGGAGTAACCTTGGCTTGGTTCCCCGACCTCGACTGGGATGACTGCGTCGACCCCGTATGTGAGTCGAAAGGGGGTTTCGCTGGTAGCTGACTGGGGGGTGGTCCTGTAGGACCATAAGACCGAGGCTAGCTCGTCTGCCCATGAGCCCTTCTTTCCTTCAAGTCGTTTCTTCAATCTTTTTAGGATAACTTTGTTGGCTGCCTCTACCTGGCCGTTGGTTTGGGGGTGCTCGACTGAGGAGAACCTCTGTTTGATCCTTAGACCTTCTAGGAACTCTTTGAACTTTTTGTCGGTGAACTGTGTCCTGTTGTCTGATATGACAGTTTCCGGGATTCCGAACCTGGTGACCACTTGCCTCCATATGAAATTTTGGCAATTTGTAGAGGATATGCTAGCTTGTGGTTCTGCTTCTACTCATTTGGTATAATAGTCTATGGCCACTATCAAGTATTTCACTTGTCCAGGTCCAGGTGGGAATGGTCCTAAGAGATCGACTCCCCATTGGGCGAAAGGTCGGGGGGCCATCATTAAGCTGAGCTCTTCGGGTGGCGCTTTGTGAAAGTTGGCATTTTTTTGGCACTTTTTGCATTTTTTTCGCGAACTCCTGAGTGTCCGACATCATTGTAGGCCAGTAATATCCTGTCCGGATGATCTTTCTTGCTAGGGATCTTCCCCCAATGTGGTGATCACAACATCCTTCGTGGACTTCTTTGAAGATGTAGTCTGTCTGGTCGGGGTACAGGCATTTGAGTAGGGGCTGGTTGAGCCCTCGCTTGTACAACTGCCCCTGTATGATTGTGTATTTGGGAGCTTTTCTCTTAATAGCTTGTGCCTCTTTCTCGTCTGAGGGTGTTACTGCATGCTCCAGATATTGGAAAATAGGGTCTATCCAAGAGGGGAGGTTCGGAGTCTGGGTTGTGCACATGATGATTGCAGGTTCAGTTGCTAGCCCCTGGATTAGGGATCTGTTCCCTGTACCGGGTTTAGTGCTTGCTAGCTTGGAAAGGAGGTCGGCTCGAGCATTTCTTTCTCTCAGGATGTGCTGGATTGTAATCTCTTCGAAGCTTTTGCGTAGCTCTTTTACTTTTTCCAGGTATTTTTGTAGCATCGCGTCCTGGGCTTGGTAGCTGCCGTTTACCTGGGAGGTGACAATCTGGGAGTCGCTACTGACCTCCACCCTTGACGCCCCAACTTCTTTGGCTAGTACCAGTCCCCCTATCAGGGCCTCATATTCGGCTTGGTTGTTGGAGACCAGGAAGTCAAACTTGATGGATTATTCGTAGGCTACTCCTGCCTAGTTTTCGAGGATGATCCCGGCCCCTCTGGACGCGTGGTTGGATGCTCCATCAACATGGAGCTTCCATCGTGTGTTCGGTGTGTCGGGAACCTCTCCTGTGACTTCCACGAGGAAATCTGCCATGGCTTGGGCTTTGATCACCTGTCTGGGCTCGTATTGCAAATTATATTGAGAGAGTTCTATTGCCCATGCCATCATTCTTCCAGCCAGGTCGGGTTTCTAGAGGACTTGTTGGATGGCCTGGTCGGTTCTTAGAATGATTATGTGCCCTTGGAAGTATTGTTTTAGCCTTCTGGATAAGATTAATAGGGCATTGGCCAGATTTTCTATCTTGGTATACCTCGTCTCCACTCCTTGGAGTATTTTGCTGATGAAGTATATTGGGTGTTGGATTTTGTCCTCTTCTCGGACCAGTACTGCCGTCATTGCTTGCCTGGTTACAGCCAAGTACAAATATAGGGGCTCCCATTCTCTAGGCTTACTGAGTACGGGAGGTTTCGAGAGTATCTTATTGAAGTGGTTGAACGCCATTTCGCACGCCGGGGTCCATTCGAAGGTGATTCCTTTTTTCATTAGGTTAAAAAATGGGATGGCCCTTTCTGCCGAGGTGCCGAGGAACCAAGACAAGGCCGTGAGCTTTCCCGTGAGTAGTTGTACGTCTTTGATGCACCCAGGGCTTGTCATTTTGAGGACGGCTTCGCATTTGTCCGGGTTGGCTTCTACCCCTCTTTGTGTTATCATGAACCCTAGGAACTTTTCTGCTTCCATGGCGAACGCTCATTTAAGTGGGTTGAGTCTCATGTTAAATTTCCTTAGTGCCTTAAAGACAGCCTGGAGGTCGTCTATTAGCTTGTTCAGCTCTGCTATTTTTATCAGGATGTCGTCGACGTAAACCTCTACTGATTTGCCGATGAGGTCATGGAAAACTCGGCTCATCAGTCTTTGGTAGGTGGCCCCTGCGTTCTTCAGTCCAAAAGGCATCACTCTGTATCAAAAGGTGCCTACGAGTTTTTGAAAGTAAAGGAGCAATCTGGTGTTATGAATGCTGTTTTGTCTTCATCAGGTCGGTGCATCGAGATCTGGTTATAGCCAGAATAGGCATCCATGAAGCTGAGGAAACGATATCATACCGCCGAGTCAACCAAGGTATCAATATTGGGGAGGGGAAAGGAGTCTTTTGGGCATGCTTTGTTTAGGTCAAAGTAATCGATGCACATTCTCCATTTTCCGCTGATTTTTTTGACTAGGACGACATTGGACAGCTACGTCGAGTACTCGAGTTCCCTGATGAACCCTGCTTCTAATAATCCTGCCGTTTGCTTGGCGACTTCTTCAGCCTTTTCTTGTGACATCTTCCTTCGCCGTTGGGCTACCGATTTGGCATCAGATTTTATGGCTAGTCGGTGGGACATGACCTCGGGATCTAGTCCCGGCATGTCTGATAGGGTCCATGCAAAGAGGTCGCCGTTTGCCCTTACAGTCTCTATAAGGGGGCCCTTAAGTTCATGGGGAAGGTTTCTATTTACGAAGGTAAATTGGTCAGCCGTTTTCCCTATCTGGAACTTTTCCATGTCTCCTTCTGGTTCTGGTCTTGGCTTGTCCTCCATCTTGACGTCCAGATCTGCCAGAAACACGCCGGCTACCCTCTTAGATTCTTTCCTTAAGGAGAGACTGGCGCTGACACAGGCGACTGCCATTTCTACGTCTCCTCTTATGGAACCAACTGTTTCCTTGTTTGTTATGAACTTCATTGTTAGGAACTTTGTGCATATTACAGCTGAGAATTTATTGATCGTTTTTCTTCCTAGGATGATGTTGAGGTGGTAGAGTCTCTAAGGACTACGAAGTCTGGCATAACCGACTTCCTGGCGTCACTAGTTCATAGGCAGATTGGGAGAGAGATCGTCCCGTCAGGTTTAATGTAGTTATCGCCTAGCCCCATGACTCCGTGTTGGTGATTCTTGAGGTCGGATTCCCTGAGCCCCATGGCGTTGAACACGTTTCTAAATAGAATATTGGAATCTGCTCCTGTGTCAACGAGGATACGCCTGACTAGTCTTGTCCCGACCATCGCGGTGACTACCATGGGGGGTTTTCGGGGAGGTCATTGAACCACTTGTCTTCTGGGACAAACGATATTGTGGGATGGATTTTGCTGGAGTTAGGGCCATCTATCGAGATGGAGAGTACTCTGGTATCTTTTTTGGCTGTTGACTTGGATTTAGGGGGACTATCGCGCCCCACCGTGATGTTAACCACGAAATTTGGGGTGTTATTGGCATCCCCTGTGGGTTCTTGTCTTGGTTTGACAGTCTGGCTCCAATATTCTTCGGAGCGTTCCCTTTCCCGCCTCCTCGGTTCTCTGATGAGCCGGGAGAATTTGCTCAACTTTTTTTCTCTGATGGCCTATTCCAAGGCATCCTTAAAGTCAAAGCAGTCTTGGGTCTTGTGGAGCGATGGATGAGATGTTCTGGCGACGCCAGAGGTTGGACGGAACGCGCGGGAGGGGGTGGCCTCCTGCAAGGACACTCCAATGATCAAGTCAGAGTCCATACCAAAGGATGGCCGAATTAGGTAAGGATGTGACGTATCTTGGGGGGAGAGCTGTCCTCCCCCTTATATACTATGTTGTGGGTGGGCCTAGTGATAGTCCAGCCTATTGATAGAGGTGAGCTGTCATATTCTCCACGTGGGCAGGTTGTCCCGAACCTCGGGTTGGGAAGCTGGGCGCTGCCCCGGAGACATCGTCCCGAGCGATAGTACGCTTTGGGTGGTAGGTTGGACATATTTAGAGTTATTTGTAAGCGATATATCTTTAGTTTATCCATTGAAAAAGTACATGTGCTATGTATATATAAGATTTGACTAGTCTTAAAGAAACTGCATGATTCTTTATTGAAAACGACTTTAATTAACAAACATAACAACAGCATAGTAATATTTTTTATTTACACCTAAAATAATTCTTAAAAATTAACTAAATAGTATTTGAAAAGTTATTCAATTTAATCACAATTCAATATTAAAATAAAATATTGAAAAATAACTACAAATGGGATTTCAAAAATGTCATTAATAATTACTTTCTCAATCAAAAGTGATTTCTATTTCCACGTTATAACATATTTTTCATATTTAAACGGTTAATTCTTTAACAAAATTAAATAAATGATTAATCTCTCCTACAAATTTATAAACCTTTTATTTTTTTTGACATTCTCATTTTATGCAACACCCTAATTACCTAAACCTTACCTCATGCTGTAAAGTAAAAGATAATTAAAGTTTATGATAAT